>NC_053497.1:133724267-134043331 GCF_905171775.1 Rana temporaria
ATTTATCAGCCTATTGTGCGCACCCGCGTATAGCGCGCACCCCTACTCTGGACGTGAAATTCCTGAATTTTATTTATTTTTTATTACTTACAGTTTTGGTGTCTTGCCTAGCGTCCATCGGCGGCCTTGTCCGGTCCGGCGTCCGTCTGCGGCCTTCGTGGTGTCCTCCCTGCTGCTCCTGCGCTGTCTCTGAGCCGATCCCTGCTTCCCGCGCTGTGTTTGAACGCCGCCGCTGACATAAACCGAGCGCAGTACACTCGAGCATGCTCGGCTCCTCTCGCATAACCTAGAAGGGAGCCGAGCCTGGCCGACTGTACCCGAGTGTACTGCGCTCGGTATATGTCCGCGGTGGCGTTCAAACACAGCGCGGGAAGCAGGGATCGGCGGCAAAGTTCAAACACAGTGCGGGAAGCAAGTATCGGCGTATATCGCGCACCCACAATTTTGCCCTGATTTTAAGGGCAAAAAAGTGCACGGTATACGCCGATAAATACGGTATATATGTGTGTATATATATATATATATATATATATATACACACACACACGTGTTATATAGATACTGTATGTGTATATATATATATATATACACACACACACACGTGTATATTGTTGTTAATATTCATTTTTAACCCACTGGTGTTGAAATTATCACACCAGCTTCTCTCCCAGATTCTCCACCTCTGAGCTGGTGAATCTGGAAGGGAGATATTTCAGGTGAAGAGCTGTGAAATCTTCAAATCACGGTTTATTAAACTGGCCGCTTGTGACAAAACATCCATGTGCTGTGATGTGATGTGAAGTGGAGAATGAGTTCTCTGCTCCTTACCACAGTTTATTAAACCGGCAATGCTCTGTGATAAGCAGTGATCATCATGATCTCGGCTTATCACGGTTTATTAAACGTACACCTCAATTGGGAAGTCTGTATTATTGGTTGATGTTGATCACATGGTGTTTTTTTTTTGATACTATATATTTTTTGTGCATTTTCTTACATGCTAGCTATGAGTAAGCACTGATTGTAGTGCGAAACGTCAGCTGTATGCCCCTGTCTTTGCTGTGATGTGTGGTGTTTGATAACTTTTATCAATAAAAGGCAACCGAGAAGGTTTTTCCAGAGTGCGGCTGTCCAAACATTTCTTTCTACAATTGCTTTGTGCATTGCCGGCACCTGGGTTTCTCTGAGAGGATACGGATTCATCCACATACCTAATTGAAGCGGTGACTATCTTCTCTCAAAGAAGTTGAGCGCACGTGCTCAGCGTCATATCCAGAGGTTGTCTTTGGGAAATAGACGTATGAGTGCTGCCAGCATTGCTGCAGAGGTTGAAGGGGTGGGGGGGGGGGGGGGGTCAGCCTGTCAGTGCTCAGACCATACGCCGCACACTGCATCAAATTGGTCCGCATGGCTGTCATCCCAGAAGGAATCCTCTTTTAAAGATGATGCACAAGAAAGCACGCAAACAGTTTGCTGAAGACAAGTAGACTGAGGCGATGGATTACTGGAACCTGTGGTCCTGTGGTCTGATGAGACCAAGATAAACTTATTTGGTTCTGATGGTGTCAAGCGTGTGTGGCGGCAACCAGGTGAGGAGTACAAAGACAAGTGTGTCTTGTCTACAGTCAAGCATGGTGGTGGGAGTGTCATGGTCTGGGGCTGCATGAGTGCTGCTGGCACTGGGGAGCTACAGTTCATTGAGGGAACCATGAATGCCAACATGTACTGTGACATACTGAAGCAGAGCATGATCCCCTCTCTTCGGAGACTGGGTCGCAGGGCAGTATTCCAACATGATAACGACCCCAAACCTCCAAGACGACCACTGCCTTGCTAATGAAGCTGAGGGTAAAGGTGATGGACTGGCCAAGCATGTCTCCAGACCTAAACCCTATTGAGCATCTGTGGGGCATCCTCAAACGGAAGATGGAGGAGCGCAAGGTCTCCAACATCCACCAGCTCTGTGATGTCCTCATGGAGGAATGGAAGAGGACTTCAGTGGCAACCTGGGAAGCTCTGGTGAACTCCATGCCCAAGAGGGTTAAGGTAGTGCTGGAAAATAATGGTGGCCACACAAAATATTGACACTTTGGGCCCAATGTGGAAATTTTCACTTAGGGGTGTACTCACTTTTGTTGCCAGAGGTTTAGACATTAATGGCTGTGTGTCGAGTTATTTTGAGGGGACCGAAAATTTACACTGTTATACACGCTGTACACTCACTACTTTACATTGTAGAAAAGTGTAATTTCTTCAGTGGTGTCACATGAAAAGTTAGAATAAAATATTTACAAAAATGTGAGGGTGCACTCACATTTGTGAGATACTGTATACATAAAAATGATAACAACCTATTAAATTATAATACTGGGTTCTCATAAATATCTCATAAAATATACTGTATATGTACAGATAATTGGAATGATGAATTATACGTCACTGCAATGTCAGGTACTGGTCAGTAGATGGCAGCAACTGACTTAGTTTTAACCAGTCTACTCAAATCATTCACAGGATGGGCTAAAACTGATTTATATTCAATGTATCTTTTTGAGTAGCAACTTATTTCCAAGAAGAGTTAGAGCCGGTTCACACTGGGGCGATCTGCTATCCGACTTCAGGTCGCCTCAAGTCTCCCCAAGTCGCGCTGTCCAGAAAAGCAATGGAAGTGAATGGGAGCCGTCTTAATACACACTACTGCAGTCGCTCCGACTTCAGAAAAGGTTCCTGTACTACTTCAATCAGACCTGTACCCATTCCGATCAAGTCAGAATTTACCCAGAAGCACCCAGGTACTCCCCTGTCCCCCGGCAGCCCCCACCTTCCTAGACACTGATTACTTTCAGATTAGACGTTGTCTCTGTATACCTATATACACCATTAGGTAGATTCACAAAGAGTTAGGCCGGCTTATCTACAGATAAGCCGACCTAACTCTGAATCTAAGCCGGCCTATGTTTAAGTGTATTCTCAAACAGAGATACACTTAAACATATCTAAGATAGGCTGGCTTGCGCCATTCTATCTTAGGTTGCAATGTTTCTTTTGGCCGCTAGATGGCGCTTCCATTGCGGCCGGCCTAGATTATGTAAATGAGGGGATATGCCGATTCCCGACGACTTACGTGCGTACGCCGGGCCTACACCGTCGAGTTACGTCGTTTCCGTACGCGATAGGCCACCTAAAGTTATTCCACCTATGAGGTGGAATAACAATGTTAAGTATGGCCGCCGTTCCCGCCGCGAGGTTCGAATTTTTTACGTCGTTTGCGCAAGTCGTCCGCGAATCGGGATTTACATAGTTTACGTACGCGTCGAAATCAATAGGCCCGTACGGCCTACTTAGCCGCAATGCGCACTGGGAAATGTAGTCGCCCGGCGCATGCGCAGTGTAAAAAACGTCAAAAATGTGAGGTCAAGCCTCATTTCAATACTACACACCCCCCTCCTAGTCATTTGAATTAGGCGCGCTTACGCCCACTCGTTTTAGGCTACGCCGCCGAAAATTTTAAGGTAAGTGGTTTGAGAATCACTTCTAACCTAAATAATTTTCGTCGGTGTAGCCTAAAAAGAGTAGGCTAGGCCGTCCTAAATTTAGGCGCCCCTACGTGAATCTACCCAAATGTCTACCAGAGTCAGGGAAGGGAATAGAAGAGAGGCTGTGGATAATGAGTCCCTTATAAGGTTCATCAAGGAGAGACCATTGGGTAGATTCACATAGGTTGGCCTAAATTTAGGACGGCCTAGCCTAGTCTTTTTAGGCTACACCGCCGAAAATTATTTAGGCTATGAGTGATTCTCAAACCACTTACCTTCAAATTTTCGGCGGCGTAGCGGCGTAGCCTAAAACGAGCGGGCGTAAGCGCGCCTAATTCAAATGACTGGGAGGGGGACGTGTCGTATTGAAATGAGGCTTGACCTCACGTTTTTTACACTGCGCATGCGCCGGGCGACTACATTTCCCAGTGCGCATTGCGGCTAAGTAGGCCGTACGGGCCTATTGATTTTGACGCGTACGTAAACAACGTAAATCCCGATTCGCGGACGACTTGCGCAAACAACGTAAAAAAATTTGAACCTCGCGGCGGGAACGGCGGCCATACTTAACATTGTTATTCCACCTCATAGGTGGAATAACTTTAGGCGGCCTATCGCGTACGGAAACTACGTAACTCGACGGTGTAGGCCTACGTAGGCGTACGCTCGTAAATCGTCGGGAATCGGCGTATGCCCTCATTTACATAATCTAGGCCGGCCACAATGGAAGCGCCATCTAGCGGCCAAAAGAAACATTGCAACCTAAGATAGAATGGCGCAAGCCAGCCTATCTTAGATATGTTTAAGTGTATCTCTGTTTGAGCATACACTTAAACATAGGACGGCTTAGATTCAGAGTTAGGTCGGCTTATCTGTAGATAAGCCGGCCTAACTCTTTGTGAATCTACCTACATGTCTGTATGACAAGACAGACAGACATTACAAGGACCAACTGAAGAGGGACAATGCCTGGCTGGATATTTGTCGCCTGTCCTTTGAGGATTGGGATGTATTGTCCCAGACCGACCGCACTGCCAAATATGGCCTGGATTCACGTAACACTTATGTGGCGTATCTCGAGATACGCCGCGTAAGTGTCAATGTGTGCCGTCGTATCAATGCGCCTAATTCTTAATGCAAGATACGCCTGAAATTAGGCTTCGTCCGACCGACGTAAGTTCCCTACGCCGTCGTATCTTGGGCGCATATTTACGCTGGCCGCAAGGGGCGCTTTCATTGAATTACTCGTCGAATATGTAAATGCCCGAGATACGCCAATTCACGAACGTACTTGCGCCCGTCGCAGTAATATACGCCGTTTACGTAAGGCGTACGTCGGGCGTAAAGTTATTCCACCTATAGGAGGCGCATCCCATGCAAAAGTATGGACGACGGAACAGCCGTCGTATTTTACGTAGTAGTACGTGAATGGGGCTGGGCGTAGGTTACGTTCACGTCGTAGGCATTGAGCCGTCGTATATTAGGGAGTATGTTTGACGTGATTCTGAGCATGCGCGCACATGTGCCGTCTGTTCAGCCCTTCATTTGCATGGGGTCACGCTTCATTTAAATGCATCACGCCCACACTCCACCTACTTTGAATTAGGCGGGCTTACGTCGATGGATTTAAGATACGCCGGCGCAACGTTGGGAGCGAGTATTTTGAGAATACTGTGCTCGCCACTCTACACTACGTCAGCGTAGCGTATATTCCATACGCTACGCCGGCATAACTATGCGCCCAGGTATGTGAATCTGGGCCTATAAGTTTAACCTTTATTATATGTCTGTTTTCCTTGACTAGGCATGATGGTTGTAGTTCCATACAGGCCACTTGTTTTCACAGAGAATGGGCGCATGAACTCCTCCTTTCCAAGTCGTCCCTTGTCTACATCCCTACCCAGCTCTGAGCACCATGCCTTGTTTCCAACCCCTACTCACCTCCAAAGACTACCCCTTCTGGCCATTTGTGGTACTAACAGTTTTGTATAGAACTTTTTACCAAGACAAGCAGTATAATAGATACCTTGCAGATAGCAACAATAGAACACACCAGCAACAATAGATCCCCTGCCAGCAATAGTAGATCCCTGCCAGGAACAGTAGATCCCTGACCGGAACAATAGATCCCCTGCCAGCAACACTAGATCCCCTGCCAGCAATAGTATATCCCTGCCATGAACAATAGATCCCTGACAAAAGTAGATTCCTGACAGGAACACTATTTCACATGACAACAACAATAGATCATTGACAACAGTATATCCCTACCAGGATCAATAGATCCCCTTACAACATCAGTAGATTCCTGACAGGAACAATAGATCCCCTGACAACAATAGATCTCTGACAGGAACAACAGATCCCCCTTCCAACATCAGTAGATCCCTGACTGGAACAATAGATCCACTGACAACAAAAATAAATCACATAACTGCACGTTTTTTACTTACATGCATTTGAGGTGCGCTTTATGTGCATTTAAAGCACGCTTCAGCACTGGGTTTTTTTATGCAGTTGCAGTGAATTTTTCTATACGCTTTTAGGTTTGGTCTTCTTCTTCTTCTTCTTCTTCTTCTTCTTCCATGCACTCACCTGCTCCACGTTCCAGCGACACACCGGCCAAAGCTCCACTCCTCTCCCCCCCCTCTCCGGCCGGCGTCCTCATTGCTACTGTGGGCAACCGGCCGTGACAGCTTTCGGCTTCACGGGCGGGCACTCACTGCGCATGCGCGAGCGGCGCTGCGCTGTCTGATTGGAAAGGCGATTGCCTGGGACCTGTCACGTGTTCAAGGCGATCGCCTACAGGGAGGGGCCGCCAAAAGGTGATATGACGTATCGCCTTAGCGGCCCCTCGGCGGAAGGAGGAAGTGGGACAGGATGTCCCACTCCTCTTGAAGCTCCCACTCCCCCCCCCCCCCCCAAAAAAAAAAATTACATGCAAAATGTGTCATGTAAGGGGGTGAGGAGTGGATTAAGCGGAAGTTCCACTTTTGGGTGGAACTCCGCTTTAACCACTTCCATACATGGCATTTTCATCCCCTTGCCCAGACCAATTTTTAGTTTTCAGCGCTGTTGCACTTTGAATGACAATTGCGCGGTCATGCAACACTGTACCCAAATGAAATCTTTATGTTTTTCCCCCACAAATAGAGCTTTCGTTTGGTGGTATTTGATAATCTCTGCGGTTTTTATTTTTTGCGCTATAAACAAAAGAACAGCAACCATTTTGAAAAAACACAATATTTTTTACTTTTGATTTAATAAATATAATTTTTTTTTTATTTTTTTACTTTTTTTTCCCCTCAGTTTAGACCGATACGTATTCTTCTACATATCCTTGTACCTACAGGTAAGCTTTATATAACAATATTCCTTAGTGTCCAGAGCATGTAGCGCTTCTGTTTCTTGATAGCTGCTGATCTCATTCCAGCAACCTGGTTTTGGTTGTGATGCCTGTCCACCTGCAAGGTGATTGACCAGTATCTTGGTGGAGATCAAACTTGATTTAAGCCAGCCAAGCCTGCAGTCCCATGCTTGTGATAGCATCTGTAACGTGTGCTGTTTGTCTATCCGGCTCTGCTGTTTGGATTCTCCTATTTATGACTTCTGATTTGAAACTGGACTATTCTCTGAACGATGCCTGCCTTTTTGACTACAGATTGATCCTGACTATTCTGAACCATGCCTGTCTCTACCTGGACTGTCATTTAATCACTCTGTCTATCTACCAACCACAAGTACCTGTTTGCTTTGCTCAGGCCATGCCTGCCCTGGCGTGGTGGTTCCAGGCACTATAGCATTGTGATAAGACCCCCTTTTCCCCCTGTCACACACAGATCTCCCTAGCCTCAGAGATATGCTGATCGGCGTGATCGCCCTGTCTGTGCTACTGCTGGAGGGAGCCCAGGTGGCCATGGAAAAGTGCCCTGTGCACTTGGTCATGGGAAGTGAGATGACCCCATATCTCCCATACATCATCTCCCCTGGGGACAGGGACCCCCATCATCTTCCTATTGAACAGGCATCCCCCTTAATCCTCCCTGGGGACACGGACCCCATCATCTTCCCTGGGGACAGGGACCCCTCCATCATCTCCCCTGGGGACAGGGACCCCCCATCATTTCCCCTGGGGACAGGGACCCCCATCATCTTCCTTGGGGACAGGGACCCCCTTAACCTTCCCTGGGGACAGGGACTTCCCATCATCTTCCCTTGGGACAGGGACCCCCCATCATCTCACCTTGGGGACAGGGATCCCCCATCATCTCCCCTTGAGGACAGGGACCCCCCATCATCTCCCCTTGGGGACAGGGAACCCCCCACCATCTCCCCTGGGGATATGGACCCTATCATCCTCTTCCATGGGGACAGGAACCTCATCTTATCTAGAGACCCCATCTTCCCTAAGGACAGGAACCCCATCTCCAGATTATGCTGGTTGGCAGGGCTTGTATCACACACCCTAGGGTGCCAGGATGGTGGAAGGGGTAGTAAAATCCAAATCCTGTGCCACTTGGGGATTTGGGGAGGTGTGCCAGTAAGGGTCACTGGACGCCAGGGGGAGTTCAAGGAGCTCTATGTGAGTACAGCACTGATAAAGACAGCACTGACACCAGCACTGAGCTAGAGAGCGCTGGCACCAACATCAAGCTAGAGAGCGCTGGCACCAGCATCAAGATAGAGAGCGATGGCACCAGCACCGAGATAGAGAGCACTGAGAAGAAGTTCCCCCCGACACCAGCACTGAGAAAATGCTGATGCCAGTGCTGAGAAAGAGAGCACTGACACCAGCACTTTAAGGCTCTTAATATATACAATTTAGTTAATTTTTATTGCTTTAGTTATTTTTACCATTACGGGCGTGAGTGGGGCCACATGTTTAAGTTACGCTTAAGGCCTCACAAAGTCTGAGGCCCCTTTAATAATGTTGTTCAGAAGCATCTAATTACCTATAACAATGTCTATCAGAAGTATCTAACTTGCTATTGAAATGTTCTTTAGAAACATCTAAACCCTCTAAAAAAATGTTTCTTAGAATAATTTATTTCAGTTATTTGATAAATAGGGCAATGTATAAAAGTTTCTTGAATATGGTATACGTATATATGAATGTTGAAATCTGGGACTGTGGTAACTGGAGATATGGCCCATTCATCTTCCTGTTACTAATAGATGCTTGATCATTGGGTAATATTTTAATATTTAATCATCAGTAAAATCAGAGGTCAAGTCCTGGGGAAAAAAGTGTGGGAACTCCCACCCAAGATCCACTCCCCCACCAAAAAAAAAAAAATGATACGCTCATATGCATAATTACTAAACCGCATGTTTTTTTTTTGATCCACTGTACCTTAGTAATCCTTTATGTTACTGCCCGCTTCCTGTATATGGATTCATTGGGTAGTGTGCGGGTATTCCGTCACTTCCTCCACGCCGCAATGTCTCCTGGGAGCTTTTGTCATTGTTCCCAGGAGACAATGCGGAGGTCTGCTCGGGCGGCTCGGCTGCTCTCGGCTGCTCTAGTCCTGCAAAGGGAACTGAGTGAACCTGCTGTGAAAAAAGTGCAGGAACTCCATTCCCACGCGTTCCCGCAGGACTTGAGCCCTGAGTAAAATACTTTTATACACATTTCCTCTTGTCAGATGGCCACATTTTGACCTTGACCTTTTATATTTATATAATATAATATATAATTTATATATTTATATTTTACACTACATAAACTTTAGAGAGCTAGTCAATAGCTTAATTCCTGACTAAAAAAGTATATTTATGTGGATACATTTATTACATTATTTTTTGCAAAAGACGGAATTTGTCTTTAAATGGTTAAAGGTTATATCCATAGAAGCTTAACAATAGATTATATGCCCAGATACAGCCAAAGTGCTAAACACTACTGTAGTTACAGATCAGAGGTACAGTAAAACAGTCTATGAAAAGAAAAGTCAGAAAGCATATGATAGCTAATAACAGTGCTTCATCAAGGTTAAACAAAAAGAAAAGAAGGCCAAAAGTGTTAAAGAAGCAATAGAAGATGCTTCAGGTAACGAGTGTGCCATAGGCCCCTTTAATATGGCAAGCCCGCTTGGATCCGCCTGTCCGTTCTTCATAGGAATCAGCGGCGCTCTTTCAGGCCCCTCCTTGCTTAGTGAGCAGAGACAGACCTGTCATCTGCCGGCTCAGCGGAGATCAGCGGAGAGCCGAAACGTATCTGTCTTGTGTGAATGAGGCCTTACACTCCAAAGAGAGAACCTTATCATCATTTGTCATCTGGGACATTGACTCTGGAGCTACAAGGCAGTTAAAGCGGGAGTTCACCCAAATTTTTTTTTTTAACCTTAGATTGATGCTCATTTTGTCAAGGGGAATCGGGTAGTTTTTTTTTAAATCAAAGCCGTACTTACCGTTTTAGAGAGCGATCTTCTCCGCCGCTTCCGGGTATGGTCTTCGGGACTGGGCGTTCCAATTTGATTGACAGGCTTCTGACGGTCGCATACATCGCGTCACGAGTAGCCGAAAGAAGCCGAACGTCGGTGCGGCTCTATACAGGCGCCTGCGCACCGACGTTCGGCTACTTTAGGAAAATCGTGACGCGATAGATGCGACCGTCGGAAGCCTGTCGGAAGCCTGTCAATCAAATAGGAACACCCAGTCCCGCAGCCCATACCCGGAAGCGGCGAAGAAGATCGCTCTCTAAAACGGTAAGTATGGCCTCGATTTTAAAAAAACTACTCGATTCCCCTTGACAAAATGAGCATCAATCTAAGGTTAAAAATTTACTTTTCGGGTGAACCTCCACTTTAACTAATGATATAAAACAAACAATATTCTCAGCCCTACTCTTCTCCATCAGAATACAAATAACTTAAATTGTTGTCCATAAAAAAAGTATTGTGCACTGTCTAGATAAATGTCCATGAACTTAAGCAACAATAAAGTCTAACAACAGCCTGGAGATAAGGTAAAAAAGTAGTCCCTGTGATGGGAGCAAGGTTGCCTGTTTCCAAAAGAACCCGCACTGCAACAGGAGAGGGAAGGGAGAGAGAGGCGACAAGCGACCACATCGTGTAGCACAGTTTTATTGTGAACAGATAAATCACATAAAAGTTCTACTCACAAAGGTATCAGATGTGGGAGTCTAGAACCGGGACAAGCTCTATGCAACATTTTACAATGAGGCCCGGCTGCCAATCAAAGCATCAGTGGCGGCTCCAGTGGTAGAAGAATGTCAGAGGATTCTGAGGTGCAAGCTGTCATAGGCGGGAAAATTACCATATAAAAATGTCTTCACATTACATTTTTTCACTTCTAGGGTGTAGTGGGGGTGTCAGGAGCTGTAGTTGCGGTCTCATGGGCTGTAGTGGGGGTGTCAGGGGCACACTGGGACAGGGCGGGCTATGCTCTCGGAGCTTCAGCTCCTTCTACTGCAGCTGCAAAATGTCTGAACAGTACTTGTAAGGCACTTTACATACACTTGCGGGTATGTCCTTACTCGCGAGTGTATGTAAAGTGAGTGTACTTAAAGCGGGGTATGCCTGTATATGGTTTCAGAGGGAAGAGAGGATAGTTTTCTGCACTGTACTTTATCCAAAACAGTCATCAGAAGCATACCTAACAACGATTTACTATATTTCCCTACTCTTAAAAATAACCTCCTGTCTTTTGTGTATATTATCACAAAATGAAACTAAAGGAAAAAACAATCACATATGAACTGTATCAGCTGAAGTACAGTGAAGTGATAACACTGTAAAAGAGGAAAATATTTGAAGTGTGTTCACCCCTTTCACTGTTCTCTTGGACACAGAAAGGCTGAAACTATTAGGAAGCTAGCTAACAATCCGCATGCCTGTAGGTGGGGTGCAGCACAGTGCCACAACAATAAAACACCAAGGTCCAGTGGAATGAAAGAACTTGTACTGAAATATTGCAGAAACAGTTCACAAATACCCAGGTAGGAAGGTAGCCCAATCAGGAACACACAGTTCCAACAGTGTGTAGAGAGCAGGGTGCAACCAATCCACAGCACCTGTTGAGAGTGGAAGAATACGTTTGTGCCCAAGCAGGCGGGTGTCTAGAAAATGTTGCAAGCCCTACACTTTCCCTTCTAATCAGGAACTATTCTCTACCAGTAGCTCTGTCCCTTTCAGGTGGGGTACCTGTCCCCACTGTACTAACTTGAAAACGTGTGCCAAATGTGGGAGCCAGGGTCTTAAAAAGGCTCTACCTGACCCAAGAGGGATGCCAGAGTCACATGGGGTGGCAGCATCCAATAGGATAGCTTCCCCAGTGACTCAGGAAACCATAGAGGAACTCTGTTCCTCCTTGCTCCCTCTCCAAATTCAGTGCTGCTTCGGAAGAGCTCCACCTGCAGTGGAAATAGTAGACTGAACCTGCCTACATGCCAGTGGCATAACCATTGACCCATGCAGTCAAAAAATGAAGTGTACCATTTGCCTAAATGGAAAAATAACCAGGAAATATTTTCCCAAAAGCAGCAACAGCAGAGCCTGTAAGCCTTTTGACCTAATTCACTCTGATCTATGTGGTCCTATGAACGCTCAGACTCCATGAAAGAAAAGGTAATTTCTTACATGTATTGACCGCTACTTAAGGTAGGCTGTATTCTACTTGTTATAAGACAAATATAAAGCTCCAGTTGAGGAAGTTGAACAATATCTTCACCAATTAAGCAACAAATTTGAAAAAATGCCTAAAATGCTCTTCAGATATGGCATGGAGTACACAAGTGAAAAACCGGCAATTCTGAGCGATAAAGCGAATGTTCCAGGCTACCTTACAATACATTCCAGAACAAAATGGTGTTGCAGTTCACATAAAAACGACAGAATCATGCTTTTTGATGTGGATGTGTCAACAACATGCCAGAGAGAGGAAATAAAGACAGCCTGCTCTCTCCAAAATCACCTACCTGGAAAACTCCTTAATACCTTGTACACATGACCAGTTTTCCCAACCGGAAAACTGCCATGAGAGCTTTTGGCTGGGAAATCCGGTCATGTGTATGCTCCATCGCAGTTTTCCCGACGAGAAAACTGCGGGGGAAAAAAAGAGAACTTGTTCTCTTTTTTCCCGTTGGGATTCCCGGCGGTCTTTTTCCTGTCGTGAAAACCGGACGTGTGTATGCTTTTCTAAGGGGGAAAAAAACATGCATGCTCAGAATCAAGAATGAGACGGGAGCGCTCGTTCTGGTAAAACTAGCGTTCGGAATGGAGATAGCACATTCATTGTTGTTTTTGGCTCCTCTGTAATCATTGGAGCAGCTGTTGATTTATTTGGGCTGTTCTAGATTTCACAGTCTGTATGTTTGATTGCTTCCCCCTGCGTTCTGGAATCTTCCAGAACACAGAGGGCTGGGGGACGCATAAGGCAGATTGAATATTTGTGATACTGCAGCCAATACCTGGGGAGGAGTGCCCAGTAGGTGACTGGGGAGAAACATAAAAACCTGGGGTGTGGAGCAGATCTCTACTTGTCCAGCTGGAGAAGTTCCACAGCTTCAGGGGCTCTGTCCCTCTGTGGCAGTTTTGCTGGAGGTCCAAGCTGTGACAGAGCTGGGGGCCTGTTCCTAGTCATCTTTGGAGCGAACTAAGCAATCACATTTAAGGATCTGGTCTGGAGAACTCACTCAAGAGTGTTGGTTGGAACCTGGAAGATGTGTAGCTGTCCTGTGGCATTGTGATTATTAACCCCTCATTCACTAAAGAGTGTTTGGAGGACCTGAGCAGTTGTCCTGAGGCACAGAGATGTCTGGAGGACACTGAGGAGGTTCAACTGTCCTGGAAAGACATTGTGGGAGTAGACCTGAGCTTAAGATACAGGGACTGTGTGCTACTTTGAAGGATAGGTGCCAGCAGTAGTCCTTTCTGAGACAGCTCTTACAGGGTCTCAGTTCTGGCAATTCTTGTAAACCCCTGAAAGAAAGACTGTTTAGAGAAATCTAGTCTAGTCAAGAGTGCCCTCTTGTTACTATTCATTGCACCTTGATTATCCCATACCAACTTCACTCCTCTCAAATTCCAAGTTCTACAAGACTTTTCATTGGAGCTTTGTGTGACTGGTGGCCTCTGCACTGTCTGGGAAAGAACCAGTTAAAATCAGCAGCTCCTAAAGAGGTAGCGCTACTTCAATGTATGAAATGACACAGTCAGCACCATCAGGAAGCTCCACCAATACTGTAGGTAGAGGAACAGAACATTACTGAAACTTAAACTGGCATCAGTAATTTATCCCTTCAAATGATAAGGGCTTCCCAGCCAAACATTTGTTCTATATGGTTTTTACAGCCTGAGCAGATGTCATATGAATAAATGCAAAAGCCACCTGTTTAAGATTGGGCCTTTCACATTGTCCTGTTAAATAACAATAAGGTCAAAATATGGTCACCTCTGTGTAATATAAGGCTAATTAAAGTTTCGTGATCAAACAAGGAAACGTTGCCAGGAAGATGGCAGTTTGTGTCACAGTCCCAAATGTCGACATTTTAATGTTTGGCACCTTATCATAGTTACACAACACCTGACAGTTAAATATTCTGAGGAACAAAGTAATGCAAATATTGGAGAGCAGTCAAGAGGAAGACTGCCATAAAAACTGTTGTACCTAATTCCTCAGAAGTGGTGTCATTTTGATACTGGAATAGACCTTGTGGTTAAAAGGGTGCTTCCAACTCTTAAATGGTCACAGTGTACAACATTGATAGGACATGTCGCCAGTATATCAACAAGCTTGTTTCAAAGTGAAAAGCTCTCTATTCTTGTATGATAATGTATTCGATTTTAATCACCCATATCAGCTGTGTATGTCTATTGTGCCTACTACAGTGATCTTCAGCATCTAGAGCGCCATTCTCAACCAGGGTTGATCCTACAAAGGTTGTTAGGGATTTCCTGACCTGTGGCTAACTGACCTCCCATCTAATGGTGCCTGCATAGTTCCCAGTTTAAAGCCACCTGGCAAAGCCAGCGGTATGACTACAAGGATGTCATATTGGTCTGGGTGATGTGTTTTCCGCGCCACCGTGATAAGTATAAATGAAACAATCACAACAGTGAAATAATATTATTAATAAGCTGCACCTCAAAAATACAGATGGATACTGTGCAATGTGGATATGGTGTGAAAGAGGGCGCTATAAAGTGAATTACCTAGCGTAAATACACTAAAATCCTGGTATAAAGGTACACATGCTTATATAACAGGGTATATGTGAAAAGTTGAACACTCTACTCTGAATATTAATAGGATAGATAAAACAAATACTTATTCTAGCATCACAATGATTTGAAAATATTTAACATAACCAAGAAATCCAACATTCAAATCTGTGATATTCAAATCAGATAAATTATGTGGATAATAGCACAGTAGTGATTCTTGAATGAAACAGTTCATAAAGAAATTCAATTGAAGATTCTTCTATAGGTGATCATGTATAGTGATATCCAAGTGAAAAATGCAGCCTTCACCATATACTAGATTTCACCCGAAGTGCTCTTGATTTTAAATGCGCTTACCAAATGGAATGGACCACTTTAATGAAGAAGTTGGTCAAGGTTTAAGTGCCTGCACACAGCAGAATCTGGAACAATGCCTTCAACAATGATAACCGCAAGGTCCACCCACAGAAAACAAAAGGGATCTCATAGTATATTACCATTTATTATAAACAAATTTAAAAAAAACAGCTGATTTGCCTCTTACTTGAGTAAGTGCCTACCCGGCACTAGGATTGCATGCGTGTCACCCCTTGTCATAAGGACGTTGTTCCGTTGTGGCCAGTAACGATTGACTAGATGTCCAGGGTTTGCAAATCCAATGGCGGGTAGCAGGATCAGCTGTGAGCGTGGAGGTTAGATGTGTGCCGCCGACATATGTTTCGTGGATTTCCACGTCATCAGGGGGGCTGTGTTTTATCACAGCGCGCCCAAACTTTTCACAGTGAGCTCCGTGACACAGCAGGAGATGCCCGATGTGCGTAATTCACACACTGACTGGTGAGGCTACATTATTTGGCACAGTAAGCCTGCAATGATGGTGAGGGGGGCTGCAATGATGGTGAGGGGGCTGTAATGATGGTAAGGGGGGCTGTAATGATGGTAAGGGGGGCTGCAATGAGGGCACAGTAAGGCAGCAATGATGGTGAGGGAGGCTGCAATGATGGTGAGGGGGGCTGTAATGATGGTAAGGGGGGCTGTAATGATGGTAAGGGGGGCTGTAATGATGGTAAGGGGGGCTGTAATGATGGTGAGGGGGGCTGCAATGAGGGCACAGTAAGGCAGCAATGATGGTGATGGAGGCTGCAATGAGGGCAAAGTAAGGCGGCAGTGATGGTGAGGCGGCAATGATGGGCAAAGGATGAGTCTTCCATGCTATCTTTAATCCCAGACAACTTAAAGAGCATTAAGAAAGATATTTTTCACTATATGACAACAGCAGCTAGAACAATAATAGCTTGTAAATGGAGAAATAATAAAGATCCAAATATAGTACAGTGGATATGTGAAATGAACGAAATACAATATAGGAAAAGGCAGATCCGAGAAGAACGATATATAAATAGTCAAATGCCAGTAATATGGCAAAAATGGGATGCATTTCGGCACTCAGAAGGAATGAAACAATACATATAAAGGAAAAATAGGTAAAATAACTGAAGGAGGACAAAAGGGAAGAGAAACGAGGGGGAAGAGGGAAGGGAGTTTTTTTTTTCTGAGTGTATGTGGTGGAGTTTGGAAACGGGTATGGATGAATGCTGAATGTGTTTTAATGATAAAGTAATTTGTATTCAATAAGATTTGGTATATTGAATTAATTATGTGAATAATGTATACGGTAAACAAATCTTGCATAAATGTAAACGTTTTGTATTTGAGAAATTTAATAAAAAGAAATTGAAAACAATAATGAGCACGGGTTGGGGGACCTTCAGGTTTTTTTTGGCGGGCGGGGGGCGGCATTGAAGGACCCAGGCTTTGGGGCGGCAAAGGGAGTAAATCCGGGCCTGGTGGTGAGTATAACTCTGACCCATATAAGCCAGATCTACAAGATTCTACTCCAATCTACTGAGATGACCAATTTGCTCTTCTTACCTAGTAAATGGAGTACCATAATTATACCATAGTTCAGCTATGTATATAGAGGAAAACGCAATTGCTTTCTGAGCTGTGGCTATAAAACAACTATGCACTTAGTGGTTTGCTGGAGTTCACCTATAAAAAACACATATGACCATTGGTAAAATTAGCAGGATGTAAGACCAGTGATTGTCAGGTGTGGGGAGAAGCATAAAGAGCACACAAAACTTGATACATAATGCTGACCGATTTACTGAGTGTATTTTCACTATAAACTTGCACAATTACATCAAGCGACACTGTATCCTCTTTCCAGATCTTCAATGTAAATTGGTACATAATTAAGTGATGCCTCTTTCTTTTTAATTAAAACTCTTCTTCCGTCTACATCACTGACTAATACTAATATAAGTACTAATAATAGGCTTCCATTGGCTAATACTAACGATAGCACTAATAATAAACTTTCCCACTGCATCATGGGTCCCTTGTGATTTCAGAAGCTGTAGACATGCTACAAGAAACTGTTAGAGGCTGTGAGAATACTTCAGGAATCTGTGAATATGCTACTAGAGACTAGTGTTGAGCAGAATATGCCATATTCGATTTCGCGATATATCTCGAATATATATTCGAATATTCGAGATATATTCGCTAAATTCGAATATTCGTGATATTTTATCGAAAGTAAATGATTGCGATTTTTCGCTATTGCGAATGCGAAAATAATTGCGATTTTTTGATAACTGCGGTAGGAGCACTCTGATTGGCTCAGAATATTCGTGATATTTTATCGAAATATCGCAACATGCGAATGCGATATTTATTGCGCAATTTCGAGAAATGCTGGAGGAGCGCTCTGATTGGCTCAGAATATTCGTGATATTTTATCGAAATATCGCAACATGCGAATGCGATATTTATTGCGCAATTTCGAGAAATGCTGTAGGAGCACTCTGATTGGCTCAGAATATTCGTGATATTTTACAATACAAAATAATTGCGAATATTCGGCAAATGCGGAAGGAGCACTCTGATTGGCTCAGAATATTCTTGATATTTTACAATACAAAATAATTGCGAATATTCGGCAAATGCGGAAGGAGCACTCTGATTGGCTCAGAATATTCGTGATATTTTACAATAGAAAATAAAAAGTGTTTTGCATTGGTGGTGATTCTTTACTCTATCCATCTGTCACAGCCGTTTGTCAATCAAACACCTTAAAGATTGAACACGTTCATGCTGCATGCTTTGGACTTTTTTTCACTTCACATATCAAAGACATTTTTATGAAAGATTATTTTTCTATTATTGGGACTATATTTCTTTATATATTTGTTTCACTGTGTATTTCACAAGTTATTTGCGCTTGCTTATTTTATAATTTGCCCACATGTCTTGTCACTAGACATATTTTTTATTCTTGTAGAGCGACTCCATTTTCTGTCTTGTATTAATTTATGTTGTATAACATTTTTGAGTTGCTGCTGTATTCTCCCCTTTTTTAAGGTATGCGCAATTTTTTCCTTCTTACAAAAAATAATAATATCAAACATACAAATATTCATAACATACACATACACAAAGCCCCCCCCTTTTGCATCAGAGACAATCAGAGTTCTCCTACCACAGTTATCGAAAATTCGCAATCATTTTCGCATTCGCAATAGCGAAAAATCGCAATTTTTTTTTTTTCAATTTGGCAACATAATAGGATCGCCTCAGCTTAGCTACTCGGCCCAGGGTCTCTAATCATACCAGCAATGCTTTTAGACGTCGATAGGATGTGATCTGTTTTAAAAATCAAATTGAAAAAATGCGAATATTCGGAATTGCGAATATTCACCGCGAAATTCGAAATATAGCGCGATTTCTCGAATATGCTATATTCGAGTCGAATATTCGCAATGCGAATATTCGTGAGCAACACTACTAGAGACTGTCAGAGCAAAGGAAGTAAATTCTCAGGCAATATGAATGAATAATAACCACGTGTTATCAGAGGCAGTTTTAACCACTTCAGCTCCGAAAGGTTTTAGTCACTTCCTGACCAGGCCATTTTTTGCAATCCAGCACTGCGTTGCTTTAACTGACAATTGTGCGGCCGTGGGACGCTGAACCCAAATAAAATTTGTTATTTATTTCCCAAAAATAAAGCTTTCTTTTGGTGGTATTTGATCACCTCTGCATTTTTTTTTTTGCGTTATAGACAAAAAAATACCAAACATTTTTAGGGCTGTGGAAATTAACTATTAATTCGTCGATTAATCTTTAATTTTTTTGATCGATCAAAATTCTTTTGATTGGTACTCACCTCTCCGCCAGCTTCCGGGCCTTCAGGGAGTTCCGTCGGAGATCCGGTGATGTCACGGACACCGGCGGGGCTTACGGTATCCATCTGAAGGGGTCCTTTGCTGTGCCTTCATATCTGCATGCCGGCGGGACCTTACTATCTGCCACACGTAAGGGCTGTTACACTTCCCTCTATCACTTCCCTCTATCAACCTGGGATTCTACAACCATCCACTGGGAGTTGTGATAGTTCCCTTCATGGAACATCTACATGCCGACGGACTGATGTTAACCTCTCCTCATCTGGATTCAGCAGTGGTATCGTTGTACACATTTTTATACCAGTATCATACTTAGCTACATGTTTTTATGACTGCTTTTGCTACCGTTTGGTATTACTCGCACTATTTTTACAGTTTATGTAGCTACATCGATTTTATCTCCAGTGCAATATTTATTTTGTTACCTACTTGAAGACTATAAAAGTATTAATGCCATTCCCATCGAGCGCTGCCTTTGTGTGTTTTTTGTATCCTATCCATTCAGTGTTGCCAACCGTCTGTATTTTTACGGAGAGTTCGTAAAAACGGGCACTTTCTTCCCCGTTCGTAAATGTCCGTAGTTGTGGGAATGTGCCAGTAAAAAGAGCCGAGATCGGTTTTGGCTTGGAACTGTGCATGGAGATTGGAGGCAGGGGGTGACGGTGGCTGCGGTGGCACCGCAGAGGGGGATGGAGGCAGGGGGCAGTGGAGGCAGGGGGAGATTGGAGGCAGGGGGTGTTGGTGGCACCTCAGAGGGGGGTGGTGGCACTGCAGAGGGTGGGGGATGGAGACAGGGATTGTTGGTGGCACCGCAGAAGGGGATGGAGGCAGGGGATGATGGAGGCAGGGGACGATGGAGGCAGGGGACGATGGAGGCAGAGGGAGATTGGAGGCAGGGGGAGATTGTGGCACCACAGAGGGGGGTGAAGGCAGGAGGTGTTGGTGGCAGAGGGGGATGGAGGCAGGGGGTGATGTGACTAAATAATTTGCCCTTATTATATCGAAAATAACAAAAATATGTTTTTTTTTTACCTTAATATCTACCTTAAATCACATTGCTATTTGCCTAGCGTACTTATTTGTAGCCTAAATACTGAAATTTGCACCTAATAATAAAATTTTGTAACTTTTGTGAAATGCCAGTAAAAACTTGGCTGTGCCAGTAAATTTCAGGTGTCGTGCCAGTAAATTTCAATCTGGTAGTTTGGCAACACTGTATCCATTTTTCCAGTGGTTGGTAGCTGCATTGGGATTCAGCCTGCAAGGAGATCAGCTAAAAGTAGTTGGATCTGTATGTGCGTTATAATTAATCGAAATTAGTCGATTATTCGATTAAAAAAAATATCGATTAATCGAACACAAAAATTTTGATCAGTAACAGCCATAAAAATTTTGAATAAAAAACAATATTTTTTACTTTCTGCTAGAAAACATTTCCCCCCCAAAAATGTAAAAAATCGAATTTCTTCATTTGTTTAGGCCAATATGTATACTGCTACATATTTTTGGTAAAAAAAATAAAAAAACAATAAGCGTATATTAAATGGTTTGCACAAAAGTTATCGCGTCTACAAACAAATGGGATAGATTTATGGCATTTTTATTTTTAGCGGGGCTGCGACATTGCGGCGGACCAATTGAACACTAAGGCCCAGATTCTCAAAGGACTTACGACGCCGTCGTAAGTCCTAATCTGACCCGTCGTATCTATGCGACTGATTCTTAGAATCAGTTACGCATAGATATCATTAGATCGGACAGGCGTAAGTCTCTTACGCCTTCGGATCTAAACTGCATTTTTTTTTTACCGATAGGTGGCGCTTCCGTCAAATTCCGCGTCGAGTATGCAAATTAGCTAGATACGCGAATTCCCGAACGTATGCACGGCCGACGCAGTAAAGTTACAATGTTTTTGTTAGGCTTTTCCCGGCGTATAGTTACCCCTGCTATATGAGGCGTAGCCAATGTTAAGTATGGCCGTCGTTCCCGTGTCGAAATTTGAAGAAGTTACGTCGTTTGCGTAAGTCGTCCGTGAATGGGGCTGGACGTCATTTACTTTCACGTCGAAACCAATGACGTCCTTGCGGCGTACTTTGGAGCAATGCACACTGGGAAATTCCACGAATGGCGCATGCGCCGTTCCGCAAAAACGTCAATCACGTCGGGTCACAGTAGTTTAACATAAAACACGAACCCCCTTCCACATTTGAATTAGGCGGGCTTACGCCGACCGATTTACGCTACGCCGCCGCAAGTGCTTTGAGAATACAGCACTTGCCCATGTAAGTTGCGGCGGCGTAACGTAAATCGGATACGTTACGCCGCCGCAGAGATACGCCGATGTACAAGAATCTGGGCCTAAGTGACACTTTTTGGGGACTAGTGACACCAATACAGTGATCAGTGCTAATAAAATGCACAGTATAAATGACACTGGCAGGGAAGGGGTTAACACCAGGGGCGATCAAAGGGTTAAGTCTGTCCCTGGGAGGTGCTTACTAACTGCGTGGTGGAAGGATACACTGGAGGAAAAGAGAGATCGTGTTTCAGCTTAGCTGAAACACAAGATCTCTCTTTTGCTCCCTGACAGATCAGCGGTCTGCCTTGTTTACATAGGCAGGGCGCTGATCCATCTTTCCTCTGGGCGATCGGCGCGCGCACAAGATCATGTACAGAATCAAAATCACGTGTATTTTTCACACAAATAGAGCTTTCTTTTAGTGCCATTTGATCACCACTGCTTGTTTTTATTTTTAGTGCTACAAATGAAAAAACAAACAAAAAACAAACAATATGTTTTACTTTCTGCTATAAAACATATCCAATAACAAGTTTTCAAAAATGAATTTCTTCCTAAATGTAGGCATTCTGCTACATATTTTTGGTTAAGGAAAAAAAAATCCCAATAAGCCTATATTGATTGGTTTGCGCAAAAGTTATAGCGTCTACAAACTATAGTGTGTATATATATATATATATATATATATATATATATATATATATATATATATATATATTCAATTTTTATTTATTTATTATGGCGGTGATCAGCGACTTATAGCTGGACAGTGATACTATGGCAGGCAATTTGACACTAACTGACACTTTTGACACTTTTTAGGAACCAGAGAAACTAAGGCTGGGTTCTCTTTTATTAAAAATCTATATTTTTACACTTTTTCCATTTTAAACTTACTTTATTGCTATCACAAGTCTCTTATTGTCTCCTAGACCCCAGAGGTCTTCCCTGCCTTCCAACGCAGCATCAGCTACACTAGCCAAGGAATGACAGCAGTGAACCAGCAGCGACAAAATCATTGTTGCTTCCGGGTTCATTTTTCACAGCAATTCAGGCAATGGATGTTACTCAATCTTTTTTGTATGTAAATATCTCAGACATTTACAAGGATCCCAAGATTCCTTGGGAGGAACAGAAGAGCCACTAGAGGAAGGGGGTGGACAGTCATTCTCACTACCAGCTATGAGCTTGTTTTAACCACTTCAATACCGTTTTTTGATACAGACAGCTTTCTTTTGGGGGTATTTTTTTACTAAACAAACAAAAAAAGACTTAAAAGCAGAGTTCCGCCTAATTTTTTTATTTTTTGTAAAGTCAGCAGCTACAAATACTGCAGCTGCTGACTTTTAAAATAAGGACACTTACTTGTCCAGGGTGCCCGCGATGTCGGCCCCTGATGCCAATCTGTCCCTCCCAGCCTTGGGGATTCACTTCCTGGTTCCTTACTGCACATTTGCGACTGGCACTGCGCGATCCCACTGGTCCCTGCTGTCTTCTGGGACCTGTGTGTCTCCCAGAAGACAGCGGGGGGGGGGGGGGACGAAGAAGGCACCGGAAGTGGCGTAGATACCCGTGGAGGGCGTGGGTATCTATTTTTGGAAGTCGGAGCAAAATACCTGTATTAGACTCGGGAATCTGAAAAGTGGAAGTTCCATTTTAGGGTGAAACTCCGCTTTAACATTAAAAAAAAAAAGGTTTTCTGTTATAACACTTTGTAAATTTGTACTTTTTTTCTTCCACTGATGTGACTGCACTGATGGGCATTGATAGGCCGCACTGATATGCAGCACTGATGGTCACTCATGGGCACTAATAGTGCACTGATGGGCCTCACTGATGGGCACTACATGCACTGTTTAGGAGATATTCCAGTGAGCAGTATCCGGTGACATCACCAGCGCATGCGCTCTGAAGGAACAGCATACCCGTGCTTGTGGTCATTGTTTGTTCACTGTTTATGGACTTATTTATTACATTTTCTGTTTTAGCATACCCATGCCGTTCCTCCAGAGCATCTGCCACAGCCGAGACTCCCAGGTGCCCATTCAAGTGGCCACAGCCCGCGAACCTGGAAGGTAGATCGGGTAAAGATGGAAGCCTCTGCAGCGGTGACAGCTCGCCACTGAAAAACGTTGTTTCAAGGTAAGTCTTTCATAATGTGACGGTATGCGATGCATACTAGCACATTATGGCTTTACCTAGCAGGCAGAACGTTTTTTTTTCCGTATGTTTACTACCACTTTAACCACTTAAGAACCCCTTCACGCCGATATACATCAGCAGAATGGTACGGCTGGGCACAATCACATACCTGTACGTGATTCTTTAAGACCAGCCGTGGTGTCGCGAGCACGCCGCCGGTGGCACGCTTGCGACCCAGTCCAAAGCACCATGACAGCACCCGCGGGACCAGCGGACCCGATCGCTGCCGGTGTCCCGCGATTGGTCACCGGAGCTGAAGAACGAGGAGAGGTGTGTGTAAACACACCTTCCCTGTTCTTCGTTGTGGCAGTGTCATTGATCGTCTGTTCGTCTGTTCACAGTCATTGATCGTCGTTTTCACAGTAAACAATGCATTTTTATAGCACTTTTTGCTGTGAAAATGACAATGGTCCCAAAAATGTGTCAAAAATGTCCGATGTGTCCGCCATAATGTCGCAGTCACGAAAAAATTCGCTGATCGTCGCCATTAGTAGTAAAAAAAAAAATATTAAAAAATGCAATAAAACTATCCCCTATTTTGTAAACGCTATACATTTTGCGCAAACCAATCGATAAACGCTTATTGCGATTTTTTTTACCAAAAATAGGTAGAAGCATACGTATCGGCCTAAACTGAGGAAAAAAATGTTTTTATATATATTTTTGGGGGATATTTATTATAGCAAAAAGTAAAAAATATTGCATTGCATTGGAAAAAAAGGCCACCAATTTTGTTAGGGAGCCACGTCGCACGACCGCGCAATTGTCAGTAAAAGGGACGCAGTGCCGAATTGCAAAAACGGGCAAGGTCCTTAACCTGCATAATGGTCCGGGGCTTAAGTGGTTAAAAAAAGGCAAACTGGTAACTGGATTGGTCTACAAGGATTAAAAGTAACACACACACACACACACACACACACACACACACACACATGCATACACACATACAGACGCATGCTTACACAGACACATGCACACACACAGACACATGCACACACAGACACATGCACACACACACAGACACATGCACACAGACAAATGCACAAGTACACACATACAGACACTTGCATACATACAGACACATGCACACACACATACAGTCACAAGCACACACACAGGCACTCACATGTGCACACACACAGCACATGTATAAAGCCCTTTTAAACAAATCTAGCTTCTAGCTCAGTACCTTTCCAGATTCCTCATTCAGCTATTTACTGCACTCTAGGGGGAAGCAGAGAGCACAGAACACTCCTCTGCACCTTAGGCCTCGTACACACCACCCAACAAGTCCGATGAAAACGGTCCGCGGACCGTTTTCATCGGACATGTCCGTCCGCTGGGATCATTTGGTCTGATGTGTGTACACACCATCAGACCAAATTCCCCGCCGACAGAATACGCGGTGACGTGGCGGCGACAATGACGCCACGACGTGCGCGCACCAGGAAGTTCAATGCTTCCACGCATGCGTCGAATCACTTTGACGCATTCGTGGGATTTCGGACCAGCGGACATGTCCGATGAGTCGTACTGACCATCGGACATGTCCGACGGACAGGCTTCCAGCGGACAAGTTTCTTAGAATGCTAAGAAACTTTTGTCCGCTGGAAACCTGTCCGCTAGGCCGGGAAACTGTCCGGTTGGCCCTACACACGACCGAAAATGTCCGACGGACCAGTTTCAGCGGACATGTTCGGTCGTGTGTACAAGGCCTCACTTTCACTTTTGAAGCCAACAGAACTTCTCACAGTGCCGATGTACAGTTCCCCTGACCCCAAATACCAAAGAAGTGCCTTTTCAAAAACCAAAAACAATTTAAGAGGCTTGAGAATTCTTTGACTTTTGGTGCTATAAAAGCCAAAAGGGGACAAGGTCTTATCTTGAACTGTAAATAAGATAAGAAACCGCGCTTAGGAGACCACTAGGTGGAAATATGTAGCAGTGGTGGGGGTAGGAGTGAGTACGATGTGAGGAATGAATAAACCAAATAATAAAAATATTTAAAAAAAATAAAAATATTAAAAAATATACTACTGATAATATGACTGCAGCCCCCCCGATATGTGATCCCCTAGAGGACACAGAAAAGAGTAAAAGAGGTATGGGGGTGGTGGCGCTGTCTCAACTGGAGGCTGTAAGTACCGGGAAATTAGTACATGGGTGACTTTTATCTGACCCAATTAAAGCTGGTAGCTGATGGGTCTCAAGGTGAAATAAAATAAAAGTGCCTTAACCACTTCCCGACGGCCGTACGACTATATACGGCCGCCGGGTGGCTCTGAATCTCTGGGAGGCCGTGTTTTTACGGCCGCCCCTTTTCGCGTTCCCCGCGCGCGCTCCCGAGCGCGCAGCGGGGAACTGCTGTGCTGGCCGTGTCCCTTGGACACAGCCAGTCACAGATCGCCGTGAACGGCCAATCGGAGCGGCCGTTTCCTAGGCGATCTGTGCGGCCAATGAGAGATGATCTCATATGTTTACATATGAGATCATCTCTCATTCCCGGCTCTCGCAGACAGCGGTGCTGTCAGGGGAGAGAGGAGACGGGTCTGTGTCTCTTGTACATAGAGACACAGATCGGTCACCCCCCCAGTCACCCCCCCTCCCCCACAGTTAGAACACTAATTAGGATACACATTTAACCCCTTCCTCACCCCCTAGTGTTAACCCCTTCCCTGCCAGTCACATTTATACAGTAATTAGTGCATATTTATAGCACTGATTGCAGTATAAATGTGAATGGCGCCAAAAATGTGTCAAAAGTGTCCGATGTGTCCGCCATAACGTCGCAGTCCCAATAAAAATCGCAGATCGCCGCCATTTCTAGTAAAAAAAAAAATGTATACAGTAATTAGTGCATATTTATAGCACTGATTGCAGTATAAATGTGAATGGCGCCAAAAATGTGTCAAAAGTGTCCGATGTGTCCGCCATAACGTTGCAGTCCCAATAAAAATCGCAGATCGCCGCCATTTCTAGTAAAAAAAAAATTTATACAGTAATTAGTGCATATTTATAGCACTGATTGCAGTATAAATGTGAATGGCGCCAAAAACGTGTCAAAAGTGTCCGATGTGTCCGCCATAACGTCGCAGTCCCAATAAAAATCGCAGATCGCCGCCATTTCTAGTAAAAAAAAAAAAAATAATAATAATAATTCTGTCCCTTATTTTGTAGGCGCTATAACTTTTGCGCAAACCAGTCGCTTATTGCGATTTTTTTTTTTTTTTTTACTAAAAATATGTAGAATACGTATCGGCCTAGACTGAGGATAAAAAAAAAAACGTAAAAAAAAAAAATTGAGCTATTTATTATAGCAACAAGTAAAAATATTTTTTTTTTTTTCAAAATTGTCGCTCTATTTTTGTTTATAGCGCAAAAAATAAAAACCGCAGAGGTGATCAAATACCACCAAAAGAAAGCTCTATTTGTGGGGAAAAAAGGACGTTAATTTTGTTTTCGAGCCACGTCGCACGACCGCGCAATTGTCAGTTAAAGCGACGCAGTGCCGAATCGCAAAAAGTCCTCTGGTCAGGAAGGGGTTTAAGTGCCCAGTATGGAAGTGGTTAATAAAATGCTCAGAATAGGGCTGTGTGAGATTAGTGTGTACCAGTGGTGGTATAAGATAGATGTGACTAACAGTCATCTTGAACTGTATAACTGACCATGGGCCTCAATAATAAAAAAAAAAAGTTAATTTATTCCATAATGTAAAAGACCTGGTTCTCCTATCACAGAATATGTCTTGAATAGATATGAAAATTCAAAGAGTGAAATTATTTGGTGCAAGAAGGAGTTCATGCTCCGCAAAACACGTTACCAATTCCGCCCCAAGTTTATTAATCTACTACATTTGGCTGGCCCTTGTTCTTCTCCTTCCTTAACCACTTCACATCCCACCTATAATAATGTGACGGCCTCAAGGTGGCTCTGCCATGCTTGGTGGCCATCATATGACGTCCTCGGGCCTCAAAGCCGATAGGGGGCGTGCGCGCACCTGCCGCTCTACTCGGGTGCCGCAATGTCCACCTAGTACCCGCGATTTGCAGTTACAGAGCCAGGGATGTGGATCAGTGTGTGTAAACACACAGATCCATGTCCTGTCAGGGAGAGGAGACCGATGCTGTGTCCCTTGTACATAGGGACACCGATCGGTCACCTCCCCCAGTCAGTTCCCTCCCCCCACAGTTAGAATCACTTCCTAGGGAACACATTTAACCCCATGATCGCCCCTAGTGTTAACCCCTTCCCTGCCAGTCACATTTATACAGTAATCAGTGCATATTTATAGCACTGTTCACTGTATAAATGTGAATGATCCCAAAATAGTGTCAAAAGTGTCTGATACGTCTGCGGCAATATCGCAGTCCTGACAAAAAGATAACTGCCATTACTAGTGAAAAAAATTATAATAATAAAAATTTCATAAATCTATCCCCTGTTTTGTAGGAGCTATAACTTTTGCGCAAACCATTCACAATACGCTTATTGCGATTTTTTTTACCAAAAATATGTAGAAGAATACATATCGGCCTAAACTGAGGAAAAAATTGTTTGTTTATTTTATTTTATACACAAAAGAAGCCGATTTTTTTGGGGAAAAAAACGTTTTTTTACTAAGTTTCTGTCAGTAAATGTAACTATGTAATTTGTCACCTTCACTGATGTGCGCTGATGAGGCAGCACTGATGGGCACTGATAGGCTGAACTGATGGGCATTGATGAGGTGACACTTATAGGCACTGATGAGGTGGCACTTATAGACACTGATTAGGTGGCACTGATGAGGAGGCACTAATATGCTGCACTTATGGGCACTGATATGTGGCACTGATGAGCACTGATATGCGGCACTGTTAGGTGGTACTGATGAGCACTAATAGGCGGCACTGGTGGTCATTGATAGGTGGTACTGATGGGCACTGATGAGCATTGATGGGTGGCACTGATGGGCGACACTGATTGGCATTGAACGACAGCAGTGATGGGCATTGATGGGCAGCACTGACAGCCAGCACTGACTGGCATCGCTAATGGACACTAATTGGTGGCACTTGTGGGCAGTGGTGGATACTGATTGCTGCAACTGGTGGGCACTAATTGATGGCACTGGTAGGCAATGGTGGGCACTGATTAGTGACACTAAATTGCTAAACAGTAATCAGGGCACTCATGATCAGTGCCCTGATTACATTCCTAGATGTCCCCCTGTGAGGAGATGCCGCTGATTGGCTCTCTGTCAGTGTGAGGAGAGGAGAGTTGATTTCCGGCATTTCCGTGTTTACATGTGACCGGCTATGATTGGACACAGCTGATCACATGTTTAAAGAGCCGCGGATGCGACTCTTTACAGAGATTGGGGTTGCGCCGTTTCCTAGCAACACAGCGCGGCCGCGATCGCCGTGCTACACGCCCCTGCAGGGCGCACAAGAGCGGCCTTTCTGGGATGCTGTAATTTGATGGTGGACAGGCGGCAACTAGTTAATGCATCCATACAATCATTTTAAGCTATGTAGGGGGTTTTTCTCTGTCAGGACGATACACAGTGCCGGCCCAAGACATTGTGCTGCCTGGGACCAAGAATGAAATGCTGCCCCCCCCCCCCCAGAAAAAAAAAACACGCCAACCAAAAGGCCCCCACATTCATTATTTTATATCATGATAACTAAAGGGGACCCGTCATGGCTCTATACATGTATAAAGGAGTATAAAGAGGACCTGTCATGGCTCTATACATGTATATAGAGGACCTTTCATTACTCTTTACATGTAAAGGAATATCAAGATTACCTGTCATGGCTCTATAAATGTATATAGGGCTATAAAGAGTACTTGACATGGCTCTATACATGTATAAAGGAGTATAAAGAGGACCTGTCATGGCTCTATAGATGTATAAAGAGAACCTGTCATGGCTCTATACATGTAGAGAAGAATAAAGAGGAACTGTCATGGCTCTATACATGTATATAGAGGACCTGTCGAGACTCTTTACATGTAAAGGAATATAAAGAGGACCTGCCATGGCTCTATAAATGTATATAGGAGTATAAAGAGGACCTGTCATGGCTCTATACATGCATATAGGAGTATAAAGAGGACCTGTAGAAGAATACATATTGGCCTTAACTGGCCTTAACTGAAGAAAATAGTTAATTTTTCTAAATTTTGGGGATATTTATTATAGCAAAAAGTAAAAAAATATATATTTATAGCACAAAAAATAAAAACCGCAGAGGTGATCAAATATCACCAAAAGAAAGCTCTATTTGTGGGAAAAAAAGGACATCAATTTTATTTGGGTAGCGGAGCTGGCGGAACGGGCTGGCGGGCATCAGTATGCTGCCCCCCTAAAAGTGCTGGCTGGTACCCATGGTACCCCCCGATCCCATCATAGGGCCGGCCCTGACGATACAGATGGGGAACTCTCTTCCCCAATTAGTGATGTCAGCCGGAAAAATGTAAGTTTTTAAAAGACTCTTGGACGTGCATCTTAAAAAAACACAACATTCAGGGATATGGTAAATAATTATCGACACTGAATACATGTACACCTACACAGGTTAAACTGGATAGACTATTGTCTTTATTCAACCTTACCTTCTATGTCCTATATAAAAGACAATTAGCGGCACCTACCTAAAGTGTTATGTGCTATAAATAAACTATAAAGTTTACTAATTAGTACTCCACAGCTGCTGTACACCTCACCATACAACATATAACATAAAATGAAAAATATAAGTGCAGCGCTATTAATCTATCATGTAAAATATCCAGTGATATCAAATTCTATTCAAATAAATAAATCTATATAATGAAGTTCATATGCTGAAACTTTTCTGCGTTGAATTATTGTGAGTTCTCAATCCTTATATCATCCACCACTGTGCAAATCATGTCTTCAGCAGATAATGTGCACAACTTTGCTAGAAAAAGATATGAACTTCGCGCCTAGTGGTTATGTAAAAAACAATTAACTGAATAGATATAAAATAATAGATGCTACCCCTGCTAAAGTAATTTAGTGTGCTTTAGATAAATTAAAATAAATACATTTAAATAAATTGATATATAAAAAGGTAAAAAACAAATATGTGACATAAGCTTAATCACACATATATCATGACAGAATTCACCCAAATGCATTAAGTGACACTAATACTAATACTGTACTAATGAAGGGTGGTTTGTGGGCGGGGGTGGGGGTCTGTACTAATTGTGGGGGATGACTTGTGGGGGGTCTGTACAAATTGTGGGGGATGGCTTGTGGGGGGGTCTGTACTAATGGGGGATGGCTTGTGGGGGGGGCTTGACAAATGGAGGTGGTGGTTTGTCCGGGGGGTCTGTACTAATGGAAGGGGGGTCTGTACTAATGGGGGGGTGATTTATGGGGGGTCTGTATTAATGGAGGCGGGAGGTTTTTCCTGAGGGGGTCCTCAAGGCGCCCCAACAGGTCATGTTTTCAGGCTTTCCATTATTTTGCACAGGGGATTTAATCAGTTTCACTGCCTTAGTAATTACCACAGCCATTTCATCTGAGGGAAAACCTAAAAACATGACCTGTTGGTGCGCCTTGAGGACTGGAGTTGAGAAACACTGGTCTATACTAATGGAGGGGGGGTGGTTTGTCCTGGGGGGAAGCAGTGTGTGTGGGCTGCTGCTGCGGGCGGCATCTGAAGCACGAGTCCATGCCATGCTCACCACACAGGCCGGACACACGCCCGCAGAGCCGCCACCGTGACTTACAAGGCTTTAGAAACAGGTAAGGGGGACCTGTTTTAAAGTTTCCTGTTTAAAAAAAACACCAAATACCTGCAATAATATATTAAGAAGCCTGTATGATGTATAATTGCTGGGATTTGTAGTCCTCTGTAACTGCTGGTATTCTGCATTGCGTTTTATATAATGTATTATTGCTGGGATTTGTAGTCCTCTGTAACTGCTGGTATTCTGCATTGCGTTTTATATAATGTATTGCTGGGATTTGTTGTTCCTCTATAGCTGCTGGTATTCTCCATTGCGCTGTATAAATGTATTATTGCTGGGATTTGTAGTTCCTCTATAACTGGTCAGTGGTAATCTGCATTGCGCAGTATAATCATTATACAGCGCAATGGAGAATACCACCAGCTATAGAGGACTACAAATCCCAGCAATAGTACATTATATACAACGCAATGCAGAATACCAGCAGCTATAGAGGAACAACAAATCCCAGCAATAGTACATTATATACAACGCAATGCAGAATACCAGCAGTTACAGAGAACTACAAATCACAGCAATAGTACATTATACAGCGCAATGCAGAATAACGCCATCTATGCTATCTTTCTCTGTAAAAGATAAATAAGTTAAATGATCACTTTAAACATCATAACCATTAAAGCTTAATGGAGCACAGATATAATGTATGGTGTGTGTGTTTATGCATGCGCGCCGGGGGTGGGGGGGGGGGGGGGTGGCAAAATGCACCTTCGCCTTAGTTGGCAAAAATCCTTGCACCGGCCCTGCCCCTGAGCTATGGTTTCATCTCTTCCACATCCGACCAGCTACTTTGTATCCACTTTCCAATCAGTAGCCTCCCAGGGGGATCGCAGGAAAGATATCTCATATATACTGCCCCACTGCTTCTCTCCTTCCTCCACACCAGCGTTATTACTCGGTATTCCTGATAGAATATGGCTCCACATTCATACAACAATAAATAGAGGATACATAGTGCTCTCCGTTTGCAACATTTATTAAAATACCCTAATTAAAAAACACTTACAAGATATTCACTGTGGCTGCGTGACCTCATGGGCTCGGCTCCTCCCCTCTACACGCGTATCGCCCTCTGATTGGGCTTTCTCAATAGATTTTAAAAGACATTTGGACGTGCATTTTAAAAAACACAACATTCAGGGAAATAATTATCGACAATGACACATGTACACCTACACAGGTTAAACTGGATAGACTGTTGTCTTTATTCAACCTTACCTACTATGTAACAATGCTCTTCTCTGGTCGTCTCCCAATGGATATTTCATCTTGGATGCTCTCACTTACCTAGTCACAGCATTATTATATTACTGCCAATATTTATTTACTAAAGTTCTGTTAATATTTAGATTAGACCCCTTTACCCCACTTTTTGGCAATCTTTATTCCCCTCCAACACATCTTTGGCCTCCACTTCCATGACATAGTTACATAGTTAGTCAGGTTGAAAAAAGACACACGTCCATCCAGTTCAACCAAAATAAACAAACAAATTAAAAAACATAGTACAATCCCATACACCCAGCTCCATATCCACAGTTGATCCAGAGGAAGACAAAAAACCCCAGCAAAGCATGACCTTTTGTTTAGACACTATGGGCCAGATCCACCTAGCCTGGCGCATTGTTGCGTCCGGCGTAGCGTATCTCTGATACGCTACACCGCCGTAACTTTCAGCGTATTTTCCTTATCCTCAAAGAATTTGTGCCGTAAGTTACGGCGGCGTAGTGTAACTTTGGCGGCGTAAGGGCGCACACTTCAAATGGATGTGATGGGGGCATGTTTTATGTAAATACGTCTTGACCCGATGTAAATGACGTTTTTTTTTAACGGCGCATGCGCCATCTATGGGGGTATCCCAGTGCGCATGCTCGAAATTAACCCACAACAAGCCAATGCTTACGACGTGAACGTCATTCTACGCAAAGCCCTATTCGCGAATGACTTACGCAAACAACGTAAAAAATTCAAAGTTCTACGCGGGAACGACGGCCATACTTAACATAGGATACGCCTCATATAGCAGGGGTAACTATACGCTGAAAAAAGCCTTACGGAAATGATGTAAAAAATGCGCCGGCCGGACGTACGTTCGTGGATCGCCGTATCTAGCTAATTTGCATACTCGACATGGAAATCGACGGAAACGCCACCTAGCGGCCAGCGGAAATATGCACCTTAGATCCAACGGCGTACTAAGACCTAGCCGGATCTAGCACAGATTCAGGCGTATCTTGTTTGGTGGATACAAAACAAAGATACGCTGGAGCAAACTAGAAGTTACGCTGCGTATCAATAGATACGCCAGCGTAACTTCTTTGTGGATCTGCCCCATGGTTTCTTTCAAACTGGCCAAACATTTGCAAAGATCTTACCACTTTCTTATAATTCTCATTTGTGGTTTTATGGAGCACAAACTGAAATATAGGGCCGGATTCAGTAAGAATTTACGCCAGCATATCTATAGATACGCCGCGTAAATTCAAAGCTGCGCCGGCGTATCTTCTTTCTGTATTCAGAAAGCAAGATACGCCGAAATTAGGCTAAGATCCGACTGGCGTAAGTCTCTTACGCCGTCGTATCTTAGGGTGCATATTTACGCTGGCCGCTAGGTGGCGCTTCCGTCGTTTTCCGCGTAGAATATGCAAATGACCTAGATACGCCGATTCGCAAACGTACGTGCGCCCGGCTTAATTTTTTTACGTCGTTTGCGTAAGGCTTTTCCGGCGTAACGTTGCTCCTGCTTCTATGAGGCGTACACAATGTTAAGTATGGACGTTGTTCCCGCGTCGAATTTTGAATTTTTTACGTCGTTTGCGTAAGTCGTTCGTGAATAGGGCTGGACGTAATTTACGTTCACATCAAAACCAATACGTCCTTGCAGCGTACTTTGGAGCAATGCACACTGGGATATGTACACGGACGGCGCATGCACCGTTCATAAAAAACGTCAATCACGTCGGGTCACCACCCATTTACATAAAACACGCCCCCCTCATCCTCATTTGAATTAGGCGCGATTACGCCGGCCCCATTTACGCTACGCCGCCATAACTTAGGAGGCAAGTGCTTTGTGAATACAGCACTTGCCTCTCTGATTTACGGCGGCGTAGCGTAAATACGATACGCTACGCCGCCGTAACAATGCGCCCGGCTACCTGAATCCGGCCCATAATGTTTACCTGTCTTGTGTGACAATTAACTACAATTTAAAATTCTGTGATGCAAATTAAGATCCTGAACGCTTCATTTCATCTTTCATAGGAATGCTGGATGAAAGAAACATTAGTGACGAGCCCTCTGTTTGTCATAAATAATCTATTACTGTCATTCTCAGAAAAAAAAATACCTAGATGGTACAAGATTCCATTCACGCTGAATCATATACCATTATCTTCCATAACATTATGATGGCCCACCACAACCCGTTGAGGCATGAACTCCACTAGACCTCTGAAGGTATGCTGTGGTATCCGGCATGAAGCCGTCAGTAGCAGATCCTATAAAGCAGGGGTGTCCAAACTTTTTTCAAAGAGGGCCAGATTTTGCCTGACATTCTTTAAACTATTAATATTTGGTCTAAGTGTGTTCCTCCAAACACTAATACATGGCCCAACAAGAATTGTCTTGCCTTTGTGGCTGTGTGTGGTGAAGAGATGAGCTCGGGCTGTTATTTGGATATACCATATTTATCGGCTTATATCACGCACCTTCATTTAAAAAAAGGAAGTTTCAGGAAAAAAAATCTTACATTTTAAATAAAGAACTGTGAAGCAAGATAAGGGTCAGTGCCCATCACCGCAGCCTAATCAGTGCCCATCTGCAGCCTCACCGTTGCCATGAATGCAGCACCCACCATATTGCCATGAATGCAGCACCCACTCCATTGCCATGAATGCATTACCCACTACATTGCCATGAACGCAGCACCCACCGTATTGCCATGAATGCAGCACCCACTGTATTGCCATGAATGCAGCACCCACTGTATTGCCTTGAATGCAGCACCCTCTGTATTGCCATGAATGCAGCACCCTCCGTATTGCCATGAATGCAGCACCCACTGTATTGCCTTGAATGCAGCACCCTCTGTATTGCCTTGAATGCAGCACCCTCTGTATTGCCATGAAAGCAGCACCCTCCGTATTGCCTTGAATGCAGCACCCACTGTATTGCCTTGAATGCAGCACCCACTGTATTGCCATGAATGCAGCACCCACTGTATTGCCTTGAATGCAGCACCCTCTGTATTGCCATAAATGCAGCACCCTCCGTATTGCCATGAATGCAGCACCAACCATATTGCCATGAATGCAGCACCCTCTACATTGCCATAAATGCAGCACCCTCTACATTGCCATACAGTAAATGCAGTACTCACTAAATTGCCATAAATGCAGCACCCACTAAATTGCCATAAATGCAGCACCCACTAAATTGCCATGAATGCAACACCCATTGTATTGCCATGAATGTAGACTCTGTGATGCAATTGCCTATATGCTTCAGTCTAATGCTCTCCCTGCTAACTTAATGCTGTTGGTTACAGGTAACAGGTGTTTTATGTGTGATTCATCTCTCTCTGTAAGGACTGTTCATATGTTAAATAAGGCTAGCTTTTGAAAGGCCTTTAATTGTGTGATAACCCTGTCTACAACCTAGTGATTCTCAGAGGTGTTAATAGGTGTCAAACTGGAAGCAGACGAAACGTCTGCTTAGGAAACTCAAGTGTGTGAAGGTGGTTTGTTGTGTAAGGAATGTGCAGTGATTAGACATGATAATTGTCGGTCGGTGCCGACCTGTCTGGAATGTTTTAGTAATTAGCCTTAGTGTGTGATTGGGTTGGGTGGAGATTTCATTGTTGCTTCAATGTCTTGGACTGTATAAAAAGCTGAGAAGAAAAACCATTAAAGTCTGTGTTGTTCAAGCAGTAAGCTGGTCTCATGTGTGGCTTTCTGGGCGATTCCAGGGATATCCCTCCTCGTGGAATATTGGGGTGATTTTCGTTATGGGAAGAAGGGAACGTTGACGGGGATATCATACCGATACCGTCACAATTGGTTGGCAGCGGTGGGATTTTTCCCTTCTATTCCCCTTCACACCCGGATTCCAAGCAGACACTGGAAGAACTACTGGAAGTTCGTGGAAGGATTGCTAGCAACAAAACCAAGCGGGTCATCATGGCAGAATCAATGGAGCTAGACCAGGAGGACGGGATTGCAGCAACGCCAGCAGTACAAGAGATGGAGACACCAGTGATTCAGGAGGAGGAATCGCCAGCCAACAAGCTAATGAGAGAGAAGCTAGCGTGGTTCGGCCCGAACCCAACGCCAGATGTGGTACTGAAAGTGATGGACCTGTTAGCGAAGGAGGCTAAAGAAATAAGGGACGCAGAACTACAGTTAAAACTGGCAGCAGTCCAACAAGCAGCCGCACATTCTCCAAACAGTGAGTACAGCACAGCAGACGCAAGGAAGATTCCGTTTAGCGCTTTTAAAGCTTTTGATGAAAAGGACTGTGAGATTGATAACTTCCTGGCGGATTTTGAGCGACAATGTAACCTGCACCGAATAGCTAGAGGAGAGTGGGTTGCAATATTGTCAGGCAAACTGTCAGGCAAAGCTTCTGATGCTTTCCGGACCGTGCCAGATCAGGATATTCATAGCTACGCCCGGGTTAAAGAAGTGCTCCTGGCTCGTTATGCAGTAACCCCAGAGTCCCACCGACAGAAGTTCAGGGACTCACGCAAAACCACGAAAGACTCTTATGCGGAATGGGCATGCCAGTTGTCCCGGTCGGCCTCTAACTGGGCTAACAGCAGCCAGGCCACCACCGCAGAGGACATTTTGCAACTAATGCTCCTGGAGCAATTTTACAATCACATCCAGACGGACGTCAAGGATTGGGTGAGAGATCGCAGGCCCATGACTCTACCAGAGGCCGCGAAGTTGGCGGATGAATATGCGGATACTCGCAAGACAAACCAGGTCACACCACGGGTACAACCCCCACAACCAATGGCGCCCTCACACCCACCAGCCGCTAGATACCAACCGCCTAACAGAGCGATGACATATAGCCCTCGCTACCCACGCCAGGAGGACAACGAACAACGCTGCTTCCGGTGCAAACAGTTGGGTCACTTCAAGCAGAATTGCCCCATGAATGACAACACCAGGTCAAATTGGTCTCAACCTGGGTACCGCCCACCAGCAGCAGCCCATTGTGTAGACTCGGCTTGGGATCCCCAGGAGCTGGGTCAGGAAGAACCATTGGGCACCCCTTACGAAGCCCTCATGGTACAATCTGTTATTACGGACAACAGGGAACACCATTGTCAGCTGGTCATGGGCGACAGCCATGAGCCGGAGGGGCCTTGGAGGGAGCTGGGCAGAAAGAGGCACCGCCAGCTACCCTCCAAGAAGAAGAGGTCCTGGAAGTCATATAACCAGCGGACCTGGGAGGAGAAGAAGCGACTGGAGGAGATGGAATCGCAGCGGGCGCCCCAGATGCGGGCCGAGATGTTCGCCAAGGGCCCACCGGTGGCCCCTTACACCACCACCCAGTTCCTGATGATGAAGGACCACGTTGAAAGCCTGCAGGACATGAGCAAGCAGGATCTGATCCGTGAGTACATAGAGCTGGAGGAGTGCATAAGCCGCATGGAGGAGGAGAACAACCACCTGAGGTCACAGCGGGCTGACCCCCCCAGGCTCCATGAACTGGAGATGGAGCTGGAAAAGCTCAAAGAGGAGAACCGGCGGCTGCGGAGGGAGCAGGGGGTGGCTGACCTTATGGGGCTCTGAGTCCCCTCTCTCCCCCCCCCCCCCCCCCGGACTCTGAGCACCAGTGCTACAGCACTTCAACAAATATAACTTTTTCTTTTTATGAATCTCCTGTGATTGTCACTTCAGAGCCATAACCTGCCCCTCCCATAGCGGGACACCTAGATGGCGGCGCACAGACCCATTCGCCATCTTCACACTGACTTCTGGTGACTTTGCAGATCGCACAAAGACTTGGGGACTGACCGACGTGTGATCTGAAGACCCGGTGGCATACCTGAGTCTGAAGCAGTTGCCAAGGGAGGTCAGTCACGCCAAACGGAGTTAACCTCGGACTAAAAGCTCTGAACCCGTCAACCCTACTGGACCAGGGAAGGTCCAACCGGGTTTGCCGGAGCAGGGAGAAAAGGGGGGGCCATTGTGATGCAATTGCCTATATGCTTCAGTCTAATGCTCTCCCTGCTAACTTAATGCTGTTGGTTACAGGTAACAGGTGTTTTATGTGTGATTCATCTCTCTCTGTAAGGACTGTTCATATGTTAAATAAGGCTAGCTTTTGAAAGGCCTTTAATTGTGTGATAACCCTGTCTACAACCTAGTGATTCTCAGAGGTGTTAATAGGTGTCAAACTGGAAGCAGACGAAACGTCTGCTTAGGAAACTCAAGTGTGTGAAGGTGGTTTGTTGTGTAAGGAATGTGCAGTGATTAGACATGATAATTGTCGGTCGGTGCCGACCTGTCTGGAATGTTTTAGTAATTAGCCTTAGTGTGTGATTGGGTTGGGTGGAGATTTCATTGTTGCTTCAATGTCTTGGACTGTATAAAAAGCTGAGAAGAAAAACCATTAAAGTCTGTGTTGTTCAAGCAGTAAGCTGGTCTCATGTGTGGCTTTCTGGGCGATTCCAGGGATATCCCTCCTCGTGGAATATTGGGGTGATTTTCGTTATGGGAAGAAGGGAACGTTGACGGGGATATCATACCGATACCGTCACAGACTCACCATTATAGTCAGTGCAGCCTGCAGAAGAGACAGGGAGTCCTGCCTCCTGTGATGGACAGAACAGTTGTCCAATGGCAGCGCAAGGGACGGGACTTCCTTTTACACAGGACGCCGTGTAAATAGGAAATACTCTCCTGTATGCACGGCACTCGTCCCGTCCCCTCCAAGGCAGCCAGCATACTATTTATTGTGGCCCCCAGCGCTCGGGGATTCGTTGGGGGCCACAAAAGATTTATATGTCAAGATCACCAGGCGGGCCGTCCGAAACCGGAACGCGGGCCGCGATTGGCCCGCGGGCTGGACTTTGAACATGCCTGCTACAAAGAGTAACTCCACTTTTGGTGATAAAAAAGATTTCCCTCTGGGTGTTCTATGTACATTGCAAGGATTTTTAACAAACTTTGTTGCAGAATCCTATCTCTTGTTATTCTGAAGAAATAACTGTTTGTTTTTCTATGTCCATGTTCTGAGTTAATCTGTATAGGAGTGGTTTTGTAGTTATGAATCAGCTGCTGCACTTGCAGGGCTCTACTGAAGAATTGGCATCCCTCTAGACATGATTTCCCTTTGGAAATATCTCACCAAAAATTAAATTTTTGTTGCAGGGTGTGCTCAAAATCGAATTTGTATCTTAGTGCAGATGCCTGGGAAAATAAATAAGCCAATCACAAAAGCAGATAATGATGTTTCTAGGGGGGTGTTCTGTATACCATCTGTGTACAGAATGCTTCCAGGTAGCCATATTGCATTTACAAAAAATGGGCGGAGACTCCAAGTCACCTTGCTTTCAGTGATCCCTGGATTAATTAAATCTATTAAAAAGGGGGTATTCAGGTTCCTGTTGATGGCAGCTAGAACTCTGATTACCAGACACTGGAGATCTCCTTTAATCCCTACAATACAGGAATGGGTTGCGGAAGTGAACTATATTATGCGGATGGAAGAGCTGATAGTGATAGAAAATCCCCATTGAAAACGTCAACCTATGACGAAACGCGTCTGGGACGGCGTACAGTGACGTCACCACGCTTGATGTGAATGAGAAAGGGCTCCTCTACTGCCGGTCGGCATTGTTTTACATGCTTTTATGATTCTGCTTTATTGTAAGTACAATCTTTTATACTTAAATAAAACCTCTCAAACGGTATTATGCTATGGTCTGTTCTTTCGTTTTTGATCCACGGACCATTCGAGTGAAGGGGTTAGCTGTTTCCCATTGGAGGATTTGATCTGGAGATTCTTGGACCCTGTGCATTACCTTGTGTGTAAACCTACTGACTGAGAACGTATCTGCTTGAGGCTGATTTTTCTTATCTATCTGATAAGAGGCTGTCTATGTGGTGGCGGTTTCACGGATGATTCCAATCTTTCACTGCGGTGCTGTTCATCTCAGCTGATTATTATTCACAATCCACTTCACCTTTGGGACATTTTTCATGACCGTTTCATATATATCAATTTATCAACACAGATCTGACATGATTGCTGGGTGATTTTAGCTGGCGCAGATTTTTTCTTTTTTCCAGTGATAGAAAATGATTCTAAGTTTAGGGACATATGGACCACGTGGGTGGATTTGTTCTTCCTCCTCAATGGTTATTAGACATGTGCACACTGAAATATTTTGTTTTCGTCCGAAAAATGTATTTATTTGGTTATTCCCGAAATTCATTTTTATTTATATTGTTTCGTTTAAAAATGCATTCGTCCGAAATTCTGAATTAATTAAGGCTGAATCTGTCATTGAAGGCTTATGGGCCCAGATTCTCAAAGGGCTTACGACGGCGCAACACCATGTACGCCGTCGTAAGTCCTAATCTGGGCCGTCGTATCTATGCGACTGATTCTTAGAATCAGTTACGCATAGATATCCATTAGATCCGACAGGCGTAAGGTTCTTACGCTGTCGGATCTTAAATGCATTTTTGTCCGCTAGGTGTCGCCTCCGTCGTTTTCCCCGTCGAGTATGCAAATTAGCCAGATACGCGAATTCCCGAACGTACGCGCGGCCGACGCAGTGAAGTTACGACGTTTACGTTAGGTTTTTCTGGCGTAAAGTTGCCCCTGCTATATGAGGGGCAACCAATGTTAAGTATGGCCGTCGTTCCCGCGTCAAAATTTATAAATTTACGTAGTTTGCGTAAGTCGTCCGTGAATGGGGCTGGACGCTATTTACGTTCACATCGAAACCAATGACGTCCTTGGGACGTCATTTGGAGCAATGCACCCTGGGATATTTTTCAGACGGTGCATGCGCAGTACGTTCGGCGCGGGAACGCGCTTAATTTAAATACTACACGCCCCCTACCCGCCTAATTTGAATTAGGCGGGCTTACGCTGGGTGATTTACGCTACGCCGCCGCAACTTTACACGCAAGTGCTTTGTGAATAAAGCACTTGCCTGTAAAACTTGCGGCGGCGTAAAGTAAATGAGATACGTTACGCCCGCCGACATTTACGCCATTCTACGAGAATCTGGGCCATGGTGTCTGTCGAATGTTATAAGAAGATTTGACGGAGCAGCTAAACTGTACGACTCCGCAATCGTACATTTCCAATTGAATGTTCCACCTACAACCTATAGAAGAATTCTAATGTTGTATGACACTAGTAATAATTATATTCATAAATTGTTATCAGTCAACCAACATTCAAATTCTTCTATAGCCTATGGGCCAAGTTTAGCTGCTTGTCGAATCTTCTTAGAACTTTCGACAGACACCATAAGCCTTCAATGACAGATTCAACGTTTCTATATATTTTACGCTGCTTCATCGAATCTTCATCGTTCATGTCGAACGGTCTACCTTAACAATGTATTTGGACTAATGGTAACCAGTGTTTTGCTAATGTACAACTTTATCCTTGAGTGATGTTGCATTGTTGTTTATATTTTGTCTATGCAACTGAATCCAAATGTTTCTATTTCTGTCAATGTGCCATATCCCCCAATAAAATCTTATTCTATAAAAAAAAAAAAGACTTATGATTTTTTTTTAGTCCACTACATGCTTTGTTTAACAGTACCAAGCCCAGATGAAGGGGGGCCTACTAAACACTTGAATAATGTTGGATTTTTTTATAGCATGAGTCTGAATAAAATGTAATCTGGACTTTGTAAGTTTTGCTTTAGGCACTTTCCTCCATGCTCGCCTATTCCCTACTTGAGCAAAGAGTCAACCTTCGGCCATCACTCTTGGAAGAGCTGCATAACCACTTGAGCTCCGGAAGATTTTACCCGCTTCATTACCAGGTCATTGTTTGCTATTCAGCATTGTGCTATTTTAACTGGAAATTGTCTGGTCATGCAACACTGTACACACATAAAATGTATATCATTTCTTTCACACAAAATGGAGATTTCTTTTGGAAATATTTGATCACCACTGTTTTTATTATATAAATGGAAAAGGACTGAACATTTTGAGAAAAAAACTATAATAATAAAAAATAATAATATAACATAACATAATATAATAATAAAACATATTGGATAAAAAAAAAATTGAATTTCTTCATAAGTTTAGAACATAATGGGCCTGATTTACTAAGCTATGTGCGCTGCGCTGGTTCATGCATTAATTAGTACTCCGGGTGGAGGCTTAATTCGGCGCATGAACCAGCGTAGCAGCCGGCGCATTGAAACTAATATGTAAAGCCGCGCCGAACTCCCTATAGAAGTCTATGGGAGAAATCAAAAGTGTTCATTTTAAAGGCTAATCTGCAAGTTTTGTCCTAAAAAGTGTTTGGGGACCTCAGTCCTGCCCCAGGGAACATGTATCAATGCTTTTTTTATTTTTTAAAACGGCCGTTTTTTCGGGAGCAGTGAAATTAATAATTCTTAAAGTGAAACAATAAAAGTGAAATATTCCTTTAAATTTCGTACCTAGGGGGGGTGTAATGTCAGCATGTGAAATAGCGCATTTTTCCCGCACTTAGAACTCCCCCTGCACAAAGTGACATTCAGAAGGAAAAAAGTCATTTAAAAATTCACACGCGGCTATAATGAATTGTCGGCTCTGACAATTCTAAAGGGATTCATTCATAAAACAAGCAAAAAAATGTGTAGGGGTTCCCCCAAATTAAATTACCAGGCCCTTCAGGTCTGGAATGGATATTAAGGGGAACCCCGCCGTAAAAACCAAAAAAAAAAAAGACGTGCGGTTCCCGGCAAATATCCATTCCAGACCCTTCAGGTCTGGTGTGGATTTTAAGGGGAACTCCACCCCAAATTGAAAAAAAAAATGGCGTGGAGTCCCCCTAAAAATCCACACCAGACCCTTATCCGAGCACGTTGACCTGGCCGGCCGCAGAAAAGAGGGGGGGACAGAGTGCGGCCCCCCCCCCTCTCCTGAACCGCACCAGGCCACACGCCCTCAACATGGGGAGGATGTCCCCATGTTGATGGGGACAAGGGTCTCATCCCCACAACCCTTGCCCGGTGGTTGTGGGGGTATGCGGGCGGGAGGTTTATCAGAATCTGGAAGACCCCTTTTACAAAGGGGACCCCCAGATCCTGACCCCCCCCCTGTGTGAAATGGTAATGGGGTACATTGTACCTCTACCATTTCACCCCAAAAAAAATGTCAAAGTGATAAAAATGACAGTAGCCGGTTTTTGACAAATCTTTTAATAAAATCTTCTTTTCTTCTTTCCTTCGGGGTTCTTCCGCTGCTTCTTTCTTCTCGTCCACATCTTGCCCGACGTCTTCTTCTATCTTCTCCGTCCGTCCTTCCGCCTTCTGGTCCCGCATCTTGCCCGTTGTCTTCTCCGTCCGCCTCCTCGTCCGCATCTTGGGTCTTCTGCGGTCTTCTTCTCGGTCCGCCGCCTTCTCGTCCCCTGCGTTTGAATTGTAATTGGCCGCCGTTTTCCCGCTCCTGGGACCCGCCCCCCTCTGACGCCACAAGTAAACTCCTTAGAAGGTCATGTGCGTCAGAGGGGGGCGGGGTCGCAGAGCGTCACACAGCGGGGGAATTCAATTTCAATCGCGCCGCCCGGAGAAGAAGTTCCCGCCGTGTCACACTCATGTGACCCCGCCCCCCTCTGACGCACATGACCTTCTAAGGAGTTTTCTTGTGGCGTCAGAGGGGGGCGGGTCCCAGGAGCGGGAAAACGGCGGCCAATTACAATTCAAACGCAGGGGACGAGAAGGCGGCGGACCGAGAAGAAGACCGCAGAAGACCCAAGATGCGGACGAGGAGGCGGACGGAGAAGACAACGGGCAAGATGCGGGACCAGAAGGCGGAAGGACGGACGGAGAAGATAGAAGAAGACGTCGGGCAAGATGTGAACGAGAAGAAAGAAGTAGCGGAAGAACCCCGAAGGAAAGAAGAAAAGAAGATTTTATTAAAAGATTTGTCAAAAACCGGCTACTGTCATTTTTATCACTTTGACATTTTTTTTGGGGTGAAATGGTAGAGGTACAATGTACCCCATTACCATTTCACACAGGGGGGGGGTCAGGATCTGGGGGTCCCCTTTGTTAAAGGGGTCTTCCAGATTCTGATAAACCTCCCGCCCGCATACCCCCACAACCACCGGGCAAGGGTTGTGGGGATGAGACCCTTGTCCCCATCAACATGGGGACATCCTCCCCATGTTGAGGGCATGTGGCCTGGTGCGGTTCAGGAGAGGGGGGGGGCCGCACTCTGTCCCCCCCTCTTTTCTGCGGCCGGCCAGGTCAACGTGCTCGGATAAGGGTCTGGTGTGGATTTTTAGGGGGACTCCACGCCATTTTTTTTTTCAATTTGGGGTGGAGTTCCCCTTAAAATCAACACCAGACCTGAAGGGTCTGGAATGGATATTTGCCGGGAACCGCACGTCTTTTTTTTTGGGGGGTTTTACGGCGGGGTTCCCCTTAATATCCATTCCAGACCTGAAGGGCCTGGTAATTTAATTTGGAGGGACCCCCTTTTTTTTTTTTTTTTTTTAATGAGCAATGACTCTATTCTTTATAGCCATGAGTACTTTAACCACTTGCCCACCGGGTTAATTCTGGCACTTCTCTCCTTCATGTGAAAATCACAATTTTTTGGCTAGAAAATTAATCAGAACCCCCAAACATTATATATTTTTTTTTAGCAGACATCCTAGGGAATAAAATGGCAGTCATTGCAATACTTTTTGTCACACCGTATTTGCGCAGCGGTCTTACAAGCGCACTTTTTTTGGATAAAAATCACTTTTTTGAATTTAAAAATAAGACAACAATACATTTTGCCCAATTTTTTTCTATATTGTGAAAGATAATGTTACGCCGAGTAAAATGATACCCAACATGTCACGCTTAAAAATTGCGCCCGCTCGTGGCATGGCGTCAAACTTTTACCCTTTAAAAAACTCGATAGGCGACGTTTAAAAAATTCTACAGGTTGCATTTTTTGAGTTGCAGAGTAGGTCTAGGGCTAGAATTATTGCTCTCACTCTAACGATCGCGGCGATACCTCACTTGTGTGGTTTGAATACTGTTTTCATATGCGGGCGCTACTCGCATATGCGTTTGCTTCTGTGCGCGAGCTCGTCGCGACGGGGCGCTTTAAACATTTTTTTTGGGGTTTTCTTATTTATTTTTATTTAGTTTTATAATGTTTTACACTGAAATAAAAAAATCAAAAAAAAATGATCAGTTTTCTTCCTATTACAAGGAATGTAAACATCCCTTGTAATAGGACTAGTGTGTGACAGGTCCTCTTTATGGAGAGAGGCGGGGTCAATAAGGCTGGAAAGCATGGTATTGAAAAAAAAAAAAAAAGATCTCATGCTTTCAGCTGCAATCATGTTCGTTCACCACAGTGGTGTAGTGTATAGCACTTTGACCTAGCAGCAAAAGAGTCGTCGGTTCGAATCCCGCCCGTGACAGCATCTGCATGGAGTTTGCATGTTCTCCCTGTGCCTGCGTGGGTTTCCTCCCACAATATAAAAACACGCTGTAAATCGGTTCCGGTCTAAATAAGCCCTAATATGCAGTAGTATATTAAGGTTTGGTTCTGCCCTAGGCCTGACTACATATCTGCACCTCCTAATAGAAAAATGACCCACCCCTTCCTGTCAAGGTCACACCCTGTTTTTGTATAACCCCGCCCAGTAATTTTCAGGGGACCCACACACTAGTTCTGGGGGGGCACTGGATTCCCTTAACCACTTCCATACCAGGCACTTACGCACCTTCCCGCCCAAGCCAATTTTCAGCTTTCAACACTGTCGCACTTTGAATGGCAATTGCGCGGTCATACAACACTGTACCCAAACAAAATTGGCGTCCTTTTTTCCCCACAAATAGAGCTTTCTTTTGTTGTTATTTGATCACCTCTGCGTTTTTTTTTTTTGCGCAACAACTAAAAAAAGACTGCAAATTTTGAAACAAAAAAACCTTTTTCTTTTTTTAGGTTAATTTTTTTGTAAATAAGTTTTTCCTGACAGACTCCATGGCAGCCTACGTGTGGGTTAATCCCGCCTCTCATACCTCATAGGACCCTACTCCCATAAAGCTTTGCTTCCTGGCCATAGACAGTGTTCCTTTTTTGTCCTCCTCCTAGGACCTATTTTATTTTCAATCTAAAAGGTTCAGTCCTGGCGGTTTTTATTTTGGGAGATGATATGTACTAGTGTCCAACATGTCCCAGCTATTAGCAGGGTGAAGTGAACAGTACAAACTGATGCCTGGTAGAGCTTACTATCCAGCCATTGGCTGGCAAGCAACTTTGGTCGTTTATCCTGGCTATTAGCAAGGAGGCCCTTTTCCCCTATATGAAGTTTCCCAGGCGGTGAATACATGCTCCCTGTTCCAGACTGGACCGGATCGCTGGTGAAGTATAAACTTTTATGTTTTAAAATCTCACATGGCAGCTGTTTATGTTTGTTGTTCGTTGCGCCGCACAGCCTTACCTGTTGGTCAAATGGCCGCTGGAACGCATGCTGCGTTCCACCTCTTCCTCCACTCAATTCCTGTGTGTGAGAGCCTGCGCGCGCACGCGAGTCTCCGGCTCGCGCGTGCGCAGTAGCGTCTGATCGCCGTTCGCGCATGCGCACACGGTAGCAAGGGTCACGCCAGTCACAGCGCAGTTGCGCGGTGGACGCGGCGGGCGCGGTGACGTCATTAGGGCGGCAGGTTTAAAAGACTGTCAGTGACAGCTGATCCTGGGGGTGCTCCTAGGATCGTTTTCTGACTTCCAGGCACGGTTTCTGTTGGACAAGGTAAGGTGCCCTGTGGCACTTGGTACCTTCTACTGCATCATGTTACTGCTATTGTACTTGCCTATGCCCTATTCTTATCATCTAAACTTCTGATTGTTTGCAGTGTAAAACTTTTTTCACTATGGATGTCTCACCGCCCCCCGGTGGCCAACCCTTGCACCGCAGGTAGGATGGAAATTTTTAATTTCCTCTGCCTGTCTGTTTGGGTCATTAATACTGTATTTATTTCTGATTTCCCTTTTTTTCTGTTACCATCAGCCCTTCTAGGTCTGATCGTCAGCCTTCAGTCCATGAAGATATTGACGTCACTAGATTACATCGACATCATTCTAGAGCAAGTTCTAAACGCCCAAAGAGCAGGTCACCTTCCAGACATCATGGGGAAAAATATAGATCCACCTCTGAGCGTCATTCCCACCGTCATTCCAGCAGCTCTGGAAGAAGGTCTTGCTGGGGGTGCAGGGCTCAAGTCCCAGAAGACAAATCCCTCTGTGATTCCTGTTTTTCTCGGGCTACAAGAGAAAGAGAAGGTGGAGACCAACAAGTAGAAGCTCTAGTCAGGAAAGTGGTCCTGGAATCTCTGAATAAACCTGATCCCAGTGGTGACATCCTTTCGCCTGTAGTTCCAGCTCCAGTCCTTGTACAAGATGACTCTGAAGTTCCGGGTCCATCTCAGCGTAATCGCTCCTCAAGTTTATCCTCCTTTAGTGAGGAAGAGAGTGTCGTCAATTCCACTGGATTTGACTTTTCTCTAGTCCCAAATCTGGTGAAGGCAGTTAAAACCGCTCTAAAATGGGAAGATCCGGTGGAAGCTCCTAATAAACAGAAAAAATATTTTAAACACCTCAAAAAAGAGCGTCCTAGCTTTCCCCTTTTGGGTGAACTTAGTGAAATGATCACTGATGAGTGGACCTCCACTGAAAGAAAGAATTCCTTGATCTCCAAAGTGTCAAAAATGTATCCATTTAAACGCGAAGAAGTGAAACACCTAGAGTCGGCCCCTTTGGTGGATGCCGCTTTAATGAGACTGGTCAAGCATGTTACTCTTCCTTTAGAAGACACAGTTTCTTTTAAAGATGCTTTGGATAGGAAGATTGATACTGACCTCAAGCGCATATATATTACAGCAGGTATGGCTTGTAAGCCAGCTCTGGCCCTTGCGGCCCTCTCCAAAGCAATGGAGACCTGGACAGATGAGGTGGATTCTACTCTTTCAAATGTGTCTGGTCTCCTGGTCAGAGACCTACCAGTTCACGAAATAAGAATGGCGGCTGCCTTTATGGGAGAAGCTTCCCTTGACATTATCCGCTTAGTGGCACGGGTCATGCTCTCATCTGTTACAGCTAAACGCGCCCTATGGCTCCGTCCTTGGGTAGCCGACCCAGCCTCTAAACAGGCATGGTGCCGTATTCCCTTTCAAGGGTCTTCCCTGTTCGGGAACAAACTTGACAGCGCTATCTCCCGTGCCACAGGGGGTAAGTCAGGTTTCCTTCCCCAAGACCGTCGTCCCTTCAACCAAAGGAAATTTTTTCCCAGGCAAGACCAAGATCGTGCTAGAGAGGCTCGTCGGTACAAGCCGGGTAGAGAGTTCAGGAAAAATTGGAGAAGAAACCAACCTTCGGGTCAAAAACCCACAAAAGGGGCAACTCCGGGTAACCGTGACACCCCTAAGTCCTTTTGATATTGGGATCGCTCAGACGGAGCAGGTTGGAGCTCGGCTTCTGCAATTCCGGCACGTTTGGGCAGCCTTGATAAAAGACTTTTGGACAATCAAGACAGTATCCTTAGGTCACTCCTGGACCTTTGTCAACCCTCCTATACTTCAGTTTGTCCCCACAACTCTGCCTCACTCAGAAGAAAAGAGAAATATCCTTCTAACATACACAGACACTCTCTTGTCTCAGGGCGCCGCTATACAAGTTCCAGCGGCAGAAAGATTTCAGGGAATGTACTCACCTCTGTTCATGGTTTTGAAGAAGTCCGGCTCTTGGAGGCCAGTGATAGACCTGACGCATCTGAACACCTTTATAAAAAAGGAAAAATTCAAGATGGAGTCACTTCTCACAATTCGTCAGACCATTCTACCGGGCGACTGGCTTGTGTCAATCGACTTGAAAGATGCCTACTTCCACGTGCCCATAGCGGCAGAATTTCAGAAATACCTTCGGTTCGCAGTAGGCAGTGTTCACCTTCAGTTCACGTGTCTCCCATTCGGGCTTACAACATCGCCGCGAGTGTTTTCAAAGCTCTTACTGGCTGTCGTGGCCTTAATCAGAATGAAAGGCATCCGTCTATACCACTATCTAGACGACCTGCTGTTACTTTCACAGAACAGGGAACAGATATTGATACATCGGGCTCAAGTTATCCTTACTTTGACCGAGTTCGGCTGGCTTTTGAACAGGGAAAAGAGTCATCTAGAACCCACACAGTCCCTAGTCTTCCTCGGTGCCCAGTTCGATACGATCCAGAGTACAATTTCTCTACCCTTAGAAAAAATCCCAGTCATCCGGGAAAGAGTTCGTCTTGCGTTGGAGTCCCCTTTTCTCAAAGCTTCACTTTGTCTCAAAATTATAGGCACCATGGTATCCACGACGCCCATGGTCAGATGGGCACAATGGCGAATGCGTCCTTTCCAGAGGGGTTTTCTCCAACAATGGGATCCGAGGCCCCAGGACCAATTAATCCGGATAACTCAGTCAATGAGGGACAGCCTCCTCTGGTGGCTTCTGCGGAAAAATCTCCTCAATTGTCTCTCAATAGCCCCTGTCTCCTGGATCACAGTTACATCCGACGCCAGCAACAGCGGCTGGGGTGCCCTTTGCCTGAAAGAAGTAGCTCAAGGGAAGTGGGATTTCCCATCTCGAAAGGTAGTATCCAATATCCTGGAACTCCGTGCAGCCTTCTGTGCCCTTCAAGCCTTCACCCATCTGGTAAAGGGGTCGTCAGTCCTTCTGAGGATGGACAATACGACAGCCGTGTCTTACATAAAAAGACAAGGAGGCACTCGCAGTTTGTCCCTTCTGAGGGAGGTGGAGCCGATTATGTCATGGGCTCAGACACATCTGACAGATCTAACAGCAGTTTATCTCCCCGGAACTCAGAATATTCAAGCAGATTTCCTATCGAGGACGACACTCGACAACAACGAGTGGTCTCTCCACAGCGAGGTTTTCATCTGGATCCTGTCACTAGGATTCACACCGGAAGTAGACCTATTTGCATCCCCGTGCAACTACAAACTGGAGAAATTTTACACAAGAAATCGCTGTCCCCAAGCGCTCGGGGTGGATGCTCTAACAGATCAGTGGATGTTCCACAAAGCCTATGCCTTTCCCCCAACTCCAGTTATTCTCCGGTTCCTGTCGAGACTCAGATGGGAGAAAGTCGAGGTGGTCGCAATAATTCCTTACTGGCCCAACAGACCATGGTTTCCACTGTTGTTTCAGTTGAGCTTCCGGGATCCAGTTCTGCTCCCATCCAGACCAGATCTCTTGCTCCAGGGTTCGACCCCTCACCCTTGTCCATCACACCTGCACCTGATGGCCTGGTTTTTGAGAGGGAAAGATTGGAAGCGCTAGGTTGCCCAAGCCAAGCAATCTCTACATTACTAAATGCCAGGAAAGTGAGCACCAATAAAGTCTATCAGAGGATATGGTCCAAGTTCTCGGATTACACCTCCTCCATGAACAGTTCAGCCAAAGTCCCCAGAGTACAGGACATTTTGGGCTTCCTCCAAACTGGGCTTGACCTACCCTTATCAGTCAGCTCCTTGAGGGTCCAAGTATCAGCAATCTCTGCTTTCACAGGTATTTCGTGGGCCAGACATTCCCTTGTCCGTCAATTCTTCAAGGGAGCCATGAGGTTAAGACCTTTAAGAAAACCAAGATTTTCTAAGTGGGATCTTCCATTAGTCTTGGACTTTTTTTCAGGAGATCAAGATTCAACTAATCAATCTATCAAAGATCTTTCCCTCAAGATTGTCTTCCTTGTGGCTATAACATCTGCCAAAAGGGTCTCCGAAATTGGCTCTCTAGGCTCCAAAGAACCGTTCCTCACCTTTTTTCCGGACCGTGTAGTGTTGATTCCAATGCTGGGTTCCAAGCCTAAAGTCACGTCAGTCTTTCATGAAAACCAGGAAATTGTACTTCCCACATTTCATTCTTCTGAGGGTTCTATGGTTCATCCTCTGGATGTCGGCAAAATCCTTAAACAATATCTGGAAGCCACAGCGTCCTTCCGTAAATCTGATCATTTGTTTGTGTCATTCCATGGAAAAAACAAAGGCATGCGTGCTTCCTCCAGAACCATCGCCACATGGATCGTCCAAGCTATCCAAAGGGCTTACAAGGCTAAAGGGTTGGCTCTTCCTGAAGCGGTAACCGCTCATTCCACGAGGAGCGTCTCTACATCATGGGCGGCTGCCCGACATGTTTCCCCTGAAGTTATTTGCAAAGCGGCCTCTTGGTCGTCTTTAAATACATTTATGACGCACTATTGCGTAGAACCGGCCTCCTTGTCGTCGGTTAATTTTGGTTTGAATATATTATCTGTTGACAATGTCAATTAAAATTTTGTTTCTTTAACCAGCAATTGCCCACCCGGGTGTGTTTGGCTAGTCATTTCCCACACGTAGGCTGCCATGGAGTCTGTCAGGAAAAAGGAAAATTTATATGAAATACTTACCGTAATTTTCCTTTCCTGATGGACTCCATGGCAGCAGGAGTTCCCTCCCTTTTGCTGGAGTAGGCTATATTACGGAACACTGTCTATGGCCAGGAAGCAAAGCTTTATGGGAGTAGGGTCCTATGAGGTATGAGAGGCGGGATTAACCCACACGTAGGCTGCCATGGAGTCCATCAGGAAAGGAAAATTACGGTAAGTATTTCATATAAATTTTCCTTTTTCTCTTTCAATTACGGGCACTGATATGGCGGCACTGATGGGCCCCGATGAGATGGCACTGATGGACATCGATGAGGTAGTACTGACGGCACAGATGAGGTGGCATTGATTGGCGGCGCTGCTATGCGGCACTGATGGGCACTCATAGGCGGCACTGATGGGCACTCATGGGCGGCACAGATGGGCGGCACTTATGGGTGGCACTGATGGATACTTATGGGCGGCACTTATGGGTGGCACTGATGGATACTTATGGGTGGCACAGGTGGGCACTGTGCATGGATGGGCACTGTGGGGTGGCACTGATTTTCCCAGTCAGTGCCCATTTGTGGGCACTGATTGGCATCTTTTTTCTTATTTTTTAATGCTTTTTGTTTTTTTGTTCTATATTTTTTTTGTTTTTGCACACCCTGGTGGTCCAGGGTGGGCATCCCTGGTGGTCCAGTGTGGTGATCCGAGGGGGGGCTGCGCTGATAAACAATCAGCGCGAACGCCCCCTGTCAGGAGAGCCGCCGATCGGCTCTCCTATACTCGCGTCTGTAAGACGCGAGTGAGGAAGAGCCATCGATGGCTCTTCCTGTTTACATCGTGATCAGCCGTGATTGGACACGGCTGATCACGTGGTAAAGAGTCTCCGTCTCCGTGAGAGACTCTTTACCGAGATCGGAGATGCAGGGTGTCAGACTGACACCCCGCATCACCGATCGCCGCGCTGCGTGCCCCCACAGGCGCGTGCGGCATGAAATCCTGCAGGACGTCCTGTCAGGATTGTGTAACCACTTCCCGGACGTAAATCGGCCATAGGCTGGGCGGGAAGTGGTTAATTAGCATAGTTTTTCTCTCACTTCCTGTTTGGCTATGGGGCAGGAAGTGAAGGCAAATCTCCCCAATTGGACACAGATAATACAAAATAAACTGACAGGGCCTATAACCCTCCCTCACTCTATCCAAAATGAAAGAAAATAAAACTTGTTGATTATAGTTCTTGTCAGGGGCGGACTGACCATTGAGTCACTCGGGCACTGCCCGAGGGCCCCATGCCACTAGGGGGCCCCATCCGGGTTGCCAGGCTCAGTAAAACCAGGGACAGTATGTAAAAATCTGTGTTTTTTTTAGATCTGTCCCTGATATGTCCGAAAATGACATGCTTTTAATGTGAATATCCCAAGATTTTAGCTGCCCGCCTCTGCACTACCTCCTGGCGTGGTGGTCATCTGTAAGCCCAGGGGCCCCATAATCTTCTATTGCCCAGGGGCCCCATGAGTTGTCAGTCCGCCCCTGGTTCTAGTTTAAGCACAAATTTCATAGAGTTTTATTGAGAGCCCTAAGAAAATATAACCATGCCAATAGGCCAGGATACAGCGTGGCTAATATGTATGAATGTGTGTGTTAGAGCACCCCACCCAATGTTAACTAAAAAATTATTAATTTGCAAATAAGTATTATCTGCTCATTTTTTTGGGGATGTCTGCACCCCTGATAGTGACAACATTTGTGAGGTGTCTTCACTAGGGTGACCACATGTCCCGGATTGCCCGGGACTGTCCCTTAATTAATACTTGTGTCCCGTGTCCCGGACACCCTCATTACGGGACAATACAGAGTCCCGGAATTGGCCTGGGCCGATCTAATGCCCCCTAAAATAGCCTTTGTATACATCATCTCTGTCTCAGCCTGTGGTGGACCCCTAGCTGACAGAGAGTGAGACCCCTTTTTACTTTATTTCCACCGCTGGCTCAGTGCCCAAACTGGTTGCTACCTCCTGCCTCCCGCTTGGCGTGTAGCAACCAGTGACGTCAGAGCAGGAGAGAGGGAGAGACCTATAGCAGCAGATGAGAGTTTAACTTCCTCCTCCGCGCCTTCTGTTCAGCTCCACCCACCTCCTCGTGTATGCTCTGGAGTCCAGCCAGGCAGCCAGAAGAAACATCAGACTCTGAGACAGACTGCAGTGTACAGATGAGAGATGGTACAAACTAAGGCAAGTAACATTACAAAGCACTGACCAGCATTGAAGATCCATCGGTGTTATAATCCTGTCGGCTCTCCCTCAGCAGTCAGAGTTCAGTAAGACACTGGAGTGTGTGTCTGCACTCTGCACAGTACACTCAGAGGCTTGCTCCAGATAAGGGTCGGCAGGAGAGACACTGACACATGACACCCTGGATGGAAGGAGGAAACTTCCTTAGATATCAGGGCAGGGTTCATGCTGGGACTTGTAATCCTTCACTTTTGGGGATGTGACTCCCCCCCCCCCCCCCAAAAGTGAAGAACTACAGGTCCCAGCATGAACTCCTCAGAGCTGAAGATGTTTCCTGCACACATGATAACTCCTCACACCCAGTCCTGTCCAGCTGCTCAATGTCTCTTCTCTCCCACTACTTGTTTGCCTCTCCCTGCAGCAGCCCCCCCCCTCCTCCTTCACCCTCAGCCTTTCATGTTCTGCCACCTCTTCACCTTCTAGTCTTGTTACCCCCTCTGTATACCAAGCAATCCTCTCAGGAGTGGCTCATCAGCGACTATCACAACCTCAGAGTCCTGCCAGCATTCCATTCATTGCTCCTTCAAACTGCCAGAAATGTTTTAGTTACTCCACTGCAGCGGTGTAACTACAGGGGGCGCCATTGCAACCCAGCCTCATACTCCAGGGGGTCCATGCAGCTTCCCTCTAAACCTGGATAGGAGGGGTGGCATATAGAGGAACTGATGCCCTCCATGTTCTTCTTGCAGCCACTGAATGCCTGCATGAGGTATAGGAGGAAAAGCGGGCATTCAGTGACTGCAAGAAGAACATGGGGGGCATCAGTTTCTCTATATGCCACCCCTCCTATCCAGTTTCCTTCTGCTGCCCACAGGTCCCTCAACACTCTCCTGGCTGATCTTCCCCAGTAACTTCTCTGCTCTCTCCCACCTCACCCCCCATTCGCCAACCCCCTGCTGTCCTCTGGTCCCACCTGTGCTGTTCTTCAGTCCCCCCCCCCCCTCCTGTGCTGTCCTCTGGTCCCACCTGTGCTGTTCTTCAGCCCCCCCCTCCTGTGCTGTCCTCTGGTCCCACCTGTGCTGTTCTTCAGTCCCCCCCCCCTCCTGTGCTGTCCTCTGGTCCCACCTGTGCTGTTCTTCAGCCCCCCCCTCCTGTGCTGTCCTCTGGTCCCACCTGTGCTGTTCTTCAGCCCCCCCCTCCTGTGCTGTCCTCTGGTCCCACCTGTGCTGTTCTTCAGCCCCCCCTCCTGTGCTGTCCTCTGGTCCCACCTGTGCTGTTCTTCAGCCCCCCCCTCCTGTGCTGTCCTCTGGTCCCACCTGTGCTGTTCTTCAGTTCCCCCCTCCTGTACTGTTCCTGATTTGAAGGAACTGTCCCTCATTTAGGGCATTGTCCCTCTGTCCCTCTTTCCTCTTTGTTTGTCCCTCAAGGAGCCAATATAAAAGAATAGTAGTGGTAAAAAAGCACCTGTGGGTTTAACCATTTTTATTTTTGTTTATAATTCTCCTACATATTTTTGCTAATAGGTGTCCCTCATTCCCATCTCAGAAAGTTGGGAGGTATGCCTCTATCCATCCCACGGTCCCCCTGTCCATCCCACGGTCCCCCTGTCCATCCCACGGTCCCCCTGTCCATCGCACTGCCCCTCTGACTACTCTGTGCCCCCCCCCCCCTGACCACTCAGTTGTTCTTCTTGATGCCTAGGGCCCACTTTTGATCTTGCGCATGGGCCGCTGATTTCATACGCCCCTGCCCCCAAAATCTGCAAAAAAAATGGGGGGGGGGGGGTGTCCCTGAATGGCAGTTTGGAAATGTGGTCACCCTAGTCTTCACCCTTTCTAATTCATTCACTTCCTGTCACATAGCCAAACAGGAAGTGAGGGTAAAACCTTACTAATATATTTTCTTGGGGACACAGAGATCAATCTAAATAGTTTCCCATTATGTAAATTGCACTCTAGCATTTTGCTGTGTACACCCCAAATTATTAGGGATCTTGGACTTTGGGGTCCATTTACTAAAGGCAAATCCACTCCTACAAGTGCAAAGCAAGGAAGAAAACAACTTTGCTTCTACAGGATTGGATGTTAAAACCATCAGTGCTTCCTCTCTGATTTTCAGCAACTATGCTTGTACTGCAGAGTGGCTTTGCCTTTACTAAACCCCAAACTAAATAATCATTTGGGGCAGGGATCCTCAAACTACGGCCCTCCAGCTGTTGTAGAACTACACATCCCATGAGGCCTTGTAATGCACTGACATTCACAGACATGACTAGGCATGATGGGAATTGTAGTTCCTGAACAACTGGAGGGCCGTAGTTTGAAGACCCATGATTTGGGGTGTACACAGCAGTGCTGGAGTGCAATTTGCTTAATGGGGACACTAGTTAGATTGACCGGTGTCCCCAAGAAATGACACTGGTAGGGTTTTAACCTCACTTCCTGTTCAGCTGTGTGACAGGAAGTGAAGCCAATTTTAAGAAAAGGGACACAAAGCTCAACACAAAAATAAAAAAACACAAAGCAGGGGTTCTAACACTCACTTGGCTTCCCTCAAACACCCACAATTTGAATAGGATTGCCTTGCGCTAGATTTAAGCACAGTGCTGTAAATCAGCACGTCAAGCCTGTCCACCAATAGCAAACCCCCCCCCCCACAGGCCATGTTTGCAGGTTTTCCTTCATCTTGCACATGTGCTTTAAAATAGTCTGGACAGCAATTCTTGATAAGAGAAATCCCCAAAACATGTCCTGTCGGGGGTACTTGAGGGCTGAGGACCACTGCAGAATAAATAAAATACTTACCAGTTTTTGTCTTTAAAGTCAGGGAGAATAAACATGGCAAACATTTCATGATTACACACCAGGAAAGAAGCTTAGACAAAAATCACACATAATTTGTTAGGCCCTAACCTAGTTCAGCTGCAGCTGTCAACATATGTAGCATGAAAAAGTAACAAAAGACAAACTTAACAATTTTAAAGTAATTTTTATTGGTCAACAAAACAAGGAAAGCAAAAAAAGACAAACAAACAAAAATACATTTCAAAATTCTAATTAACCATAGCTTTACACATTTTTCAGAAAATAAGGCCACATAGACAAATACATCAAAGTGAACATCATTTAAAAATAAACCAAAACCATTGGCAAAATAAAACAAAACCCATGCAACAAACCACATTTGTGTTTAGCAACAGCATTTCTGCCAGCCTGCCCCTTCTGAGGGCAGCTGAGGACTGATCGATCCAAGCTTTTTATAACAGTGCTAGTAATGAAGCAATTGAAATCACATGACCAAATTGCAGTCTCTAGTTTGGGTGAGCTTGTAATTGGGCACACCTGCAATTAACCCAAACCACGCTCTATGAGCATCCAATGAGTGTTTTTCACCTTTTAAAAAGAAAGGATATTTTTTTTCTAAGTGTTTGAGCATGCTCAGTTCATCACACATGTAGGAACCAAGCTGCAATGGAATGAGAGCTTTTTTTTTTTGTTTCCCCTGATCTGATGCTTTCCAGCCTGAAGGGGAGGTGTTAAAAACAGAAGTAAACACGCACATTTAATAATCTATTTGTGTGAAAAAAAAGGTTGCCAATTTTGTTTGGGAGCCACGTCGCACGACTGCGCAATTGTCAGTTAAAGCGACGCCGTGCCGAATCACAAAAACTTGCCCGGTCATTGACCAGAAATATGGTCCGGGCTCAAGTGGTTAAAAATTAACAAAACACAAAAGTGAGCCCAATTTTTGGGGATAATGTGAAAGATGATGTTACACTGAGTAAATAGATACCTTACATGTCACGCTTTACTATTGGAAACACTCCTGCAATGGGGCCAAAATGAATTCCGTGAATATCCCCATAGGCGACCTTTTTCTTTTTTTTCCAGGTTACCAGTTTATAGTTACAAAGAAGGTCTAGTGGTAAAAGTATTGCTCTCGCTCTAACGCACGCGTCAATACCTCACATGTGTGGTTTGAACGATGTTTATATATGTGGGCGGGACTTGCGTAAGTCCCGCCCACATATGTAAAAATTATTTTTACTTTTTGCTATAATAAATATCCCCAAAAATATATATTGAAAAAACTAAAAAACCCCTCAGTTTAGGCCGATACGTATTCTACATCTTTTTGTTTCCAAAAAATCGCAAATAGCGTTTAGTGTTTGGTTTTTGCAAAAGTTATAGCGTCTACAAATTTTTTTTTTTTGTTGTTTTAACTAGTTATTGGGGCGATCAGCGATTTTTATCGGTACTGCGACATTATGGCGGACACATCGAACACTTTTTTGGAACCATTGGCATTTTTCTAGCGATCAGTGCTGTAAAAAATGCATTGCTTACTCAAAAAATGCCACTGGCAGGGAAGGGGTTAACACTAGGTGCGAGGGAGGGGTTAAATATGTTCCCTGGGTGTGTTCTAACTGTAGGGGGGGGGGGGACTGACATGTGAAAATGACAGATCGCTGTTCATGAAGGGGAACTCCAGACCCCCGAAAAAAAAATAAGGTGGGTTCCCTCCAGGTGCATACCAGGCTCTTAGGCTTGGTCTGGAACATAAGGGGTTAAACCCGCGCAAAAAAAATAGCGTGGGGTCCCCCCCAAGATCCAAACCAAGCCATTATCCCAGGCACGCAGTCTGGTCAGACAGGAATGGGGGTGGGGACGAGCGAGCGCCCCCCTCCCTCCTGAGCCATACCAGACCACATGCCCTCAACATGGGGGAGTGTGTGCTGTGGGGGAGGGGGGCACTGCCCCCCCCAACCCAAAGCACTCTTGTCCCCATGTCGATAGGGACAAGAGCCTCTTCCCGACAACCCTGGCCGTTGGTTGTCGGGGTATGCGGGCGGAGGGCTTATCAGAATCTGAGAGACCCCTTTAATAAAGGGGTCCCCAGATTCCGGCCCCCCACCCTATGTGAATGAGTATGGGGGTACATTGTACCCCTACCCATTCACCTGGGGAAAAAAATGGAAAAAAATAATACACCACACATGAATAAATTAATTTATTAGTCAGCCGGGGGTCTTCTGCCGGGGCCCCCCACCACCACCCCATTAGGCCCCGGGCTTCGCCATCTTCTGCCGGAACCCCCTTCACCAGTGAGGCTCCTGCCTTTGGGGGAGGGTCCCGGGCTACTACGACGGTTTCTGCGGGGGGGGTGCACTGGCACCCCACCCCCGTCTTCAGCGACGTAATTCACCGGGACCCCCTTCACCAGGGAGGCTCCTGCCTTTGGGGGAGGGTCCCGGGCTCCCCCGCCGGTTTCTGCGGGGGGGGGGTGCACTGGCACCCCACCCCCGTCTTCAGCGACGTAATTCACCGGGACCCCCTTCACCAGGGAGGCTCCTGCCTTTGGGGGAGGGTCCCGGGCTTCCACGACGGTTTCTGCGGGGGGGGGTGCACTGGCACCCCACCCCCGTCTTCAGCGACGTAATTCACCGGGACCCCCTTCACCAGGGAGGCTCCTGCCTTTGGGGGAGGGTCCCGGGCTTCCACGACGGTTTCTGCGGGGGGGGGTGCACTGGCACCCCACCCCCGTCTTCAGCGACGTAATTCACCGGGACCCCCTTCACCAGGGAGGCTCCTGCCTTTGGGGGAGGGTCCCGGGCTTGTACGGTGTCTTCCGCCGGAGGGCGCCACTCTCCGGGCTTCTGCGATGCCTTCCGCTTCTGCCTGTCTCCTCCGCGGAGCACAGGGCTTGTCTCCGCTGTCTTCTCCCTTCTCTTCCATTCGATGTTGACACGACGAGGTCCGGCGCTGGAATGCCGTCTGAGCAGTGGGCATGGACTTATATAGGGCAATGCCACCATGTGACCTCAACCCATGTGACATCACATTCCCATCATGCCCAGGGAATGTGATGTCACATGGGTTGAGGTCACATGGTGGCATTACCCTATATAAGTCCATGCCCGTCGCTGACACGGCATGTCAGCGCGGAACCTCGTCGTGTCAACATCCAATGGAAGAGAAGGGAGAGGACAGCGCAGACAAGCCCTGTGCTCCCGGAGGAGACAGGCAGAAGAAGGAAGAGAGAAGAAAGAAGACGGAAGAAAGCCCTGGCTCCGCGGGGGAGCCAGGCAGAAGAGGGAGCAGAGAAAAGACCGGGGAGTTGGCGCACCCCCGGCAGAAGACCAGGAAGACCGGAACCCTGGCGGAAGGCACCGGAAAGACCGGGGGATAGGCGCCATCCCCCGGCAGAAGACCCCGAAGTCCGGATGCCCCTCCCTAATGAAAAAGAGCTTAAATGGGGTGGGGGCATCCGGCGGAAGGCTCCGGAGAGGACCGAGGGATGGCGCCCTCCCCCGGCAGAAATCACCGAAGCCCAGGGTCCCGGCAGAAGATCGGGAGAGAAGAAACCCCCCCTTCTAAGAGAGCTAAAGAAGAAAGGGGGGGCTCCGGAGCTGATTAATAAAATATTTTATTGTGTGTGGTGTTTTATTTTACTTTACATTTCCCCCATGTGAATGGGTAGAGGTACGATGTACCCCATACTCATTCACATAGGGTGGGGGTCCGGCATCTGGGGGCCCCCTTATTAAAGGGAGCTCGCAGATTCCGATTAGCCCCGCCCGCATACCCCGACAACCAATGGCAAGGGTTGTCGGGAAGAGGCTCTTGTCCCTATCGACATGGGGGCAAGAGTGCTGTGGGGTGGGGGGGCAGTGCCCCCCTCCCCCACAGCACACACTCCCCCATGTTGAGGGCATGCGGTCTGGTACGGCTCAGGAGGGGGGGGGGGCCGCTCGCTCGTCCCCGCCCCCATTCCTGTCCGGGCCAGACTGCATGCTTGGGATGAGGGCTTGGTTTGGATCTGGGGGGGACCCCCGCGCCGAATCGGCGCGGGTTTAACCCCTCACGTTCCGGACCAAGCCTAAGAGCCTAATGTAGCCCTGAAGGGGGACCCGCGCCGATTTCAAGTTTGAAATTTGGTGCCGAGTTCCCCTTCAGGGCTGAAAACAGCTCGGAGATTCCCGTGCGCCGCGTCACGCAGCGCATTCACGGGTACGCCGCTTGGTATTTACCAAGATTTTCACGGCGTACTGACAAGGCGCACGGGAATCCCTGACTTTTCTCTCTGCGCATGCCCAGTATGCAAATGAACCTCCCGAGGTTCAGGCGCACTGTGCAAGCGTACGGGGATCTGTTTTCAAAAAACACTTTCCCTTTCAATTCGGCCCGCCAAACACTTTCAAACACATGTCACTTCACTTCCCCTGCATCCCCCCACCTCCCCCCCTAATAAACTCCCGCCCAAACCCCCGCAATTTACAGTTTAATGTGCCGTGCGCCAGGTCTGTACTGGTGCACAATGCACCCTCTCCTGGGCGCACGGAGCACATTAGTAACTAGGGAAATACACTGCACTAGCAGCGTATTTCTTTAGTAAATGGCAAAACGGCTGCTACTCCTGCTTTTACTCCATGAGTCATGGAGTAAAGGCTTGGTAAATCAGCCCCAATGTATTCTGGGACATGTCTTTGTTAAGAAAAAATCTCAGTAAGTGTATATTACCGTAATTGGTTTGTGCAAAAGTTACATAGGTAGATTCAGGTACAATAGTGCAAAGTTACGGCGGCGTAGCTTAGCCTGTTTAGGCTACGCCGCCGTAAATTAGCTAGGCTAGTAATGATTCTCAATATACTTGCCTGCTAATATACGGCGGCGTTGCCTAAAGCGGGCGGGCGTAAGGGCGCCAAATTCAAATGATTTGGAGGGGGGCGTGTTTGATGGTAATGAGGCTTGACCTCACGTTTTTGAAGTTTTTTTTCACTGCGCATGCGCCGGGCGACTACATTTCCCAGTGTGCATTGCGGTTACGTACGCCACACGGGCCTATAGATTTCGACGTGGACGTAAACGACGTAAATCCCGATTCGCGGACGACTTACGCAAACAACGTTAAAAATTCGAATCTCGCGGCGGGGAAACGGCGGCCATACTTTAACATTGTTATTCCACCTAATAGATGGAATAACTTTAGGCCTGTAATGCGCTACGGAAACGGCGTAAATCGACTGCGGTGGCCGGGCGTACGTTCGTGAATCGGCGTATAAACTCATTTACATATTCAACGACGGCCGCAATGGAAGCACCACCTAGCGGCCATCCAAAATATTGCAACCTAAGATAGGATGGCGCAAGCCGTCGTATCTTAGATATGTTTAAGCGTATCTCTGTTTGAGCATACGTTTAAACATAGGTCGGCGTAGATTCTGAGTTAGGTCGACTTATCTACTGACTAACTCTTACTGAATCTACCTAACAGTGTCTAGGAACGATTGTATTGAATTTTTTTTATAGTAGTAATGGTGGTCATCAGCAATCATGGGCTAAATGTATGCCTAACAATGTTTAATGTGTGCTGCTTTTTACTAAACATCTCATTGTTTCTTTCCCCTGCTTTGCAGGGGTGAGAAACAGAGAGATTGTTCCTCTGTACAGAGCCCTGTGTTAATTGACAACATGATGTTCTGTGCTGTGATTGGGCACAGCTGATCAGCAGGTCCCGGCCATAAATCATTGGCTGGGATTTGCTGACTAATCACAGCAGAGCCGACACACCCAGAACCCGGAAGTAAGCCGTGACGTACAGTCACTAGTATACAGTGGGGGAAATAAATATTTGATTCCCAGCAGATTTTGTAAGTTTGCCCACTTACAAAGAAATGAGGGGTCTATATATATATATATATTTTTTTTTATCATAGGTTTATTTTAAATGATAGAGACAGAATATTAACCAAAAATCCAGAAAAAAACACATAATACAAATGTTATAAATTGAGTTGGAGAGGACTAAGAAGATAAGAAAACATATAGCATAGTGAGGAAGGTGTGTGGTCCAGGATGATAGGACAGTCAAAATTAGAAGCAGCGCCCCCCCCCCCCCCCCTCCCAACACAGTTGCGGAATGCCGGCCACCATACCGGAAGTAGTGCGGCCGCTTTATGGGGGCGCTAGACTCATTTTCCTCTCAGCCCAATAATAATAATAATAATAATAATAATCATCATCGTCATCATTATCATCAGTGTAGAATTTTTGACTTTAGTTCATACAGAATGACTAATCAGTTATCAGTTTTTCAGCAGGATAACAGCTGCAATAAAATGATTCTATGAATTATCTTTTACCCCTTGTGTTAGTAAAATCTGACCCCAGATGGACTTGAGGAAAAGCGCTGAGTAACTCACATCCTCCTCACATCTCAGTTACTATTTTTACCGTGTGTTGAGTAATGGCTGAATTTTCCTTTGGCCCAGCGCCAATCAGATCTCCCAAGCATCACATCCTGCCCAAGTGAAGAGCATAGATTTCATGTATGTCTAGAAAGTGCTTTAAAACATGGCTGTTTGCAGCTGCCGTGAGTAATATTCCACTTGTAAACTAGGATTGTGACCTCACCATTATACAGAGTATCCTTTTTTAATACCAGCAGATAGCCAGACAGTATACAGAGCCGTGTATCTGGATTATTTAACTGTCAGACGGTATAAAAACAAAAATAAAGGCGTTCACTTCTATGGAGGCTGTCTGACGTTATAGGATGACAATGGCAACCTTATACGGTAAGGCCTTGCAGTAATGATGTGAATTAGATTGTAATCCCATTTCACTTGTAACTCCACCTTTGTGGCAATTGTGCTCTTCTAGTTTCCTTGACCCCAGGGATGGACTGGCCATTGGGACTACAGGGAGTTTCTCGGTGGGCCGATGGCTCAGTGGGCCGGCTTCAGTGACAGCGGACCGCCGCCCCCTCCTTTGTCTCTCCCTTCCCGCAGCGCTCACCTCCTCTCCCTCCCCACAGCACTCACCTGGAGGGAACAGAGAAGCAGGGGGTGGACCAAAGGAGCAGGGGGGATGACAGAGGAGCATGGGGGAGGGAACAGACAGCTGACTTAACAGCTATGGCCTGGGAGTTTCTCACTTCTGCCTAATCTTGTCCCATAAGGGGGGGGGGGGCACTGAACGGATTCTTTGCCCCGGGTGAAATGTCTAGCTTCCCCACTGGTACTGCCTATAAGAGTACCAGTACCAGTTCTACTCTAATAAAGTAGAGTGGCTAGTGAAGGGGGAGAGTGCGATTGGGTGGCCGGGGGGGGGGGGGGGTGCGGGAGTTGTCTGGCCGCCATGGGAGAGACCTGTCAAAGTGGGCCAGTCTGGATGAAGTCCAGGGGCAAATTTTTGTCCCAGTCCAGCCCTGCTTGACCCCACATGGTTTGGTATATAAAATTGCTGTAGCGAAAGTTAGTTAGTAGCAAAAGGGTTTGAAGGATGGATTTTTTTTAGGTGCAACATTTTTACTACGCAAACTACTGTTAAAATTACATATGTTTTATTTGCAAAATTTAATAAAAAACATTGATACATTGATTCAACCGTGTATTGGTATATAACAAGGTAAGGAGACATCCCATCATGTTTATTCTTCTGCGTGTTTCACCATTCTGGCTTCTTCAGGACATGCATGATAGGGATACTGATAAGCAAAAAGAAAAGAACAGCGCAAAGGATCAAGAAATGCTGAGAAATTTAGAAATCATAATTTAAACGCTATTAAGCACCATCAAACCCAACTGTGATTGGAAGTACCAAGGTGTAAAAGATGGAAAAATAATAATAATAAAATGTGTTGCATTAAAGCGGTAATAAAGTTAACAAAAAAAAAGGATCCCCTGCAGGTTTAATCCATATGGCGCTAGTATGCTCTGCATACTAGCACATTATATTAGACTTACCTTTAGAATAGAACTAAAGGCAATATACTTTCCTTCTCTCTAATGATCGAGTCCCTCGCCTGGCGCAGGCATAATCTCCCCGGGTGCCGGTCTTCAGGCATCTCCAATGGCCAGTGTTAGATGTCATAACTCTGGTGTAAGGAGTCAGTCCCTGTGGCACATTGGGACCATGCCGGAGCTTTTTTCCCATCCCAGCACTGTATACTGCTAACACACAGCACAGACACTTTACCATGCTGGGTTGTTCTCATCCTGTCCACCTCTCCATTCTGGAAATGGTTCACAGCTTCTCCCCAGAAAAAGAGAACAGTGAGGTGTAGACTGTGGAAGGCAAAGGTACTGGAGCGTGGCTGTCGGGCCCTAGGGCAGTTCAGAGCTGGACTTTATGGAGGATATAATAATAATAATATCACAGGGGGGCTGCAGGGGCCCCCTGGAGCTAGGGGTGGGGTTGCGATTGTGACCCCTGCAACCCCTTATGCTACACCCATGCTTGGTGGGATTTACACTTCCCGCTCTTAAGGCCAACAGTATTGTTCTAAGCCTCACACACCCAATACTTGGCAGCACATAACAAGGTCAGATGTAATAATCACAAAACGCACGCTGGGGCGGGGAGCAGAGAGACTAGAAGAGACAATATGCCCGCTTTGTTTCTATACACCTAGAACCAAATACTAAAAGAGTAGGAAAATCAACTCCCTCCTCTACTATTCATAGTTCATAATTCCACCAATAAAAATATAAAAACTCTGCAGGGGCAAAAAAGAAGAGAAGGACCTGACTGGATGGCCTGAGTTTGCTACACAGACATCTAGCCTTGATAATATAATACTTTAGAGAAGAGGTTATAGTATTCCTAATTAAACGGCAATTATGAAGCAATAAAAGCTCCCCCACAACATACACAGTTTAAGGTAATACATACACGCACGTTTACAGACACACTATTTAAGCTATTATTAATCCTCTGTAGAGATTTCATCATCTGTTGCTGTCAGGAGGTCAATAGCAGTTTGCATAAGTTGAATGTGTGGGAGGATCTTCCCAAATATTTCCCTTTCTGGATGTGTCCCAGAGCTGCTCTGGCCTTTCGTCATCGGCAAACACACAGAAAATGTAAGTCAGACTGGAACTTCCAGTGTAGGCTCCATAGTCCTTAGTAAGAGTGCAATGGGCCGTGATCATATGCAAGAGTAATCTATGACAACCTGATTCACTTTCTCCGGCCAGGTCAGTTAGCAGTGAGTCAGGGTACATACTGGAGAAGCTTGGGTATTTAAAGCTGAATTTTAGGCATATATACACTCACCGGCCACTTTATTAGGTACACCTTGCTAGTACCTGGTTGAACCCCCTTTTGCCTTCAGAACTAACTTATTATTTTGTGGCATAGATTCAACAAGGTGTTGGAAGAATTCCTCAGAGATTTTGGTCCATAGTGACATGATAACATCACACAATTACTGCAGATATGCTGGCTGCACATCCATAATGTGAATCTCCTGTTCAAACCACATCCCAACGGTGCTCTATTGGATTGAGATCTGGTGACTGTGGAGGCCATTGGAGTACAGTGAACTCAATGTCATGTTCAAGAAACCAGTGGTGAGATGATTTAAGTTTTGTGACATGGTACATTATACTGCTGGAAGGAGCCATCAGAAGATAAGCACAATGTAGTCATAAAGGGATGGACATGGTCACCAACAGGGCTGGTACAAGGATATTTGTCTACTCAGGCGATGGTGCATTTTGGTGGCCTCCCAACCATCCTGCCGTCACATACTCTACTCCACAATGCCACCCCCACCCCCAAATGGCATAGATTTTATTTGAGCTCCATTCATTTATACTGCAGGAGTATTGCATTAAAATTCTAGGAAGTCAGGTCATCAAAATTTTCTTCCATTGAGGTCCAAATCCTAAAATTGTGCTATGACTGATTGTAGTCATTGTATGTCCATCGAAAAATGAGAAACGTACAATTTCGGTAGCATTTCAACAGTATTTATCCCCATCAGAGTGCCCCTTTACATCAGGTCACCCCATCGGTGTGCTCTCTAACACCATGTGTTCAAATCAGAGTGCTCCCGTAGATCAGATTCCCCCCATCAGAGTACCCCCTTACATCACATAACCCCATCAGGAGTGCCCCATGAATCAGGTGTCCCCATCACAGTACCCCTTACATCAGGTCTCCATATTAGAGTGCCCCATAGATCAGGTGTCCCCATTAGAGTGCTCCTTACATTAGGTGTCCCTATCAGAGTGTCCCCATGGAGAAGGTGTCCCCATAGAGCAAGTGTCCCCATCATTGTCCTCATGGAGTAGGCATCCTGATCACAGTGTGCCTATAGAGCAGGTGTCCCCATCAGAGTGCCCCCATGGATCAGATGTATACCCATTAGAGGCGCTCCATCAAAGTGACCCATGAAGCAGATGTCCCCGTCAGAGTGCCCCCATAGAGCAGGGGTCCCCGTCAGTGTCCCCATGGAGTAGATATCCCCATGGAGCAGGTGTGCTCATCAGTGTCCCCACGGAGCAGGTGTCCCCATCACTGAACCCTTACTGTTCTGAGCCCCCTATAAGGCTGCTTTCACACCAATGTGCTACAGTTTATCTGCACCACGGGTGCAGCGCAGTGCATCTGCAACTTTCTTGGGCTAGTTGCGCTTTACGCAGCTTTCCTTCGGGTTTGCTGCACTTAGCCATAGACTTCCATTATATCCTGCAAGTGTGGTGCACTTTCTGAAAGCGCGCAAAATGCCTGCATTCAGGTGTTTTGGTGTGCTTTCAGAGAGTGCACCAAACCCCCAGGATATTATAGAAGTCTATGTCTAAGTGCAGCAAACCAGCAGGAAAGCTGCAGGTACACTGCACTGCACCCGCAGTGTGGGGAAACCGCAGCACGTCAGTGTGAAAGCAGCCCTATACTATTATGCCCAGTGTATTGCTTCACACTGATCTAAAGATCTATTCTTTCCTGCTGCTGGCACCACTCTGGAGACCGCTAGTCAGGATAAGAGGTGGAGTGCAGTTGTTATCACTCCACATGGGACAGGGGCCGGCACAACAGAGGAGGCATCGACAGCTCCAACTTTAAATGTAGTCCCTCAGCATTGCACTCTGTTTGATGCTCTGGGTTGGCGGGTCAGCAAGCCCAGACCTTGATCTACCAGTCACCTGAATGTGATATACTGGTAGATCGTGATCTACTGTACATGTTGCTTTCCCCCAATTTATAGGATATGAAGAAGAAAATAAGGTGTTTAGAATCAGTTACATGAGTTATTGTTTTATTAGTGTCCTGGTAGTCGTATTGTCACACTTAGAAGTCATTGAACAGAGGTCAGCTGTTGGCCAGCTCTACATGAAACACGAGGGAAGTTGACGCCACAAGTGAAATAAGATGACAATATGATCTGCCCAGGATTATGAAACGATCCCTGCACAGGAAATGAACGACTTACTCACTTGTTAAGAAGTAATTCATGCTTGTTTTGTAAACTTGTTAGCTTTTTTAACAAGTTTATTCAATAATAAAAAGTAATAAAAACAAAGTGCACAGTCAGATCATAGCCGAAGAGAGCTCAACGTATGGCAGGGGTACAGGTAAGGCAGTTCAATCAGTGAGAGCAAAATAAGCCGTTGCAGCTACTATATTCTCCTACTAAAGAAGAGGGGGGGGGAGAATACAATATATTGTGACAGGAAGTCAGGTAAATCTGTGGGTGTTGTCACAGACGGGAGATACATTTCTGCCTTGTTTAGACAATACACCAATTATTATTAGGTGTCAGCTGCAGAAGTAGCCAGAAAGATTTAAGGGCATTGGAAAACTTCAGCTGTTCAGAATGAGGCAAATTAAGGCCTCTATAAGTAATCCAGAGGATTACTACTGATTGATGCATCCTGAGGTTTTCTGAGTGAAGGAGAGCAGTGGGCAGAAATACTTCTGAAGAGGTGAGGTGCTATTGATTTTTCTGTGTGATAAAAATCAAAAATACATTTGTTTTCTGCTGTATGATCAGCAGTGTCTACCCAGCAGTAGGCTGTGCTAGACTCCATAGATAGGTTCCTGTGTGGCGAAGGTAGACGCCCCAAGTGGCCAGGGTTTATTTTATGTTTGATTTTGTTCATGCTGTTTGAACGCTTGCACTTGTTTCCAGTAAGATGGATGAATAAACCAAAATCTTTGTTTTCAACCGTCTTCGACTGCCTTTCTGTATAAATTCAGTGTGTAGTGAACCCATCCAGGGGGTCACACACCCCGCTACCGCGCTAACCCCTTACAATAATGGACGGACGTGGGGGATGTCCATACCGCATGAAAGAACATACCAGGAAAGGACCGTCACCTCATACACTGGGGATCCGCCCCAGAGTACATACTAACCAACCTGACCAAGGTGTAAAAAGCTCTATGTAGGAATTTTAGTTGGATGAGACGGTGGTAATATAGTTCTCCACAGTCTTCTATAGTCAACCCTGGGAAGTCAGTGCTCCATTTGTCATATAATTTCATCAGAGAGGTACCATGGGCTGAAGAGAGGTAAAGATCGAGGGAGGAGAGAGGTTTTTCCAGGACTCTAAAGATCAGCAGATGTTTCACCGAGTCAGGCTCAAGGACTATAGGACCGGAGAATTGGGCCTGTGTCACATGGCTAAGCTGGTAGTATCGAAAAGTAATTGAGATCATTATAGCATGTTTTTCCCTCAGCACAGAGAAGGAGGATAATCTACCATCTGTAAAGATGTGTTTAAAGGCAGTAATCCCTTTGGACGCCCAGAGTTGGGGATCTGGGAGGCTGTGTCAGGGAAGGTTCCCCCTGCTGGTGTTACTGCTATGTTATCCTTGGGCTGCAGTACTGGCGTCCACCAGCGGGGCGTTCTTAGCAGTGTGGAGCACACAGCCCTTCCTGCGTTCAGGTGTAACCTGAACATAATTAGCAAGCATATATATACCCGACGTGTGCAATCAGTCCTCGCCCTGGTATCTGTCTATTTACCTTGATCCTGAGCCTGTATCCTGACCCTGATTTTTGGACTCTGATTCTGATCCTTGATCCTTATCCCTGCCTGGACTTTCCTTCCTGATTCCTGCTTCCCTTGGATTCCTACCTCGCAGCCCGTCCATCCATCCGCTCCCTGATCCGCTGTGTTCCCATCCTCACCCATCTGCTGACTTCCCCTGTGTATGACCTCGGCCTGGCTTTGTTTATGGATATGGTATCTCCCTTTGATTGTACATACTGTTTGCTGTTTATTGTGCACTGGTTGTCCCACATGTTTTGTTCACTTATTTGTAAATAAACACCTTGATTTCACTGCATACAGTCTTGGTCTACTCTGTGTAGGCACACAGTACTGGTCTACTAAACTCTCCTGACAGTATACCAGAGCCATCCCTGACCAGACGTGCCTGCATTGAGGAACCATCCTGTTGCGGTGCGTTTTTTGAAGATGGATTTCAATGAAATCACTTACTTTTCTCTGCTGGCAGAGGAGGATGAGGAGTATTGTCGCCAGGTTTTTGAGGGATGGACAAGTGACCAGCTGATGGAAGCCATCCGATCAGCCCATTCCATGGTGGATCAGGGTTATATGTCTTATGATGATATTCAGCCATTAATCCATTTATGTGTTAAACCGGCCCTGTCGTTCATCCCAGATGGTAGTGATGATTTCTCTCCTCCCTTCAGTCATGACCAAGTTGAATCCTTGATATGGTTATTAGAGGATGATCCAGTTTCTTTTGATGAACATTATTCCTCTTGTTCCCAGCAGAAGTTGTCTGAGTGCATTAGTTCAGTGCAGTCTCTGATTAGACAAGGTGTGTGTGAATCTGCTTTTGTTCAGCCTGTGCTGCAGGCCTGGTCAGATCTCCTGATTCCAGCAAATCCACATGTTTCCAGCCCTGCCATTAACCACTCACCTTCCCAAAGATCCATCTGTCCATCACCAATGGCAACCCCAGTTGAAGCTCAGTATACACTGCTTCCCACCAGATACCAATATCCAGTCTCTGCTCCCTGTACCTATCCTGCATACAACCCACCTGTCTCTTCTCAGCCGCCTACTAACCCACAAAAACTTCCTCCAGCTACTGTTCCCTCTACTCTGCCATATCCCAATCCTCCTTTCCAGTCTGCTGCACCCCTTACCTACAGAGCTTCTGTGGCTAAGCCCAAGAAAAAACGAAAGTTTTTCCCAACCAAGATGATCCTGCCAGTAACCCAACCTGTCTCCACACCAACCAACCTGCTCCAGTCTGCTTGCATGCCAGCTGAACCTGATTCTGCCAAACCTCTACCTGCTATGCGGCCAGTTTGCCAGCCTGATCCTGTATGCCAGCCTGAAGTTCCTGTGCCAGTTTGCCAGCCTGAAGTTCCTGTGCCAGTTTGCCAGCCTGAAGTTGCTGTGCCAGTTTGCCAGCCTAAAGTTGCTGTGCCAGTTTGCCAGCCTGAAGTTGCTGTGCCAGTTTGCCAGCCTAAAGTTGCTGTGCCAGTTTGCCAGCCTGAAGTTGCTGTGCCAGTTTGCCAGCCTGAAGTTGCTCTTTCAGTGCCATCTGCCCTGCCTGTTTCAGCGCCATCTGCCCTGCCTGTTTCAGCGCCATCTGCCCTGCCTGTTTCAGTGCCATCCGCTGCCCAGTCTGAGGTGTCCCTGCCCGCTGCCCAGCTCGACGACCCAGAGTTTGCTGCCCAGCTCGACGTCCCGGAGCCTGCTGCCCAGCTCGACGTCCCGGAGCCTGCTGCCCAGCTCGACGTCCCGGAGCCTGCTGCCCAGCTCGACGACCCGGAGCCTGCTGCCCAGCTCGACGTCCCGGAGCCTGCTGCCCAGCTCGACGTCCCGGAGCCTGCTGCCCAGCTCGACGTCCCGGAGCCTGCTGCCCAGCTCGACGACCCGGAGCCTGCTGCCCAGCTCGACGACCCGGAGCCTGCTGCCCAGCTCGACGTCCCGGAGCCTGCTGCCCAGCTCGACGTCCCGGAGCCTGCTGCCCAGCTCGACGTCCCGGAGCCTGCTGCCCAGCTCGACGACCCGGAGCCTGCTGCCCAGCTCGACGACCCGGAGCCTGCTGCCCAGCTCGACGACCCGGAGCCTGCTGCCCAGCTCGACGACCCGGAGCCTGCTGCCCAGCTCGACGACCCGGAGCCTGCTGCCCAGCTCGACGACCCGGAGCCTGCTGCCCAGCTCGACGACCCGGAGTCTGCTGCCCAGCTTGATTTGCCCCTATCTGCATCCCAGCTTGATGTACTTTTTGCCCAACTTAAGATTTCTGTACCCGCTGCCCAGCTTGAGCTGCACTTTGCCCTGTTAAAAGTCATGGACTTTCATCCGGCCCAACCTGATGTGACTTTATCTGCTGCCCAGCTTGACACCACGGACTTTCCCCAGCAACATCTAATTGGAGCGTCCGGAGGCCGCTCCTTTGGGGGGGGGGGTACTGTCAGGGAAGGTTCCCCCTGCTGGTGTTACTGCTATGTTATCCTTGGGCTGCAGTACTGGCGTCCACCAGCGGGGCGTTCTTAGCAGTGTGGAGCACACAGCCCTTCCTGCGTTCAGGTGTAACCTGAACATAATTAGCAAGCATATATATACCCGACGTGTGCAATCAGTCCTCGCCCTGGTATCTGTCTATTTACCTTGATCCTGAGCCTGTATCCTGACCCTGATTTTTGGACTCTGATTCTGATCCTTGATCCTGATCCCTGCCTGGACTTTCCTCCCTGTATCCTGATCCTTATCCCTGCCTGGACTTTCCTTCCTGATTCCTGCTTCCCTTGGATTCCTACCTCGCAGCCCGTCCATCCATCCGCTCCCTGATCCGCTGTGTTCCCATCCTCACCCATCTGCTGACTTCCCCTGTGTATGACCTCGGCCTGGCTTTGTTTATGGATATGGTATCTCCCTTTGATTGTACATACTGTTTGCTGTTTATTGTGCACTGGTTGTCCCACATGTTTTGTTCACTTATTTGTAAATAAACACCTTGATTTCACTGCATACAGTCTTGGTCTACTCTGTGTAGGCACACAGTACTGGTCTACTAAACTCTCCTGACAGGCTGTAAAAATGTTGAAGCTGTGGGTTACCCTATAGGGGGGTATGAGGAGAGAATGTAGAGTCAGTCTTGGAAATGGCCCTGGCTTGTTGCCACACTCTAATGGTCGTCTTCATTGGAGTCGTCATCTCCAGATGGGCCTTCGACCCTCTATAAGCCAGATTAGATAGGGCTGCGTAAGACTCTAGGATGCCTGCCTCCAAGGCAGGGTTCTGTCTGGTTTGGCTAAACCATCAGAACTGCCACCCAGTAAAAGCGTTGCAAGTGTGGCATCGCCAACCATCCTTGGGAGAGAGGGAGCTGGAGAATGCTCTTTGCCAAACGCGGGGCCTTCCCAGACCAGACAAAGGCCACTATGATACTATCTAGTCTGAAAGATCATTTTTGGTAAGGAATCTGAGTGTTTGTGAAAATATACAAGAATTTAGGTAAATAACCAATTTTTAAAAAATTGACCCTGCTTACTGGCGATAATGGCTAGGGCTTCCAGGCCTGGCATCTCCTAGGAAACTGGGAAATTAAGGGGGGGGGATTGTCATCTAGGTAGGCAAGCAGGGAGCCCCGAATTCTCACCCCCAGATACTTAAAGTCCTCTACCTATTGGAGTGGCATATGCGCATCCATACCAGAACCCAAGGGTTGAAGGGAAAAAAGGACTGACTTGTCCCATATCTTCCCAAACCAAACATGGCTGACCACCATGTAGTGGAGGCAACACGTGTAAGAGGCTTATAGTACATAAGTTTGTTAACCCATGACTAGTAGGGTAATTCAGAGAATAAATGTGCGCATTACCCAGCAAGCGTGGGGGTACAAAACTTAAACAGGCAGTAGTAGGTTTCTGCTAACATCAAACTAGTTAGGAGGTATAACTCCAGATCAGAGGAGCAGCTTAAGCTGGACAAAGTCATAGTCATAGTCAGGCAGGTATGGGCCTAGTAGGACCTGGAGGACGGAGTGTTATAGCCCTGTTTTTCCATAGGCCTAGTCAGGTTGATGTAAGAGGGGAGGATAAGCAATCCCTAGAGCAGACACAGGCCCAAGAATCAGCAGAGCGTCCCTAGTAAAGGGCTAGATGATATGTAGGGGATGTCTGCAGACAGGTCAAAGGGTAGGACATCATCATGTTCGAACTGTGTCTAGCCAGGAGTCTGGCTGGGAAGAGTATACTATATTTAAGACCTTTGACACGTAGGCAGGCTCGAACATAATCAAAAGACTTGCATAGTCATTATGTTTCAATGGAGTAGTCCGTGAATATAAGGAGCTAAGTATTTTCATATTTCAGCTCCCTGTCCTGAAAGTTCAAAAGCTTAAATATAAAGGTCCGCCGAGGTGCTCCCTGAGGGCCCCTAACAGGGGGAATACGGTGAGCATGCTCCACCAAAAACTGGAGCGAGAAGGAGGCCCATGGAAGGAGGGTTTTCAGCAATATTACCATGAAAAAAGTGGGGTCATTACCTTCCGCTCCCTCCGGTAGCTCCAGTATGCAAAAATTATTGCATCGATTTTGGTTCTTGGCGTCCTCCGCCCTGGATTCCAGGTGTTTCACTTTGGCATTCAGAGTGTGCAGGTCTGCCCGAGTGCTCCCTCTGTACATCCTCAGCAGAGGATATATGCTGCCCTGCCTCCGCCGTGCAACCATGGAATGTGCCAGATCCCTCCGAACGAGCCCAAGCTCCATGTCAATGTGGTCCATTTTCTCTGCCAGGGTGGTGCAACAGGCAGTGATCGCTTGCAACAGCTCAGAAAATTCCAGTGGAGCCGCGGGGAGGTGCGGGAGCCTCTGCTGCCAGGCATGTCTCCTCTGTTTGCGTGGCCAGTTACTACAGACAGCAGCGGCGACCTTGCCCTTAACTCAGAGTCGATCCACGGACACGTTGTTTTTCTAAAAAGAGCCCTTCTTTTTTGGAACTAGCCATCCCACACCAGTAATAACCAGGATAAAATTTCCAGATGACGTAGCAGTACTAGAACACGTCTGCTCCCTGCGCCATTTTGGACACACCCCCAACTTTTTATCTTTAAGCCTAAATACAGGGGCGGCAGTGATGTTGTGTCCTATGAAGGTGCGATCTCAGCACCTCACTGGCGATCTGTGACAGAATTCTCACTTTCTGATTCACCATCTCTGAGGTGGAGAATCAGAGTGAGAAGCGCGAAGCTGGCTGAGTATTGTGGAGGAAGAAGGAAGTCTTTTGACTTCCATGCTTCACACACAAGCAGCCATACAGTCAGAACACATCTTCCCAACTATTACACACCCCAAAATTAGCAGGTTAGGCATTTATAGTGTATATATATATATATATTTATATATATGTATACATCATCATATAGCATATATATGTGTGTGTGTTTATTTCTATGTATATCTATAGATATATATAGATGTATATCTATATATAGAGATATATATATATATATATATATATATATATATATATATATATATATATATATATATATATATATATATATATATACACACACACATATATAAATATATATATATACACACACACACACACATATATATATATATATATATATTTTTTTTTTTTTAGAAATAGATATATATCAAATATATTTTTTATATTTATAAATAAATATCTAAATAAATATTGTTTATATATATACAAATTCTACCTGCATTAAAATGCTATTATTAAAGTCATTTTTATATAAATTTTTTATTTATTAGTAAAAAAAATTGTAAACCCTAGAATATGGTTTTACCCATGGACTGTTCTATTACAGTTATACAGGGTTTATATTTGTATACTTTATTAAAAATAAATAAAATTAATGATCATAAATGTATTTTTCATTTATATGAATGGTGTATAGCTGCATTACATATGTGGGATTCCGTTCATATACTATACACCATTCACATTTAAATAGGCACATGTATGAGCTTTAAATATTGATAAAAACAATGTTTTTTAATAATTAGGTTAACCACTTGAGCACCGGGCCATCGTCAAATGACGGCTTCACGGTGACTCTGAATATTCAACAGGACGTCTTTTGACGTCCTGTATTCCTCCGGCCACTGGGGGGGCGCACGAGCGCATCCCCGAGATGCCGATGCGCGTGCCTGGCGGTCGCGATGTCCGCCAGGTACCCGCGATCGGTAACAACAGAGCAGTGACGTGGAGCTCTGTGTGTAAACACAGAGCTCCACGTCCTGTCAGGGGACAGAGGAGACCGATCTGTGTCTCTTGTACATAGGGACATAGATCGGTCACCTCCCCCAGTCACCGCCCTTCCCCCACAGTTAGAACACAATACAGGTATACATATTAACCCCTCCCTCACCCCCTAGTGTTAACCCCTTGAATGCCAGTCACATTTATACAGTAATTAGTGCATATTTATCGCATTAATCGCTGTATAAATGTGAATGGCGCCAAAAACGTGTCAAAAGTGTCCGATGTGTTCGCCGCAATGTCACGGTGACAGTAAAAAAATCGCAAATCGCCGCCAATACTAGTAAAAAAAAATATAAAATAAAAATGCCATAAATCTATCACCTATTTTGTAAACGATATAACTTTTGCGCAAACCAATCAATATATGATCATTGCGATTTTTTTTACCAAAAATATGTAGAAGAATACGTATCGGCCTAAACTGAGGAAGAAAAAAGTTTTTTTAAAAAAATTTGTGATATTTATTAAATAAAAAAGTAAAAAATATTGTGTTTTTTTTTTAAATTGTCACTCTTCTTTTGTTTATAGCGCAAAAAATAAAAACCGCAGAGGTGATCAAATACCACCAAAAGAAAGCTCTATTTGTGGGAACAAAATGATAAAAAAATTGTTTGGGTACAGTGTAGCACGACCGCGCAATTGTCATTCAAAGTGCAACAGCGCTGAAAGCTGAAAATTGGCTTGGGCAGGAAGGTGCGTAAGTGCCCGGTATGGAAGTGGTTAATGTATATTGTTTGGTAGGAATGTAACTTTATTATTTTATTAATATGTGGTGTATAATGTGTTCTGATTCGTGTTCAACTTTTGTATTTTTTACTTCCTCTTACTGTAATCCCCCTATATCACACGAGATTACAGTGAGAGAAGCCGTTCTCAGGAGTTTCCAGCCGTTTGTAGATCGCTCCTCATCTCAACATGAGAACCGATCTACAAAGTTTCATAAACAGGCACTCAGAGGAGAGCGATCTCCCCTGAGAATGCCTGAGAACTGAATAGCGGTATTTTACCGCACTTTCATAAAAGGACACCAAAAAGCAAATCAAAATGCACGTTAAAAAGGTGTCAAACTATATGCTAAAAAAAAGCGCCAAAGTGTGCATTACAAACCACACCAAAATGCATCTTAAAATAACCTGTGCCAAAATGTGTGCTAAAGCAATGGTCATCAACCCTGTCCTCAGGGCCCACTAACAGGCCAGATTTTATGTATTACCTTGGGGAGATCCAGACTAGAATACGGCAATCACTGAGCAGCAAATTATTTCACCTGTGATGTATTTCAGTTATCTTGCAAACCTGGCCTGTTAGTGGGTCCTGAGGACAGGGTTGATGACCACTGTGCTAAAGGACCAAAATGTGTGTTTAAAAAAATGCACAATAAAAAACCTACGGCCAGATGTGTGTTAAAAAAATATGCCATGTTAAAAAAAATGCCAAAATATGCATAAATAATGCCAAAATTAGCAATTAAAAACACACATTTAAACAATGTGCCAAAATGTGTGTAAAACAACTGAGTTAAAAAAGCACTTATTATTTTCATGTAATAACACAGTCTTTTTAACTTTGGTTTCACTTTAAAAACTCAGCTGCTCTGTAATCACACAGGTGTATGAGAAGATCACAGGCAGCCCCTCCCCCTTCTCCTCAGATCTCAGGTGTTCTCAGAGGAAAAACTTCTCATCTCTTCTCCTTCTGAGAACAAATGTTCTCCGCTTCATAAACAGGGTGCCAGAGGAGAAGATTTTTCTCTGAGAACTGAAATGAGATAAATTATCACCGTTTAATAAACGTACAAGGTGAATCATTTATAAATATGTTCATGAAATACAAATCCTAAAGCATGAAGCAGCAAAAATATAAAATTGGCAAAAAAAAAAATGACTTCCAGGTTAAGTTTCAACCAAATGTGTATTGACTGTAAATATGCTACAGCTTCCCTCTAAAGTGAGCCTGTGCTTTGCCCATACAGAACAAAGAGACAGATTCACTTAAAGTGTATGTAAACTCCAATATTAAATTGTATTTTAGGCTAGGCTTCATTCACATGGGAGGCTAGAGGGCAATAAAACCAGGTGGCTAAGCTACAATTTTACCGCCCCCAACCACTAACCTGATCCTGGGCATGCAGCCACTCAGGGCTGTACACATGCAAGAATTAAACAGTGTGTCACATTTGGTGGGCGTTATCGCCACTGAACGCGAGCAATGCAAGTCAATTTGATTGTGCCTGCTGTAGTGCGGCATTTCCAGGGTTAAATCAGACTAATAACTTCTCCTCATCACCTGTCAAATGTCTTCTGAACAGTGATCTAATGTGGATCAATCTCTGGAGGGCACTGCACATGTGAACAAGCCTTTATGGTCTGTTAAATATACCATTGAAAGCATTTTGTCATATCTGTTTGACAAGTGCACAAAAATAATAAAAATAACTAGCTATTCAGTGCTTCCTCTGCAGACATTCATCAGTTAGCATTGTTCCCAGCTATCTATGCCTTTGCATTAATTAACTGATGGCACATAGAGCGTGCCGTAAATGGGGCCAAATCTGTGCATGCACCGATGACATCATTAAAGGATCGCCCAATTTCTGCTTAACAGTGGAGGTTAGTGTGGTTCTGATCACATACATGGGGCCAGATTCAGAAAGATCAGCGGATCTTTCTGCTGGCGTAACGTATCGCATTTACGTTACGCCGCCGCAAGTTTTTCAGGCAAGTGCTGTATTCACAAAGCACTTGCCTGTAAAGTTGCGGCGGCGTAGCGTAAATTACCCGGCGGAATTCAAATTTGGCGGGTAGGGGGCGTGTATCATTTAAATGATGCGTGTCCCCGCGCCGAACGAACTGCGCATGCGCCGGCCGCGACTGAATCCCAGTGCGCATGCTCCAAATGACGTTGGCAACTCGTCATGCTTTTGACGTGAAAGTAAATTAAGTCCGTATTCGCGAACGACTTACGCAAACGACATAAAAAATTCTAATTTCGTCGCGGGAACGACGGCCATACTTAACATTGGCTGCGCCTCATAGACCCAGGGGTAACTATACGCCGGAAAAAGCCGAACGCAAACGACGTAAAAAAATACGCCGGACGTACGTTTCTGAATCGGCGTAAATACCTAATTAGCATATTCCTTGCGTAACTATACGGAAGCGCCACCTAGCGGCCAGCGTAAATATGCCGCCTAAGATACGACACTTACGCCGGTCGGATCTTAGGGAAATCTATGCGTAACTGATTCTCTGAATCAGGCACATAGATACAACGGCATGCACTCAGAGATACGACGGCGTATCTGAATCCGGCCCACTGTCTCTTGACATACCTTTGGCTCCATTCATTTGTAGGAGTGAAGAGAGTAGCCTGCCTGAAGACTACGTTGGGCCACAGGCTCTCTTTACCCTTATTGACAGGGCTTGGCATTTGGCATTTAGTAGAAGAAAGAGGGGAGAGAGCCACATACTAGAAATGCCTGGACAGTACAGTGTAATGTACTTTAGAATCGCAAAAAGCAAAGGTAAGATGACATACACTATATTACTGAAAGTATTAGGATGCCTGCCTTTACTTGCACATGAACTTTAATGGCATCCAAGTCTTAGTCCGTAGGGTTCAATATTGAGTTGGCCCACCCTTTGCAGCTATAACAGCTTCAACTCTTCTGGGAAGGCTGTCCACAAGGTTTAGGAGTGTGTCTATGGGAATGTTTTATTATTCTTTCAGAAGAGCATTTGTGAGGTCAGACATTGATGTGGATGAGAAGGCCTGGCTCGCAGTCTCCACTCTAATTCATAACAAAGGTGTTCTATCGGGTTGTGGTCAGGACTATGTGCAGCCCAGTCAAGTTCCTCCACCCCAAACTCGCTCATCCATGTCTTTATGGACCTTGCTTTGTGTTCTGGTGCGCAGTCATGTTGGAAGGGGCCATCCCCAAACTGTTGCCACAAAGTTGGGAACATGAAATTGTCCAAAATATCATGGTATGCTGATGCCTTAAGCGTTCCCTTCACTGGAACTAAGGGGCCAAGCCCAACCCCTGAAAAACAACCCCACACCATAATCCCCCCTCCACCAAATGATTTGAACCAGTGCACAAAGCAAGGCCTATAAAGGCAGGTGTCTTAATACTTTTGGTAATGTAGTGTACAGTATATGCGATAGAGGGCCCTACTACATTGCATATGAACACTGTATACAGACATCTTACTCCCTGAATTACTTTACTACATTGCATATGAACACTGGCCCAGATTCAGGTAGATTTGCCCATTACTTACACATGAGCTGCTCAGCTGAATTTCTCTGCGCTGGAGCAAATTTGCCAAATTGCCACCTGATTCAGGAATCGTTTGTTCATTTAATTTGCTCCTGTTTAAGGCAAAGCTGAGGGCGCAAGGCCGTGCAAGTCAAAGTGGGTGTGCCCCTATGTAAATGAGGAATTTTCGGCTCAGCAGAGGATTGCGCCGGGCGCGCGCATGTGCAGTTAGAGCGCTGCCGTCTGCGCATGCGTCAAACTGCGCCTAGCATAATTTCAGGGCAAATCCTGCTCAGCTGCTTGCACTGAGCAAATAAATAGGAGCAGACTTGCGCAGGTTCTTTGCTGAATTTCATCCTGCTTTTTCCTACCCCCCCTGAGCAAGGAAATTCAGCCCTTTTGCAAGACATGGCACCTCCCAAAGGGACCAAAAAAAGGAAGGCCAACTTTGTGGCTGCAGAGATGGACATCCTGATTGCTGCACTCCAGCAGCATAAGGAAGTCCTATATGGTGCCCAGCGGGCAAACACCACCATTGCCCAAAGGAGGGCTATATATGAAGCCATTGCCCTGGACATCAATGCCCTGGGTAATGAAGTGCGTACCTGGGATGACATCCAGAAAAAGCTCAACGACATGAGGCGCAGGGTCCGGGATAAGCTGGCCCTTATCAGGAAGCATACCGGTGGCACGGGAGGTGGGCCGCGATGTATGATCCGGCTCAATCAGGAGGAGCAGCTTATTGCACAAACGTTTGTGCAGGAGCAGGTGGAGGGACTTGAAGGGTTCGACACCACTGTTGGGAACTTGGGGACTGGTAAGTTATTTTCCTTTCATATCTGCTGTGCATCATGGGAGGGGGTACAAGTGAACATATTTGTGGGTAGAAGTGAAGATGTAAGTATTATTTTCCTTTCATATCTGCTGTGCATCATGGGAGGGGGTACAAGTGAACATGTGAGAAGTGTGTTGCACCAGCAAAATATTTCGTTTTGGTGTCATCCACAGGTGGTGATGATGATGATGATGAAGCTGGGCCGTCTTCGGCTGCGGCTCGACCCAGCCCATCCAGACCAGAGCCAGGGGTCCAGTCAGGCCCCATGGACATTCTGGCTATGCTGGTCCAGGAGGACATCATACCGGGGCCAAGTATGGAGGAGGAAGTGGTATTGGAGGAGGATACCTTTTTCCTTGGCTCCCTCCAGGAGGAGACCACCATCCCTGACCAACTCACCACCCCCCCGTCCAGCACGTCATCCCCCTCCAGGGCAAGCCCCTCCCTTGTGGACCCCTCCCCTTCTCCCTCTGTCCGTGCCCGAGCCTCTCCTCCCAGGAAGGCTCTCTCAAAAACGAGGCATATACCCTCCACCCTCCGTGACGGTCTGCTGGAGGAGCAGGCCCTACAGACCAGCCATATAGGGGCCATGGTGGGAGAGGTGCGTCGTCTGGCGGACAGCATGGCATCCACCTCCACCTCTATGCAGCATGCCCTCACCCTGCATGCGGACCGGGACAAACATGTCGCACAGAGCCTGGGGGAAATTAGTGGCAACTCTAAGGCCATAGTCACCTGCTTGGTGGCTCACGAGACCACACCAGCTTTGTTAAGCAGGATGACAGCTGCGGTGGAGGCCAATACCGCTGCTGTGCAGGCCAACACCGCTGCAGTGCAGGAGGAGGCGAGAGTTACCCGCCGGCATCAGCGGGATACCACCACCCGCCAAATGAGGATGTTGGCCCAGACCAACACAATCCTCGCCCGCCTGGCCAACGCCATGGAGGGCATGCAGCCACCACCTGCACGGAGTGTGGAAGTAGGGGTTGATGCTCCTCCCCCCCCTCCATCCCCACCCCATGCCTCCTCTGCACCACGGAGATTGAGGAGCCGGGGCACCCTTGGCCCAAAGAAAAAAACCAAAAAATAATTTTATGTCTACATTTTTTTTCCCCACAGAATATGATTTTTTTATTATTTTTATATATGCTCAGGATATGAGTTTATATTTTTTTTATATGCTCAGGATATGAGTTTTTATATTTATTTGTAGTCCCTACACACGGTGAGGAGTGTATACTACAGTGTGACTGGTGTGTGAATGGGGGGGGGGGGTGGCACTCCTGCTGGAAAAGGGGTGTCACCCTCTGCCATGTGAAAGGTGTATGAATGGACAGCAACATAATTGGAGCCTTGACGCGGCGTTGCTGCTCCCTAATACCATGGGGTATTGTTGGGTCTAATCCAATTTGGGGTGCATGTGTCGTGTGTGTGCTAGGGACTACAGTGGTGTACATACATGCATTATACTTGTGACAAGATCAGGGTGTGTTTAATGTGCAAAGAGACGTTCCACAAGACCATTCCGGATTGCTCTTCCCTCAGAAGATCCGGTAGTGTTTCTTGGGGGGGGGGTTGCGTGGTTCGGGGGTAAGGTCAGTGCGTAGCTCAATGTGCATGCCCCTTCTTTGAGCTAAATTGTGGAGAATACTACATGCCCCTACGATTTGGCATACAAAGTTGGGTGAATACAATAGGGTCCCCCCTGATTTATCCAGACATCTGAATCGAGATTTAAGGATGCCAAATGTGCGCTCCACCACCGCACGGGTACGTGCATGGGCTTCGTTAAATCTTTCCTCTCCTGGTGTTTGAGGGTTACGAAATGGGGTCATCATGTGACGTCCCAGGGCATATGCAGAGTCACCTGGAAGGGAAAAGACAGGAGAATGTTAGTCGTGCATGTGCCCCTTGTGATGTCTGCATCATGGGGGGGGGGGCAGTCATACCTGACACCCATGTCACTCACCAATCAGCCAGCTGTCTCCATACATGTTCTGGTCAAACTCGGTTGGGATGGGGCTGTGTCGGTAAATAAAACTGTCATGGCTTGACCCTGGGTGTTTGGCACGGACATGCCATATGAGGCCATGTGCATCCACAATCATCTGCACATTTATCGAATGCCAATGTTTCCTGTTGCAGTAGATATGCTCGAGGAGCCGGGGGGGGGCGTAGTGCCACATGGGTACAATCTATTGCACCCACAGTGCGTGGAAATCTGGCTAATGCATAAAAATCACTGATTGCCTTCTGCCGCAGGTCAGCCTTGGTTGGTTTGATAAATTGTGTGCCCATTCGTCTGAGTATTGCAGGGATCACTTGGTGCACACACCTGCTCATGCTGGATTGGGACATCCCCGCCACCACTCCACCTGTGCGCTGAAATGAGCCACTTGCCAAAAAATGAAGGGTTGCCACTACCTTCACCAGTGGCTGCACTGCCTGTCCCCGATGGGTCGGGCTGCTGATGTCATCCTGCAGGATTGTTACCAACTCAAGGATGACTTCAGGGCTAAAGCGAAACATGCGATACACCTCAGTATCAGTCATCTGAAAAAGGTTGTAGCGCCCTCTGTAAATCCTCTCCCGTGCCCTCCTACGAGTCGGCTCAGTCAATAGAATATCAAGAACCATAGCTGCCCCTGGCATGTTGGTGCACAGATGTGAGGTCCCGAAAATGTGGGTGCTCTGCTTGTTCAGCTCGTCTGTCTAGGTGCTGCTGAAGTTGCGCGCTCCTTCAGATGACATTTGGCCATCTTTTGCTAACTTGCCCCTGCTTTTAACAGGAGCAAGTTTGCCCAGGGAAAAAAGCTTGCGCGCTTCCAGCGCAAGATGCGCATCACACGCGCATGTTGCTGAATCATCGGCAGTACCTAATTTGCATATTCGCTGAGGGAATTCCATGAAGGCGCAACTTACACCCCGCGCAAAATTGCGCGAAAATTGCGCCGGAGTAGCTAGGCTGCGTGCGCGGGAAAATGGCCGCATTTCTGGCTTAACTTGTTTACAGAATCAGCGGCAAATTTGCATGGGAGCAAATCAGTACTTGCGCGGCGCAAATCACACTTGCTCCCGCGCAAGTCGTACCTGAATCTGGGCCACTGTATACAGACCTCTTACCCCATTGGGATTACTTTAAGGATTACTGCTAGTCAGATTAAGTTGTTCTTATTTGCCTACACGCCACTTGCTATATTCAGGATACAGTTTTTTGAGCTCCAGCTGCCGGTAAAGATAATTGCAGGCCTTGCACTCTGGACATTGCTGTTTACTGCTATTTAAAGGGACCCATCCCCCGTATACTTATTAAACCTGGTCTCCCATTAGGACTTAAGGTGAAATAGACCAGCCCAGGATTTCCTATTAGTGGTATCATAAAAAAACAGTAGCTACTAGTCCACTTCAGTACTATTTCTGCATTTGATTGCTGTCAGTTTTATGTAAACTGTTATTCTGTAACTGAGATTTTCAGCTGTAATTCAATTGCTTTCAAGGATCTCCTCATCTGAGCCTTGGCTGTTCAACCAGAGCTGACCAAATGACCAAAATCCTGTTATTTAATTCTCTTTCTGAATCAGTAAAATCAGATAGTCACTTATCCGCATTGTGTTGGTGTGTCATTTAACTGTGTAACCAAAATGTCTGAACCTAGAGTGTCAGATGGGCTGGAAGATTCGCAGGGTCATGGAGGCGCAGATGAACAGGTAACTCTAAGCAACCCCCAAGGGGGCAGTGCCACAATAGTCTGACCTTTTTATATAGTTTTGGATGGAGTAGGTAAAGGTTGGAACCTCTTTCAGATTTTTATTTTTGTCTCACTGTAGGGGACAATCACCCTCTTTATCTGTCCCAGTGATGCTCATAAACATTAAAGAATGTCATGAAAATCCCAGATCTTACAGGTGTCACCAGGCAAAAGACGACGCATGTTCGTGTGACAGCTGTCTAAGAGGGGATTTACCTTCACTTTGGAAGGGATTTCCTCTAACTTCCTGTTGTGTTTCTGAGACAAGAGAAGAGAAATTACCCCAACTACAAACAAAATACTGCCACATGTTCTAACCCATATTGGCTCTATGCAAATAAGTTTCACCTAGAGATAAACTTTAAAGGGGTTGTAAAGGTTCGTTTGTTATTTTCTAAATAGGTTCCTTTAAGCTAGTGCATTGTTGGTTCACTAGCCTTTTCCTTCGATTTCCCTTCTAAAAGTTTTTTTTCTTTGTTTTCTTTGTCTGAATTTCTCACTTCCTGTTCCTCCTCAGTAAGCTGTTCTGGCTGATTAACCCCCAGCCAGATGATGGGGGCAAGCTTACTGAGGAGAAACAGGAAGTGAGAAATTCAGACAAAGAAAAAAAACATTTAGAAGGGAAATCAAAGGAAAAGGTAAGTGAACCAACAATGCATTAGCTTAAAGAAACCTATTTAGAAAATAAAAAACAAACCTTTAAAACCCCTTTAACCACTTGAGACCCGCGCTATTGACAAAAGACGTCAACAGCGCGGCTCTCAGGTGCCAACTGGACGTCTATGGACGTCATTTAAAGTGCATTACCCGCGCGCGCCTCTGGGGGGCGCGCAGCGGGTAAACACTGTCCCGGCGCATCGCTGGGAAGCCGATACGTGTACCTGGCGGCCGCGATGTCCGCCGGGTACCCACGATCGTCAGGAACACAGCAGGGACGTGGAGCTCTGTGTGTAAACACAGAGCTCCACGTGTTGTCAGAGGAGAGGAGACCGATCTGTGTCGGTCACCTCCCCCAGTCACCCCCCTCCCCCCACACAGTTATAACACACCCAGGATACACATTTAACCCCTTCCTCACCCCCTAGTGTTAACCCCTTCACTGCCAGTCACATTTATACAGTAATTAGTGCATTTTTATAGCACTGATCGCTGTATAAATGTGAATGGTCCCAAATTTGTGTCAAAAGTGTCCGATACGTCCGTCGCAATATCGCAGTCCCAATAAAAATCGCTGATCGCCGCCATTACTAGTAAAAAAAATAATAATAAAAAAAAATCATAATTCTGTCCCCTATTTTGTAGGTGCTATAACTTTTGCGCAAACCAGTCGCTTATTGAGATTTTTTTTTTTTTTTTACAAAAATACGTCGAAAAATACGTATCGGCCTTAACTGAGAAAAAAAATGTATTTTTTTAAAAAAAATTGGGATATTTATTATAGCAACAAGTAAAAAATATATATATTTTTTTAAATTGTCGCTCTTTTTATGTTTATAGCGCAAAAAATAAAAACCGCAGAGGTGATCAAATATCACCAAAATAAAGCTCTATTTGTGGGGCATCAAGGACATCAATTTTGTTTGGGAGCCACGTCGCACGACCGCGCAAATGTCAGTTAAAGCGACGCAGTGCCGGAAGCTGAAATTTCGCCCTGGGCACGAAGGGGGTTTATGTGCCCAGTAAGCAAGTGGTTAAGCATGTCTGTATTTTGCCTGACTTGGTAAAAGCAAAAGTTCACTTTTAACTTTCTTGATTCTTTTAGTGTTTACTGCAGTGATTAACAGGGGTAGGAAGCAGCAGCACCTTTGGCAAGTAGCATCCAGTGCCAGTTGGCCTTGTGCCCAGTATTGCCTAATTTGCGTGAGAAGCCCTCAGTTTACAAAGCAGATTTCTGTGTGGCGTATCCCGTATTGCGCAACGTCACATACTCCTTGGAAGCAGCACATGTGACAAAGCCATCTAGGCGGCTTAAACAGCAAGGCCCGGGATCTTTTAACCAGTTTCAACCACACCAAACGGAAAAGGCCCCTTCAGTCACAGGCCATTAGAACTCAAACACAAGCTGCCTACTGTGATGTAGTGAGTGTAATGACATGTGCAAATATTGAAAGCTGTCTTTCAGGGACCTGCCAGAACCAAACTGAGGAGGCTTTCATTATGAGATCAAACACGTTGTGCTGACAGAATGTTATGTGCAGGGGTTCTGTAGTGTGTGACTTTACCTCATATGTTCATCCCTTCTCAGGCGGTTTCAAAATATTCATAAACATACAGGCAGAGAACATTCACTTCTTAAAATGGTTATATACAGAATGTACTGAATTGTGTGAACAAAAGCTTGCAGTCAACAATGTTGAATGAATAAGAGTATGCAAACAGTAGGGGACCTACAATATATGAGGCAAAGAGAATATTGAACTTGCCAGCCACTATTTTTATTTTTCAAGTACTTGGTCTTGTACAGCATTTTTCCTCTCCGTAATAGACTTCCAATGTGTCTCTGACTTAGCTACAGAATTGACACTCTAGAATGAGTAAATTCCCTAACACAGACCTCCCCTTCCTTGCATGTCATAGGTTCTCCTCTTCTGGGATTGTCTAACTATTGTATGCATGGGCGTAGCATAAGGGGTTGCAAGGGTCACAATCGCAACCCCGCCCTTAGCTCCAAGGGGCCCCTGCAGCCTCCCTGTCATATTATCATATCCTCCACAAAGTCCAGCTTCGATCTGCCCTAAGGCCCCACAGCCAGTCTCCAGTACTGGGCTTCCACTTTGCCCTCCACAGTCCACACCCCTCCATTCTCATTAGCTGGGGAAAAGCTGTGAGCCATCTCCTGAATGCAGAGAAAAGCATGGGGTGAGAACAGCCCAGGATGGGGAAGCGTCTGTGCTGTGTGCTGGCAACATGGAATGGTAACTGAGCTCAGCGAGGGAAGAGGAGAGTGCTGTCATGTAGCCATGATGGGTCTGATGTCACTGGGGAGGTAAGACACCACTCCGTGTCTCCTAGTCACCAGCTGGTATTCTCAGTGACAAGGGGATATGGAAGTTCATTCCCTAAAAGACACATTTCTGGCCTTGTGGCTGTTATCAATAAAAACTTCTTGTTCTTATACATCTCCAACCAGGTTTGATTTAATGCAATGTAGTTCTTTTTTATGGAGGACAATCTCATGTGAGAAACACAAAGCCAAGTGCAGTAAGTACCAAGCACCTTTGGATATATTTTGGCGCAATGGGGAGGATTGTCACCTACCTGCTCCTGGACTCCTGGCCACCAGGACACACCACTTGCTGGCATTCGGTGCCACCAGCTACCGCTCCCACTCCAAATTTAAGCTCCCACCCCACGGCCTCCCAGTCCAGAGCACACAGGCTGCATGGGGTGGAGTCAGAGCGTCAGTGGAGCTCCCGGCCCCACTCCCTCCCTGCTGGCTGGAGAATACAGGTACAGTGCTGCTGCCTGTCTCCTGTGTACCCGATCCCCGATGCTCCATGATGGGACCCCCAATTTGTGGGCATCGCAAACTCAAGGGGCAGCTGCTTTGGGCCCTACAACAATGATATGGCCACGGACAGCTGTGGAGGGCGCACCGACCTCGTGTGATACTGATAAAATATATATTTATTCCAATAGTAAAATCAATGGTTATACTCACAAAATTGGAGTTAAAATCAGGCTTTAAAAATAAGTACAGCAGATGTCCAGCATCGTCAGTGGAACGAATAATCGTTTGAACCAATCAGTAGATGTAAAAGCTGACGCGTTTCGGGGGCGTACCCCTTTCCTCAGAGCTAACGTGGTCTGCCGTAGTTTCATGAATACCCACGATTCTGAGGAGGGCTGCAAGACTCTAGATGATAACTTTTAATTGAACCGCACCACTTCATAGTACTCCCTATAAAATATCAGAGCGCAGGAGACTTGTTCTTGTATATTCACGGACAGCTGTCCCTTTTAAAGAAGGCCCTGATTAAGAGAGGTATGGACTCCAGAGAGAGAGATATCATTTTGCCCCTGCTCAAATCATTAGTAAACCCTTATCTGGAATATGCACTTTAGTTTTGGGCACCAATTCACAAAAAAGATATCAGGGAACTGGAGAAAGTGCAGAGAAGGGCAACCAAACTGATAAAATGCATGGAGGAGTTGAGCTATTAGGAAAGTTTAGAGAAACTGAATTTTTTTTCTCTCTTGAGAAGAGGAAATTAAGGGGGATAGGATCAACATACATAAATGGTCCATATTGTGAACTTGGTGTTGAGTTATTCACTTTAAGGTCATCACAAAGGACAAGGGGGCACTCTTTACGTCTAGAGGAAAAGAGATTTAATCTCCAAATACGGAAAGGTTTCTTCACAGTAAGAGCTGTGAAAATGTGAAATGTTAAAAGGGCTGGATTCTTTCCTACATGTACATAATATAACTGGGTACTAACATTTATAGATAAAGTTGATCCAGGGAATATCCGATTGTTTCTCAGGAGATCAGGAAGGAATTGTTTCCCCTGCTGGAGCAAATTGGGTCATGCTTTGCTGTCTTTTTTCCCTTCCTCTGGATCAACTGTGGGTAAAGGATTGTGTATATCGTGTTGTATGATTTTATTTTCAGTATTTATTGGCGTATAACACTCACGTTTTCACTCTGCAAATCGGTTGCAAATAGTGCGTGCGTGTTGTACGCCGATACTGTAATTTGGGCTGCCTCGGAGAGAACGGGGAGGGGGATGGGACAAGCGCCATCAGATTACATACAGCGAGAATCTCCTGTTTACTCAGCGGCCTCTGTAATAGGGAGTCCCGTCTTCTGGGCCGGCAGTGGACCAGTGTTCTGTCTATCTTAGAAGCCGGTCCAGGAGGTGGGACTTTGTATTAAAGAGGCCACAGAGTAAACAGGAGATTCTTGCTGTATGTAATCTGACGGCACTCATCCCGCCCCCCTCCCTGAGACGGCATTGATCAGGCTGCATATATGGCAATTGTGAGGCTGCAGATGGGCATTGATCAAGCTGCATTGCTGGGAAATTTTGAGGCTGCAGATGGGCATTGATGGGCACTGACCCTTATTTTGCTTCAAAGTTGTTTATTTAAAATTAAAAAAAAAATCCTGAAACTTCCCCCTTAAAATAAAGGTGTGTTTTATACGCTTGTGCATGTTATATGCTGACAAATACGATATTTATTTATTTTTCCCTTTTATTGGTTGAACTAGATGGACCTGTGTTTTTTTTAACCTGTAACTATGTAAAATACTGCAAGGCATAAAATATGTCTGTTTTTGGTTCACATCGATCCAGTGATCCAAGAAATTCCACATGTAAACTCAACGCATTTCAAATATTCTTCTTCAGGAGTATATTTGAATGGAATCAACACAAGGGACCCCAAACTGCTTATTCTTAAAAGCATGCCAACAGACAATATCAGCTAAAATCACCATCAAGTGGAATATCTCTATTACATAGGAGGAAAGGCTGACCTGGAGAGGCAGAGCTCACTTTTTTAACACTTGTGCAGTCTCCAAAAATGGTCAAGAAAAAATATACAGACACTTGTTGGTGTATCCAAGGTACCATATATTACCCTGTGGTGCAACAGATCGGCAATCTATAAATTATATGTATAAATATCCATATTGGAGAAAAGAAGCCTCTCACTCATCACAAAGCTTTGGATAGAGACAATAGAGCAGTGCTTCTCAACCGTTCTAGTGCAGTGACCCCTTGATAAAATTTCCCAAGTTGTGGGGACCCCTAATAGTAAAATTATTTTTGTAGTGTGGGTTGTCAGTTGGGATCAGTGGCAGTGCTGGGGGGAGTTCTGATCAACCAACGTAGGTGCTCTTGATCAAGGTCATCTGCTGATCTGAAAACTGTATTGGGAACTTTTAATGGCAACTATAATCACAGGTAGTGTTACCCAGTGTGTCTTCGGTTTCACTGTGTCTCTGACTTTGTGGTGTCTCATAGCAGTGACACCTATGCCGAAATCAGGAGATAGGGTCTTCTTCAGTCCCTCCCACTTCACATTCATCACTAGTCAGCTGACCTCTAGTTGTTACTCCCCAGTCATGCCATGAACGTAATGGGCAGCTACAAAGAGGTTGAGTGGGTGGCCGCGGGCTCCAGAAACAGCCCAGCTGGGCGGCCACAGGCTCCAGTGACAGCCCTGCTGGACGGCTGCAAAAAAGATGGGAGAGCAGTGCAGGCTTTAGGAACAGCCCAGGATTCGGTGACCCCTGGCAAATCATCATTCGACCCCCAAGGGGGTCCCGACCCCCAGGTTGAGAACCACTGCAATAGAGGGATCATAAAGTCACGTCAAATGCGGTATCAGGTCCAGCGATATCACTGGACCTGATACCACATTTGACATGACTTTATGATTCCTCAGTCTCCGTTCGATTGTATGTTCTTCCAGTCAATACCTTGCAGGAATAAAAAGGGTGCTTGGAAATAAAGGAAACTTTTACTTTTTTGCTAAAAGTCTATTAAATGTTTCTAGTGATCTGAGGAAAAACAGGTGTGAATATAGAACGTTATGATAGCACAGGCAATATCTGACAAATAGACACCTCATCTGACTTTTTCACAGCCCTGTTGCCTTATGCCTCGTACACACAACCGGTTTTCCCGTCGGTTTTCCAGAAGGAATTCCTCTCAAGCCTGCCTTGCATACACACGGTCACACAAAAGTGCAGTGAAACTTTTGACTGCCAAAAATGTGGTGACGTTTTTTTTCCCGCCGGAAAAGCATACAGACGAACGGTTTTCCCGCTAGTATTTTTTCCTGACGGGAAAAAAGAGATCCTGCTCTTTTTTTTTCCTGCAGTTCTCCCATTGGAAAAACTGCAATGGAGAATACACACGGCCGGAATTCCCGGCCAAAAGCTCTCATCGCAGTTTTTCCGACGGGAAAAAGGGTCGTGTGTACGAAGCATTAGGTGCTGTGACTTGTGTTAAGGTCAAGGGTAAGTGGAAGTACAGTAGTAAATGGTTCTAGGCCAAAGGGGTTGTAAAGGTTCGTCTTTTATTTTCTAAATTGGTTCCCTAAGGCCCCGTACACACGGTCGGTTTGGTCCGCTGAGAATGAACCGAAGTTCAGTTTCATCGGACCAAACCGACCGTGTGTATAGGCTAGTGGTCTGGTTTCCTTCGGTCCAAAATTTCTAAACATGCTTCAAAACCGAACCGATGGACCGCTGCCCCATCGGACCAAACCGATGGTTAGTACAGAAAAGCATCGGTTCAAAACCCGCGCATGCTCAGAATCAAGTCGACGCATGCTTGGAAGCATTGACCTTCGTTTTATTCAGCACGTTGTGTGTTTTACGTCACCGCGTTCTGACTCGCTTGAATTTTGGACTGATGGTGTGTACACATACCAGGCCATCAGGCCACTTCAGAGGTGAACCGCTGAAAACGAACCGACGGACCAGTCTCATCGGTTTGGTCCGACCGTGTGTACAAGGCCTTAATCTAGTGCATTGTTGGTTCACTTACCTTTTCCTTCAATTTCCCTTCTAAAAGTTTTTTTTCTTTGTTTTCTTTGTCTGAATTTCTCACTTCCTGTTCCTCCTCAGTAAGCTGTTCTAAATGACTTTCCACTGCTCGGATGATGGGGGCAAGCTTACTGAGGAGAAACAGGAAGCGAGAAATTCAAACAAAGAAAAAAAAACATTTAGACGGGAAATCGAAGGAAAAGGTAAGTGAACTAACAATGCACTAGCTTAAAGGAACCAATTTAGAAAATAAAAGACGAACCTTTACAACCCCTTTGATGCAATAATAGAGTAGAAGGGGAAAAAGAGCGTAAAAATATGACCCTACCTTAAACTCTTTTTTTATTTTTCCTACTTTGTAAAATTACATCATTGCCGGTCAGAGAATCTAATCTGGGTTTTGTTTATAGGGGTGAAAATGTATATTTAGCTCTGTCTGTTGATCTCTGTTGTCCTATACGAAGCAATGCAGGTGCAGACGAGGCAAAAGACAGTGGCACAGCAGTGTGGGAATTACAAAGGGCAAAGGCAGATTACAACACACAAAAACTCATACATACGGTAAATGCAATCAGTACATTGATGTCTGTGTAAAAGGCAAAACATTTTCACAGAGTACTTGTCACCCAGGAAGCATTTAGTAAACTTAGCGAATGGCAAGGTTCATGGATGGATCGGGTATGCAAACTACAGCAAAAACACAAATTAAGCTGACCCTCTGTTATATTTTTGTTTTATGTGCCTTGTAGCACTTCCCCTGGAGGGGACACTGGATTGTTTTGATCTTCCTGTCCTACCTTAGCGATGACCAGGGATGGACTGGCCATTGGGACTACAGGGAGTTTCCCGGTGAGCCGATGGCTCAGTGGGCCGGCTTCAGTGACAGCGGCCTGGGAGTTTCTCACTTCTGCCTAATCTTGTCCCATGAGGGGGGGGGGGCACCAAACTGATTCTTTGCCCCGGGAGAAATAATGTCTAGCTTCCCCACTGGTACTGCCTATAAGAGTACCAGTACCAGCCGTTCTACTCTAATAAAGTAAAACGGCTAGTGGCTAGTGAAGGGGGAGAGGTGGCTTGGGTGGCCGGGGGGGGGGGTACGGGAGTTGTCCGGCCGCTGTGGGAGAGACCTGTCAAAGTGGGCCGGTCTGGATGAAGTCCAGGGCCAAATTTTTGTCCCAGTCCAGCCCTGGCGATGACCCATCCTTTATTCAGACCCGAATGACACCAACACCTGAAACTTTTTAGAATGGGCTCAAAATGTCCTCAAAAAGAAATTGGTTAAGCAAACAAATACAATGCAATGTTAAACAGTTTGCTGCACAACGCAATTGGCATAAAAATGGCCTATCTATGAGCATAGGGCCCTGTCTACTGCAATGACCAGGTGGAGAATATCTATAACCCAGTCCTAATGGCATAGAGTTTCTTATTATTTGCTCTATTAAATGGTAACAAGATGGTGACCAGGGGCCTCTATCTTAGCCCTTGCTCTTTGAGGTTCCTCTGATGCCAGCCGAAAGGTCCCCCTGCCAAGCCCATGTAGTTTTCTCTCAGTAGCAATGGATCTCCTGATGCAGAAGTCTTTTAGCATGGCAGCAGCAGTAGTATCATGTGGTGAGATGATACAACATCTCCATCTATGCAACATAGGAAAAATCTTACTTCCTTCCATAGCCCTTACACCCGAGGGACAGCCATTTCTTCACCATCTTTTTTGCCCCAGTAAGTTTGGCCCTTTTGACTGTTATCTCCAATTTTACTGAGCATTGGTCATATTCTTTATAAGCAAAACATGTTTTTGATTTTGCATGGATTTTTATCTTCATTTGATCTGTAGTCACTCCCTGGATCTGCGCTCCCCAATTTTGTTTCAATTGTTTTGTCTAGAGCAGGGGTGCTCAAACCTTTGAAGAGCGAGGGCCACTTAGGTGATTTGGTAACTGGTCGCAGGCCACAATGAACTATGGGGTTTTATTCTCCCCCCAAACCATAAATGTAAATGAGCCCTTATTGTCCTGAGCCCCCTACAAGGCTGCATTCACACCAATGCACAGTGCACCTGTTGCTTTCCTGTGGGTTAGCGGCACTTTGCTGTAAACTTCTACTATATCTTGCAGGTGTGATGAACTTTCTGAAAGTGTACCAAACCACAGGATTTAATATTAGTCCATGGTTCTGTGCAGCTAACTCTCATGCCGCGTACAGACGGTCGTTTTTTGTGAATGCTCTAGCAATGCGCGGTTACCTTCAGCACTCTTTTCCATTGAAACTAGCTTCATAACTTGCTTCTGAGCATGCGAGGGTATAAAAACGTCGTTTTAAACGTCGTTTTGCCCACACACTATCATTTTAATTGACACAAAAAAACGACGTTTTGAAAAACGACACAAAAAATTCAAGCATGTTCGAATTTTTTTTTGGTCGTTTTACAGAAGACATAAAACGACGTTTTCCCCACACACGGTCATTTTAAATGACGTTTTTAAAAACAACGTTTTTTTTCATCACAAAAAACGACCATCTGTACACGGCATCAGGTGCACTGCGCTGATCAGTTTGAAAACTAAGTGAATAACCATTGCAAAACTGATAGCATTGATATTATGCTTATTGCTAAACTGTGAATGATATACTGTATACACTGACCTTTAATTTGATTTATTGAATAGCCTCTCTGAAAATCTGCAGGCATTTCCGGCTGTAGAAAATGTTCCTATCCCAGGGGTAGTGCATTTGGCATCACTCCACCTGGGACAGGAGTTGATGCTATAGAGGGAGTAGCAGCTTATGCGGCTCTGCTCCCTCCACAGCCACTTGCTTCCTCTACTGCTGGCTCCATCTACAACACTAATGCTCTGGAATGGCGGGTCAGCAACCCGTGATCTGGGCTTGCTGACCTGCCATCCTAAAGCAGGAGGTCGCGGGCCACATCAGAGGGCTCCGTGGGCCACCAGTTGGGCACCCATGGTTTAGAGGATTTGGAATCAGAATAATACTGTACCTAACTTATTTTTCACTTCCCCAGTGGGCGGCACACTTTTCAAATGTACTTCACGTACAATTCAGAACCACCTGCATTGTTCATGATGATGTCGGAGAGATTGTGACTGGTCAAGTGGAGGAGCAGCTTCTTGGGACTGGTTGTACCGTGGAGCCTTTGGGAAGGAGGAATAGTGTTGGTATTTCTGCAGTGGGGCACTGCAAGGTGAGTTTTTACAAATGCCCAGAGTTCAGCTTTGAGTATTCACTTTCGGACACACAGATGGGTATGCTTCGTCTAAAGCAGGAGTCTCCATACTTTCTAAACAAAGGGCCAGTTTACTGTCTTTCCGACTTTAGGGGGGGTGGACTGTGGCCATATATAAATATAATTTATTTTTCTGGCACCAGTGGGAGTAAACCATGCCCCATCGTTTATATTTCGGGGGGGGGGGGGGTAGTGCTCATTGGTAGTGTCAGTGGGCAGAATAGTGTCCCATATCAGTGGGATGAATAGTGCCCCAAGGGCCAAATAAAGGCAAGTAAAGGGCCACAGTTTGGAGATCCCTGGTCTAAAGTCATAAATTGTGTGCATATAGAGGGCCTGATAGGTAAAGGTGGAAAAGACATTGCTGGAAAAGTGTTAAAAAAAAGAGATTGTACAGCAGAGGGAAATGATCAGAAAGCAAATGTGGGTGAACATGAAGCAGGAGCGCATTGAACAGGCACAGGGTGGCATCAAGACAAGATACCTCATGTGAAGAGAAAATATGTCTAAGCACTCTGTAAAATCGGTGCTATATAAATACCGGCATTAAATAAATAAATAAAATAGGCACATGTATGAAGGAACAACATCAAAATCCAAAACCTTCACTTGCCTCGTGAATTTGAGGTGTGCACAGCGTTTGGGTAATTAATTAACCTGCACAAAACCTACAATTATTCTTCTCGTGTATCAAAGAGGCCGGGCTGTCCACCTCCGCATCTCCACCCTGGAGAATCTCCTAGGGTGTACAAAGTTTGCACTTCCTACGTGGGTGTAGAAACTACACGTGAAAGTTCACCTTCACCGTATGTGAAAGCATTTATTTCCTTTGGCTTAAGAAGATGACTGATAACCTAGCTGAAGGAGAAGAGGAGAGGAACTCTTACATTCTGGGATTAGTTCATGTCAGAACACCAAAGTAATCTGGATTCACTCCTGTGTTAAGAATCAAATGTGAGATTTATACACTGTGGCCTAGATTCAGGTACGGCCGATCTACGTTGCGCGGGCGTAGCGTACCGTATTTACGCTACCCTGCCGCAAATTAGAAAGGCAAGTGCTGTATTCACAAAGGACTTGCCTCCTAAATTACGGCGGCGTAGCGTAAATGGGCCCGGCGTAAGCGCGCGTAATTCAAAGTAGGCTGTAGGAGGCGTGTTGTATTTAAATGAGGCTTGACCCCATGTAGATGCATGGCCGAACGAACGGCGCATGCGCGCGCATGCTCAGTATCACGTCGTATTTACACCCAAAAATACGTTGGCTCAATGCCTGTGACGTGAACGTAATTTACGCACAGCCCTATTCGCGTACGACTTACGCAAACGACGTAAAAAGATACCCTTTTTCCGACGTCCATACTTTGCATGGGATGCGCCACCTAGAGACCAGCTTTATCTTTACGCCGGCGTATCTCTAACGTAAACGACGTAACTAATTGCGACGGGCGCACGTACATTTGTGAATCAGCGTATCTAGTCATTTGCATATTCTACGCCGAACTCAACGGAAGCGCCACCTAGCGGCCAGCGTAAATATGCACCCTAAGATACGACGGCGTAGGAGACTTACGCCGCTCGTATCTTAGCCTAATTTAAGCGTATCTGGTTTCCAGAATACGCTTAAATTTACGACGGTGCAGATTCGGACTTACGACGGCGTATCTACTGATACGCCGACGTAAGTCTCTGAGAATCTGGCCCTGTTTCTTCATAATTTATGCCCTTATAAAAATAGCAGTGCACAAAATAAGGCTAGGTTCACATATGTGCGATGTGGCAGCTTACATGCATTTTTTTTCTTCGCCCCTTTGCATCGTAGTAGCGCAAGCCATCCATTGAAATGGTCTTCCTACCGCAAAGCCTCACCAAGGAAGTGTATGAGCCTTTATTTAACCACTTGCCCACTGGACCACCAGGGATGCCCACTGGACCACTAGGGATGTAAAACAAAGGTATGCCACCCGAGGATGCCACTAGACCACCAGGGATGTAAAACAAAGGTATGCCACCCTAGACCACCAGGGATGACACAAATAATAGATGCCAATCAGTGCCCGCAATGGATGCCAATCAGTGCCCACAATGGGCATCACTGATTGGCAGGCATTGTTTGGCACTGATTGGCATCCATTAGTACAACACATACATGCTGCCCATCAGTGCCGCATATCTATGCCCATCCGTGCCGCCTATCAGTGCCCATCCATGCCGCCTATCAGTGCCCATCCAATGCCGCCTATCTCTGCCCATTCATGCCGCCTATCCGTGCCCATCCATGCCACCTATCCGTGCCCATCCGTGCCGCCCATCCGTGCCGCCCATCAGTGCCGCATATTAGTGCCCATCATCAGTGCCCATCAATGCCACCACATCAGTGCCACCTCATCGGTGCCCATCAGTACCGCCTTATCAGTTCCCGTCAGTGCAGTACCATCAGTGCCCATCAGTGAAGGAGAAGACTCACTTATTTACAATGTTTTATAACAGAAACCAAAAAAATAACTTTTTTTTCTACATTTTTAGTAATTTTTTTATTTTTTTTGTAGAAAATAAAAATCCCAGAGGTGATCAAATACCACCAAAAGAAAACTCTATTTCAGGGTACAAAATGCTAAAAATTTAGTTTGGATACAGTGTAGCACGACCGCGCAATTGTCATTCAAAGTGCAACATCACTGAAAGCTAAAAATTGGTCTGGGCGGCAAGGTGTATAAGTGCCCTATATGGAAGTGGTTAAAATGTATACTATAAAAGTGTAGCGTTGGATAATAAGTGAAAAATATGTAACCATAAATTCGAATAATCAGTGAAAAAAGTATAAAAATTAAATAAATGATCAACAGTGAAAAAACATGAAAAAACATAAAGTTCATAAGTGAGGAATTCCTGAGAAGGAAGAACTTCAGTAAATTCCTGTAGACCTTCAGTGATGTAAGATGGATACAGTATGTGAAATCCAATAAGAAAGCCCGCCACCAGGGGAAGAAGTGAAGGCTTACCGACTAGCCAGTGACCTCCCTTTTCCAAACAAGCTCAGTAGAGTGATGGTCCTCACAGAGATGCCGTGGGGTCCTCCCACCTGTAGTCAGTCACAGACTTCAGATCCACGATTCCCAAATTGAAAGAACAGGATGTGATCCACAGATTACTTCCCGGGTGAGGTATGTGAATATCCCAAGGTGTAGGCCTAATAGTGCCCAATGGAAAAAAAGAGGAGACTTTCCATAGTGTAGGCGTTCCACTAAAAAATGTATTAAAACTTGTACAAAGCATGTACAGAATACAAAAAAACAGTCCTCTATGAGTAGAGAATAAAACGATGCTCCTTGCAAGGATAAAAAAGTAAACAGCTCCGTGGTGTGTCAGTCCAATTTACGAATGCGCAGTACGTGTGCGTGACGCCCGTTTCGTCACAACTGACGTCATCAGGGGCACCTAATCTTTATTTAAAATTGCATCATACCACAACACATTTTACTTTGTTACCATACGTTTTGCTGTTCAATTTGTCCATCGTTTATATATACTGCAATATATATATATATATATATATATATATATATATATATATACATACATATAGATATATCTCTCTATATATATCTATAAAGAGAAATATATCTATTTCTATATATATAGAGATAGATATACACTAGGGCCCGGATTCTTGTACCTCGGCGCATAGTTATGCTGGCGTAGCGTATCGAATATACGCTACGCCGATGTAGCGCAGAACGGTGAGCACAGTATTCACAAAGCACTTGCTCCCAATGTTGCGCCAGTGTAAGCTAAATTCTTCTGCGTAAGCCGGCCTAATTCAAAGTAGGTGGAAGTGGGCGTGATCCATTTAAATGAAGTGTGACCTCATGCAAATGATGGGCCAAACGAACGGCGCATGCGCCGTCCCGCGGAAGCATCCCAGTGCGCATGCTCAGAATCACGTCGGAAATACTCCCTAAGATACGTCGAAGCACTGCCTAGGACGTGAACGTAACCTACGCCCAGCCCTATTCACGTACTACTACGTAAACGAGGTAAAATACGACGGCTGTTCCCTGGTCCATACCTTAACATGACTTACACCAGCTTTATGAGGCTTAACTTTACGCCGGACGTACGACTTACGCAAACCGCGTATAAGAATACGCTGGGCGCAAGTATGTTCGTGATTTGGCGTATCTCACTCATTTGCATATTTGCAATGAGGCGGCCAGCGTAAATATGCGCCCAAGATACACCGGCGTAGGAAAGTTACGTCGGTCGGAGGAAGCCGATTTTCAGGCGTATCTAGTTCTATGGGCATGGCGCATAGATACGATGGCGCACATTTACACTTACGCGGCGTATCTGTAGATACGTCGGCGTAAGTGCTGCGTGAATCCGGGCCTATATTACCAAAAGTATTGGGATGCCTGCCTTTACACGCACATGAACTTTAATGGCATCCCAGTCTTAGTCCGTAGGGTTCAATATTGAGTTGCCCACCCTTTGCAGCTATAACAGCTTCAGCTCTTCTAGGAAGGCTGTCCACAAGGTTTAGAAGTGTGTCTATTAGAATGTTTAACCATTCTTTAAGAAGCACATTGATGAGATCAGGCACTGATGTGGATAAGAAGGCCTGGCTCGCAGTCTCCGCTCTAATTCATCCCAAAGGTGTTCTATCGGGTTGAGGTCAGGACTCTGTGCAGACCAGTCAAGTTCCTCCACCACAAAATCACTCATCTATGTCTTTATGGACCGTGCTATGTGCACTGATCCAAAGTATTTGGTGGAGGGGGTTATGGTGTGGGGTTGTTTTTCAGGGGTTGGGCTTGGCCCCTTAGTTTCAGTGAAGGGAACTCTTACGGCATCAGCATACCAAGACATTTTGGACAATTTCATGCTCCCGAATTAGTGGGAACAGTTTGGGAACGGCCCCTTCCTGTTCTGACATGACTGCACACCAGTGCATAAACAAGGTCCGTAAAGACATGGATGATCGAGTTTGGGGTGGGGAAACTTAACTGACCTCAACCTAATAGAACACCTTTGGGATGAATTACAGCGGAGACTGCGAGCCAGGCCTTCTCGTCCACATCAGTGCCTGACCTCACAAATGACCCCCTGAAAAACAACCCCACATCATAATTCCCCTTCCACCAAATGATTTGGACCAGTGCACAAAGCGAGATCCATAAAGACATGGATGATCGAGTTTGGGGGTGGAGGAATTTGGCTGGCCTGCACAGAGTCCTGACCTCAACCCAATAGAACACCTTTGTGAAGAATTAGAGACTGCGAGACAGACTTTCTCATCCACTATCAGTGCCTGACCTCACAAATAGAATGGTGAAACATTCCCATAGACACACTCCTAAAACTTGTGGACATCCTTCCCAAAAGAGTTGAAGCTGTTATAGCTGCAAAGGGTGGGCCAACTCAATATTGAACCCTACGGACTAAGACTGGGGTGCCATTAAAGTTTATGTGCGTGTAAAGGCAGGTGTCCCAATACTTTTGGGAATATAGTGTATCTACAGTATATACTGTATACTATAATATCTATCTATTTATATTCATGTGTGTGTATATATATATATATATATATATATATATATATATATATATACATACAATATATGATACTCTGGTAAGAATAACAGTTATAATAAAAAATAACTGTACAGTATCATTTTTTTTATTTTCTACATTGGATTAATGCAGGTTCATTCACATTCTAATGGGAGGGAATGTCCGTTAAATATGTGCAGGGAATCAGTAAAATCAGCCACCCCCTATTTGTGAGCATTAAAAAATTATAAATGGTCTGTGCCTGTGAATGTGATTCTAACCATATTATAACCCAATGAATATTTTTGAGACTTGGTTATTTAATTGAAGAATGGAAAATCCAGATATTGGGAAAAAGAGCAGCAAATATAACTTGATCAAACAAATGTAAGTAGCTTGGTTTATGCGGTAAAATTTTCAGCAGTAAAAAAAATTGCCAACTAATCATCAAATTTACATCTTGCTGAAAATGTCCTATAATTTACATAAAATTTACTTTATCACTTCAAGAGGGGATTTACTTCCCCTTTTTTTTTTCACCTGCAAAATAAAAGCATTATGTTGCACGTACCTGCAAACCAAGCCCGTCATGTTCCCATTGTCCCCGATGGTGGCCGCATCCATCTTCAGCCCTCTTCCTTCCAAGTCCGTAGACTCCGGCTCTGTGACTGGCAGGAGCAGCGTGACGTCACTCCCACGTATGCGTGCGGGAGCCGCTGGCAGTGGCGTATCTAGGGTATGGCAGATATGGCAAGTGCCATGGGCACAATCTGAAGGGGGAGCTTGTGAGTGGCTGGGCAGCAAGGCACTTACCAGGGAATACTTGCCAACAGTCACAATTTTGCTGGGACATTCCCAAGCTATGGCCGTCCTGGGTAGTTTCCTAAAAAAACATTTTTTGTCCTATGCAGGGATGGACTGGACTGGGTTGTGATATCCCCTCCCCCCCCCCTTAAAAAAAGATGAACCGCTCCAGCTCGCCCGGTGCCACCCACACAGAATGCTGAGAGGGATGTAAAAGCCAGCTACAGAGATAGCAGTGGCTGCACCGTGTCCTAGCCAATCAGTGTCTGTGGTACAGAAGGCCCCGCCCTCACAGGTGTCAGCTGACAGCAATCACGTGACAAGAGAATACACATATTGCTATTGTGGTGTAGGATCTGGGCCCTCTGTCCTTCAATCCTTCTTTCATCTCAGACTCTAACGACACCCCCTTTAGGTTATCTAAGAGACTGGTTTCAAATGATTTGACAGGGGCGCAGTTTCAGTGCTTGCCATAGGCGCCGTTTTTACTAGATACGCCTCTGGCTGCTGGTCACGTCACGGGCCCTTTAAAATGGCACGATCATGCCTTTTCTTCAGTGAGCATGCGCCAATGACGCCTGAGCAAGCGTATATGGTAAATATTTGCTATTTGCTATTTGTTTTTTTTCCTAACCTTATTATAGGCTTAACTTGTAGCTAAAAGTGGTGTATCTAGGTTTACAACCACTTTAAATGGAAATGCTAATAATAGTAAAACCATAATATGTGACAAGCACACAGTACTGTAATACTACTGTGAGGTGTAAATAAGGGAAGAATGCGGAGAAGGCAGTGTAATAACACAATCACACGCTGCACACACATTGCAAAAGGCAGCTGTGGATGTTTATGTACAGAGAAGGACACTCAAATCCAACTCTCACACGATCGTTTTTCAGCATGAAAAAAAACAACGTTTTTAAAAACATCATTTAAAATGATCGTGTGTGGGCTTCACATCGTTTTTCGGCTTCTGAAAAACGACAAAAAATTTTTTTGAACATGCTGCATTTTTTCACGTCGTTTTTTAAAATGACGTTTTTCGTGTTGTTAAAAATTATCGTGTGTGGGCAAAAACGACGTTTTAAACCCGCGCATGCCCAGAAGCAAGTTATGAGACAAGAGCGCTCGTTCTGGTAAAACTACCGTTCATAATGGAGTAAGCACATTCATCACGCTGTAACAGAAAAAGCGTGAATCGTCTTTTACTAACAAGGAATCAGCTAAAAGCCCAAAGGCGAATAGAAATTCCCCTTTAGAGTGCCGTTGTACGTGTTGTACGTCACCGCGCTTTGTTCATCATTTTTCAAAAACGATGGTGTGTGGGCAACAACGTTTTTAATGATGAAGTTGGAAAAACGTCATTTTTTGGACTTGCTGAAAAACAACGTTTTTTTTCATACCGAAAAACTATTGTGTGTACGCGGCATTACGATTGCTATAGATTTGCTAGGACTGCCAACTCATGACCATTGCTCAACAGACTCATGGATAACAGGATTCCTTGAACAACAATGGTTTTCTTGTCCAATTTTTTTTTAAAATAATACAATATATGCAGAGGTGTAAAATAATATGAAAGTGATACTATAAATGGGAATTTTCTGTGCTCATTCAGTAATCTTAAAAAGAAATAAAAAAATGAAAGAATGAATCCCAGCCTTGACACATTGCATGGTAATTGGATTATAGTAACTTCCCCAAATGGCTATAAATGCTGGGGTATCTTTCAGACATTTATTAGACCTAAACAAGTAGTTTATATAAGCAGCGAACGTCTTCAGTAGGAATGAGCTGAGGTTCAGGAGAACTCATTTTGTCCCAAACCCATTAGAACTTGTCATATGATAGCACAAACGATCAGCCCAATCAGCTATGGCCCTGGGATTTCTCACTTTGCTGCCGCACATAACAAAGGAGCGGGAATGCTGGTGACATCATTGACCTAGTATGGTCTCAGAGCCATATCTGGACAATGTAATTGACCAATTATGGCCATGTGACTATAGTAGGTCAATGATGCCACTAACGTTCCAGCTTCTTTATTACGGGCAGCTACATGGCTGTCAATTCCACGGCTACAGCTGACTGGGCCGGCGGTCTGCTATCATTTGACTGTTTCACCGGTTGACCGGTTCAGCCAGAACCTTAGCTCATCCTTCAACATTACAGATTAATGCCTAGTACACACGTGCGGTTTTTCCGTTGGATAAAAAAACGACGGTTTTCCCGACAGAATTCCTCTCAGGCTGCCTTGCATACACATGCTCAGACAAAAGTCTGCCCATCCAAAGTGCGATGATGTACGACACGTACGACGGCACTATAAAGGGTAAGTTTAATTCAAACTGCGCCACCCTTTGGGCTGCTTTTGCTGATCCCCGTGTTAGTAAAAGTTTGGTGAGATTCGCGCTTTTCAGTCTTCGTGCTTTTCAGTCCGTTACAGCGTGATGAATGTGCTATCTCGATTACGAACGCTTGTTTTCCCAGAAAGAGAGCTACCGTCTCATACTTGATTCTGAGCATGCACGGTTTTCTGCCCGTCGGAAAACCATACAGACGGACAGATTTCCCGCTTGGATTTTTGGCCTGACGGGAAAAAAGAGATCCTGATCTCTTTTTTTTACCGTCGGAAAAACTGCGATGGAGCATACACACGGCCGGGATTCCCAACCAAAAGCTCTCATAGCAGTTTTCCCATCGGAAAAAACGGTCGTGTGTACGAGGCTTTAGACCAGTTGAATGTGACTAACTACTACAAGCTATTATCAGATGTGTAGACAGGTTTCCATTAAATGAAATGATGTTAGCAACAAAAAAAATAGCAACAACATAACAATAACAAATAACAAGAAAGACAACTGTGGTAATAATTATAATGTGATTAAAAAAAGAAAAAACAATAACAAACAAAAAAACAACAACGCGGCATTAAGAACAACATAAACCAATGGCAACAAATGCAGTGACTATAGCATCATAAACAATTAGGCCTCGTTCACACAGGTGCACTACAGTTCACGCCCGTGCGAGGGCATTGTATGCCAACACGGGGATGCACAGGTGTTTCGTTCATGTCAATTGGGACGCAGAGGCTGCACAGACACAGTTGCCACTCAATCTAATATCTGTTTGGGTACATGTCCCTGGATTCAGATATTATGTGTTCCGGGCCATGCACCCACGCAGATGTCAAACTGGGATCAGCGACTGTGTCCATGCAGCCTCTGCATCCCAAATTATATGAATAGGACTGCTTGCACGGCGGAGAATGGAACATCTGTGCATCCCTGTGTGGGCAATCACAGCCCCAGGCTTTATCTTACAATAAAGTAATAATAATAATAAGTTGTTCTCCAAAGTGTTTGCATTTAACTGCTTCTGGGTTTTAACCACTTACCCCCCGGACCATATTGCTGCCCAAAGACCAGAGTACTTTTTGCGATTCCGGACTGCGTCGCTTTAACAGACAATTGCGCGGTCGTGCGACGTGGCTCCCAAACAAAATTGGCGTCCTTTTTTTCCCACAAATAGAGCTTTCTTTTGGTGGTATTTGATCACCTCTGCGGTTTTTAGTTTTTGCGCTATAAACAAAAATAGAGCGACAATTTTGAAAAAAATGAATATTTTTTACATTTTGCTATAATAAATATCCCCCAAAAATATATAAAAAAACATTTTTTTTCCTCAGTTTAGGCCGATACGTTTTCTTCTACATATTTTTCGTAAAAAAAATCGCAATAAGCGTTTATTGATTGGTTTGCGCAAAAGTTATAGCGTTTACAAAATAGGGGGTATTTTTATGTCATTTTTATTATATTTTTTTTACTAGTAATGGCAGCGATCAGCGATTTTTTTTTCGGTACTGCGACATTATGGCGGACACTTCGGACACTTTTGACACATTTTTGGGACCATTGGCATTTTTATAGCGATCAGTGCTATAAAAATGCATTGGATTACTATAAAAATGCCACTGGCAGTGAAGGGGTTAACACTAGGGGGCGGGGAAGGGGTTAAGTATGCCTGGGTGTGTTCTTACTGTGGGGGGGGGGGGGGTGGCCTCACTAGGGGAAACACTGATCCTCTGTTCATACATTGTATGAACCGAAGATCAGCATTTCCCCTGCTGACAGGACCGGGAGCTGTGTGTTTACACACACAGCTCCCGGTCCCCGCTCTGTACCGAGCGATCGCGTGTGCCCGGCGGCGATCGCGCCCGCCGGGCACACGCACGGGAGTCGGGGGCGAGCGGGGGGCGCGCGCGCTCGCCCCCTAGTGGCGACTGGGAGAGAGGACGTCATATTACGTGCTCTCGCCCAGCAGAGCCACCTTGTGGACGTATAACTGCGGTGCGCGGTCGGCAAGTGGTTAAATTTCCCCTTTACTCTAGAGCAGGGGTCTCCAAACTTTCTAAACAAAGGGCCAGTTTACTGCCTGTAACGGCATGGTCCGTGGGACCCAGAGGCTCTTGCAGGGTGTGGGGTACTCCTGTTTCAGCTTCACCAATGACTCTTGTGTCTAGGGTCATCCTATGTCCACTAGGGGCATAGGATGACTGAGAAATGATATCTCGGATTACATGAGATGGGACAGTAATGATAATTCACAATGTATTGCAGGATATCTTGAAATATTACAAGTTGTTGATTCTAAGCCCAACCGGTCAATAGAGTGATTCATTCATGTGGGAACACAGACTGTTAAGGTGGCAATTAAGTCTGCTATTGTCATGGAAACTAACCTTAGTCTGGCTTCTAAAGACCTTTTCATTGTGTTATGCTAATTGACACTGTATTGTGTGAAGTTCTATTGATTATAATGTGTGTTGTGAGTTAGCACAGTCTAAAGGTCAGATGTCTGACTTATGTCTACTAAAGGAATGTGTATTGTATAGCAGGTGAGAGAAGTCGGAGTCTTGATGTCTGACTTGTCAGCTGTAGCTGATTAGCTCATGTAGATTATCTTGGTGCCAGAAAGTCTGACTAAAGATGTGTATTGGGCTCCTTGTGTCATGTTGTGGGTGGAGTTCAGTCATTGTTCATTGAGGTTTCTAAACTATATATAAGAAGCCTGAGTTTATCATTAAAGGGTCTATTTTTTGAACCTCAAACAGAGCTGTGTCTCGTTATTGGGGTTCGTCTGCTGGATTGTGGAGTGTCGATAAGCTGTCGTGGGTTGGTGGAATGGAATATCGTAAACAGCGTTAACCCCTGACCGTTACACTGCCTTTCAGACTTTAGGGGGGCTGGACTGTGGTCATGGGAGTAGAAAATGTCTTAACATCAGTGGGAGTTAAAAATGCCTCATCCATGGTTTCAGTGAGAGGAATTTTGTCCCATCATTTGTCATTGGGAAGAATTGGGCCCCATTGTTGGTATCATTGGGGGGAACTGTACCCTACCACTGGGTGTCATTGGAAGGTACTGTGCCCCATCGTTGGTGTCATTGGGAGGAATTGGGCTCCATCATTGGGACGAATTGTGCCACATTGTTAGTGTCATTGGGAGAAATTGTACCCCATTGTTGGTGTCTTTGGAAGAAATTTTGACCCATTGTTGGTGTCTTTGGGATTAATTGTGCCCCATCAGTAGTGTCATAGGAAGGAATTGTTCTCCATTGTTGGTGTCTTTGGAAGGAATTGTTCCCCTATTGTTGGTGTCTTTATTTTATTTTTAATTCTATTTATTGTTTTTTTTGCAAAAAACATATCATACAACCATCCACACATGGCCAACATGGCCAAAAATTGACTAACTAACAAAGAACATCTATCTAACACCTGTCCCACCCACCTCCACCCACCCATGAGTTATAGCTCGACCAAAGGAAGAGAAAAGAAAAAAATTATCCTTCAGTTTCCCTTCAGCTGTCCATATGAAATGTTAGCCCATGTATACAGATATTCAGGACCTCAGGGGAAAGTTCCCTCATTTAGATATATTGTAGTGTATGGATCCCCTTGTTGGTGTCTTTGGGAGGAATTTTGCCCCATCATTGGAAAGAATGTTTCTCCATTGTTGGTGTCTTTGGGAGGAATTGTGCCCCATTGTTGGTGTCATTGGGTCTCATCGATGATATCATTGTGCCTCAATGTTGGTATACAAAAACAAATCTCCTGCGCTCTGATATTTTCAGGAAGTGCTATGAGATGGTGCAGTTCAATTAAAAGTTCAATTAAAAGTTATCATCTAGAGTCTTGCAGCCCTCCTCAGAATCGTGGGAATTCATAGAACTATAAAAGAGAAGAAAAAGAGCGGAGGGGGCGTACCCCTTTCTTCAGAGCCACGTAGCTCTGAAGAAAGGGGTACGCCCCCGAAACGCGTCAGCTGTAACATTGACTGATTGGTTCAAACGATTATTCGTGTTCCACTGATGTTGCTGGACATCTGCTGTACTCATTTTTAAAGCCTGATTTTAACTCCAATTTTGTGAGTATAACTATTGATTTTAATATTTGAATAAATACATTTTATCAGTATCACACGAGGTCGGTGCGCCCTCCGCTCTTTTTCTTCTCTTTTATAGCCTCAATGTTGGTGCCATTCATAGGAATTGTGCACCATCGCTGGTGTCATTGGGAGGAATTTTGCCCCATCATTGGTGTCACTGGGTCTCATCGATGGTATCATTGTGCTTCAATGTTGGTGCCATTGACAGGAATTGTGCACCATCGCTGGTGTCATTGGGAGCAATTGTGCCCCATTGTTGGTGTCACTGGGTCTCATCGATGGTATTATTGGGAGGAATTGTGCCTCAATGTTGGTGTCATTGATAGGAATTGTGCACCATAGCTGGTGTCATTGGGAGGAATTTTGCCCCATTGTTGGTGTCAGTGAATTAAATAGTGCCCCAAGGGCCGGATAAAAGCAAGCAAAGAGCCGCATCTGGCCCCTGGGCCACAGTTTGGACACCACTGCTTTAGAGTCATATTAAACTGATGCAATGATTGGACCTAACTAGTGACAACCAATCAGAAATGGTCTTTGCCCAACTGTCATGGGAGCAGTTAGCACATCACTGTTGCTCTTTATGATATTTGTGGAATTAATGTGTCTGCCTGACGTATTGCATTTTGTAACGTCGCTCTATTCACTGCTGCAAGAACAGTTATTTAGAAACTCACAAAGGGCAGCGATTTCAAACATTTAGGTTGCTTGAAGGTAACATATTTGTGGATTCCAACCTGAAGGAATGTGATAATAAAAGTAAATGACACTTTGATGATGTCTGGCGGTGAACTCTACAAACGCATTTCCATAGAAGCTGAAGCCGGAAGGAATCCTTGCAGAAAGAGGAATTCAAAGATATTGAGAATTTAATTTGCCTTTGTTTTTTACAACACAATAAAAAATGTTGAATAAAACGTTTTACAGATAAGGGAATACAAGGTTTGGCAACGATGCAGATAGTTCTATTTTGAGATAATGGTACTTCAAACATTTTTATCAAATGATTGCTTCATGTTTTATCTTACAGCACTCACCTTAGAAGACTTTATTCACTCCAAAACAAGCATAAAAACTCATGAAAAAAAACACATGCATTGATCTGCAATTACATGTATGTTTCAGTGCGGTTTCAATGTGTGTTGACATCTGTCAATGTGCATCTTTTTTCACATATTTTTCCTATTACCTGTGTCATCACATTACTTTACTTTTGTTGCATTTATGCACATTTATGTTTTTTCATATGCATTTATCTGCATTGTGGAAAAAAAATTCAGACATGTTGCATTCTCAGTGATGTCACTGGTCTCTAGTGAATGCATAGGCTGAATTCTCAGTGATGTCACTGATCTCTAGTGAATGGATAGGCTGAATTCTCAGTGATGTCACTGGTCTCTAGTGAATGGATAGGCTGAATTCTCAGTGATGTCACTGATCTCTAGTGAATGCATAGGCTGAATTCTCAGTGATGTCACTGATCTCTAGTGAATGCATAGGCTGAATTCTCAGTGATGTCACTGGTCTCTAGTGAATGCATAGGCTGAATTCTCATTGATGTCACTGGTCTCTAGTGATTGGATAGGCTGAGTTCTCAGTGATGTCACTGATCTCTAGTGAATGGATAGGCTGAATTCTCAGTGATGTCACTGGTCTCTAGTGAATGCATAGGCTGAATTCTCAGTGATGTCACTGGTCTCTAGTGAATGGATAGGCTGTATTCTCAGTGCCTTCTCTGGTCTCTAGAGAAGGGGTAGGCTACATACTCAGTCTTTAGTGAATATATAGGCCACGTTTTCAGTGATGTCAATGAATACGAAATGCATAGACTGCATTCTTTATTTTGTATAATCTCTATTTATTAATAAAAGAAAACAAATAATGTTGTGCTGATCAGTTCAGTATATCACAAGCCCTAGATGCAAAAAGACATGTGTACCAGACAGATACATGAACAGACAAACAATACAAATAAGAACAACAATTGTAGCTTAAAGCTCTTATGAGGTCCTGGCGTAGCAGGCAAGCCCGAAAGCCAGCATTAGGCAAGTGGACATTGATCGAACCATCTAATTAATCACAGTGTAGCCCAGCGGCACTGGCTCCGGGGCATAAATAGCCTCCGACTACCACCTCCGGCACAACGCTGTGACCCCCCCCAGGCTAAAGATTTTCACCGGTGGGGAATAACAGTGCCAACCCCCGAAAGGGCAGCCTCCCCTTAGGTGGCAAAAGCACTAGGACCGTTAAGGCTGCATTCTTAGTGATGTCACTGGCCTCTAGCGAATGTATAGGTTGCATTCTCAGTATTTGTTTCATAGACAGGATACAGCTGGTAGCCCTCTCTCTTTTTGTGATAAATACAAGGAATATGGGCTTGTTATTACAGATCACATTCCTTCCATGTAGATTTGTGCTGAAATACTTTTATTGTTGCGTTTATGTTGCATACTCACCTGTATCATCTTGTGCTCATTAAGTGTTCTCAAAGAACTACATGGTCACAAAAATACAGCTATTAATCGGGAAAAATATATCAATAAGTGCAATATCACATTTTTTTTTACCATTTTTAACCAACCAAAACAATGAAAAATTACCAAAGAACACTGCTGAGATTCCCCAGACAGGGGGTGGCATTTGTTGTGTCTTATGCCGCGTACACACGATCATTTTTCAGCATGAAAAAAAACGTTGTTTTTCAGCATGTCGAAAAAACAAAGTTTTCCCAACTTCATCATTAAAACGATGTTGCCCACACACCATCGTTTTAAAAAAATGATCTAGCAAAGCGCGGTGACGTACAATGCGTACAACGGCACTATAAAGGGGAAGTTCCATTCGCCTTTGGGCTGCTTTAGCTGATTCCGTGTTAGTAAAAGACGATTCGCGCTTTTCTGTCTGTTACAGCGTGATGAATGTGCTTACTCCATTATGAATGGTAGTTTTACCAGAACGAGCGCTCCCGTCTCATAACTTGCTTCTGAGCATGCGCAGGTTTTTTACGTTGTTTTAGCCCACACACGATCATTTTTTACAACCCGAAAAACGACATTGTTTAAAACTACGTTAAAAAATGCAGCATGTTCGAAAAAAATTTTTGTCGTTTTTCAGAACCTGAAAAATTATGTGAAGCCCACACACGATCATTTTAAATGACTTTTTTCAAAAACCACGTTTTTTTCATGCCGAAAAATGATTGTGTGAACGCTGCATTAGTCCTGACATCTGGAAAATTAGGCCCTTAGTAGCAAAGTAAAATTAATTCCAAATTGGCACCAATTGAAAAAATGTAAATGGGTAATAGGAGATATCTTGTGGTGTCTGCCCTTTGGCGTGGCTTTTACATGTTCAGCTTGACTGACAGGTTCACTTATAACATAGACAGGGCTCAAAATTTCAAGTCCTGAGCCACTAGCCAGGCCTCAAGAGTTACTCGCCACCAGTTGCCCCACCTAATTCATACACTGCCCTGTGCCTAATTGCACCCATAAACACGCCCTTGTAGATTATCTCATGGAATGACCATGTTTTATGCAGAATCAAGTTACAAAATTAAATATTACCAACAACAACTTTAACAAAATGGGACAGGGCACTGGGGGCAGATTAGAGGGACATGGCACTGGGGGCAGACCAGAGGGACAGGGCACTGGGGGCAGACCAGAGGGACAGGGCACTGGGAGCAGACCAGAGGGACAGGGCACTGGGGGCAGACCAGAGGGACAGGGCACTGGGGACAGACCAGAAGGACAGGGCACTGGGGGCAGACCAGAGGGACAGGGCACTAGAACTGGGTCTCTTCCCCATTCTCTTGCTGTCTCCTCTGCAACTCCCATCCATCCTCTCTCTCTCTCCCATTCATCTCATCATCAGGAGCCTGTGTGTGCGGCTCCACGCTTGCATGTCCCCACTTCCCCCTTTTATTCAGGCTGGCAGAGAGGAGAGGAGCTGCAGCACAGCGGGAGGGAGTACAATCCAGCGCTGAGATCCACACAACTGCACAGCCATTGACACCATAGCACTGACAGCGCACACTGACAGCGCACAGCACACATTGAGACCAGTCTGTTCACAGTGCTCAGGCTAAACTGTTGGACACTTACACAGAGCACAAGGAGAAGAAAACTGCACAAACTAGAAGGCTGCCGCTCTCATGTCAGGGCAACTTTCAGTGAGCGCTGCACCAGAGTGGTAATTTTTGCAATCCTCCACCTCACTCATTACTTTCTGCTCTCCAGCTACATTGGTCGGGGCACGGGGGAGGGGGGCAGGCTCAGAGAGGTCATACTGTTAGGTCCCATCGCTTAATGAGAATTGTAAGGAGAGCACCTGTGTACTGCTCTGCCTGTGCGCGGCTCACTACAGGGAGTGCAGAATTATTAGGCAAGTTGTATTTTTGAGGATTAATTTTATTATTGAACAACAACCATGTTCTCAATGAACCCAAAAAACTCATTAATATCAAAGCTGAATATTTTTGGAAGTAGTTTTTAGTTTGTTTTTAGTTTTAGCTATTTTAGGGGGATATCTGTGTGTGCAGGTGACTATTACTGTGCATAATTATTAGGCAACTTAACAAAAACAAAATATATACCCATTTCAATTATTTATTTTTACCAGTGAAACCAATATAACATCTCAACATTCACAAATGTACATTTCTGACATTCAAAAACAAAACAAAAACAAATTAGTGACCAATATAGCCACCTTTCTTTGCAAGGACACTCAAAAGCCTGCCATCCATGGATTCTGTCAGTGTTTTGATCTGTTCACCATCAACATTGCGTGCAGCAGCAACCACAGCCTCCCAGACACTGTTCAGAGAGGTGTACAGTTTTCCCTCCTTGTAAATCTCACATTTGATGATGGACCACAGGTTCTCAATGGGGTTCAAATCAGGTGAACAAGGAGGCCATGTCATTCGTTTTTCTTCTTTTATACCCTTTCTTGCCAGCCACGCTGTGGAGTACTTGGACGCGTGTGATGGTGCATTGTCCTGCATGAAAATCATGTTTTTCTTGAAGGATGCAGACTTCTTCCTGTACCACTGCTTGAAGAAGGTGTCTTCCAGAAACTGGCAGTAGGACTGGGAGTTGAGCTTGACTCCATCCTCAACCCGAAAAGGCCCCACAAGCTCATCTTTGATGATAACAGCCCAAACCAGTACTCCACCCCCACCTTGCTGGCGTCTGAGTCGGACTGGAGCTCTCTGCCCTTTACCAATCCAGCCACGGGCCCATCCATCTGGCCCATCAAGACTCGCTCTCATTTCATCAGTCCATAAAACCTTAGAAAAATCAGTCTTGAGATATTTCTTGGCCCAGTCTTGACGTTTCAGCTTGTGTGTCTTGTTCAGTGGTGGTCGTCTTTCAGCCTTTCTTACCTTGGCCATGTCTCTGAGTATTGCACACCTTGTGCTTTTGGGCACTCCAGTGATGTTGCAGCTCTGAAATATGGCCAAACTGGTGGCAAGTGGCATCTTGGCAGCTGCACGCTTGACTTTTCTCAGTTCATGGGCAGTTATTTTGCGCCTTGGTTTTTCCACACGCTTCTTGCGACCCTGTTGACTATTTTGAATGAAACGCTTGATTGTTCGATGATCACGCTTCAGAAGCTTTGCAATTTTAAGAGTGCTGCATCCCTCTGCAAGATATCTCACTATTTTTGACTTTTCTGAGCCTGTCAAGTCCTTCTTTTGACCCATTTTGCCAAAGGAAAGGGAGTTGACTAATAATTATGCACACCTGATATAGGGTGTTGATGTCATTAGACCACACACCTTCTCATTACAGAGATGCACATCACCTAATATGCTTAATTGGTAGTAGGCTTTCGAGCCTATACAGCTTGGAGTAAGACAACATGCATAAAGAGGATGATGTGGTCAAAATACTAATTTGCCTAATAATTCTGCACTCCCTGTAGACTACTTGTCCCGAGCATGCACCTTTCCTCTTCGGCCGCCAATCTCATCGGGACTCTAAGTGTAGGCACAGATTGAAGGGACATTGGTCATGCAGCCCTGTCATCACTCGCCCCCAGCTTAAATCCACTCGCCAAATGCTAGTAGGCGAGTGGAAATTTTGAGGGCTGACATAGATATACATAGGCAGAATTTTCTTGTTGGGTTAGGAGATCAGTTTCATTACTTATTATCTGCCCTGTCTGCTACCGAAATAGAGTCAAATGTGATAAAAGATAATATTACGAACTCTGCCAATAGCAATTCATGGTCTGAATATTCCTATAATCGCAATCTATTAATTACTTCTTCTATGTGTAGTTTCCGGAACTCTAGAGAAAAACTTTCATAGCCGTCTCGCTACACAATGAAGTAATCAGATTTTTCCATTCACTGTGACGGGAATGTGTGCTCAGCATTGACAGTCTGGAATAACAGTAAAGAGGCTTCAAAGGCTGGAAATTATCCCAGATTCCAACCCATGGCACATAGCTGCACACTGCTTCTTTCATTAGGGGCTTGGAAAGGCTGAAATGGCCAAAAATATGCATTAAATATACAGAATATAGGTGCCAACAGTGACTTTGTGTATAGCTGCATCATTCCTCAACAGTCTGCCACATTTGTGGGAACCGGCACTGCTGTATGTCCTCCCAAGCCTCAGCCAAACTTTAGAATAGGGAAAGGTTAAGACTTTACGGGAACAGGAATGAATGGGAAATCATCAGATGACGAAGTCTGTTCTGGTGACAACTGCGCAAGAGGGGATTTGCCCTCAAATTAGAGATTCTTCAGGGGAAGCAAGGGAAAGGTAATCTCCTTAAAGGGGTTGTAAAGGAAAACATTTTTTCCCCTAAATAGCTTCCTTTACCTTAGTGCAGTCCTCCTGCACTTACCTCATCCTTCCATTTTGCTTTTAAATGTCCTTATTTCTTCTGAGAAATGTTCACTTCCTGTTCCTCTGTCTGTAACTCCACACAGTAATGCAAGGCTTTTCTCCTGTGTGGAGAATGCCTCTTGAGGGGGGGAGCAGGCAAGTCAGGACACTCTCTACTTTGCAGATAGAGAAAGGAGCTGTGTGTTAAGCCTCATTCACACTACGGGCCATTCGGGTCCGCCTGTCACGGACATGAACGGCCGCTCCATGCATCGCTATGGAGTGTCGGATGTCAGAGGAGACATGTCTGCTGGCATCCGACCCGATCCGCTTAAAACAGACTTATGGGGGCCACGTCCCCATCCGTCCATGCGGATCGGATAGATCTGATAAAAACAGACATGCTGTCTGTTTTCCTCAGATCGCTCCATAGGACATAGCGGTGCCTGACAAGCCCCTCCCCGCTCAGTGAGCAGAGAGGAGCTTGTCATCCGTCGGCTCAGTGGAGATCTGCGGACAGATCTCCCGCTGAGCTGACGGGAGCAGGCGGACTGCGTAGTGACGGAGTCCGTCTGTGTGAATGAGGCCTTAGTGGGTGTCCTGACACTCCTGCTCGCCCCCTCCCCCCTCAAGAGGCTTTCTCTACACCAGGAAGAAAGCCTCGCATTACGGTGTTAAGTTACAGACAGAAGAACAGGAAGTGAGCATTTCTCAGAAGAAATAAGGACATTTGAAAGCAAAATAGAAGGATGCGGTAAATGAAGGAGGACTGCACTAAGGTAAAGGAAGCTATTTAGGGAAAAATATGTTTCCTTTACAACCCCTTTAACCACTTCCATACATGGCATTTTCACCTCCTTCCTGCCCAGACCAATTTTTAGTTTTCAGCGCTGTCGCACTTTGAATGACAATTGCGCGGGGGTGCGACATGGCTCCCAAACAAAATTGTCACCCTTTTTTTCCCACAAATAGAGCTTTCTTTTGGTGGTATTTGATCACCTCTGCGGTTTTTATTTTTTGCGCTATAACACAATATGTTTTACTTTTTGATTTAATAAATATCATATTTTTTTTTTAAAAAAAACATTTTTTTTCCTCAGTTTAGACTGATACTTATTCTACATATTTTTGGTTAAAAAAAAACCGCAATAAGCACATTTGATCGGTTTGCGCAAAAGTTCTAGCGTCTAAAAAATAGGGAATAGAATTATGGCATTTTATTTTTTTTTATTTTTTTTTACTAGTAATGGCGGCGATCTGCGTTTTTTTTTTTTATTGTGACCGTGACATTGCGGCGGACATATCGGACACTTTTGACACATTTTTGGGGCCATTCACATTTACACAGCGATTAGTGCTATAAAACTGCACTGATTACTGTGTAAATGTGACTGGCAGTTAACACTAGGGGGCGCTGAAGGGGTTAAATATGTTCCCTAAAGTGTGTTCTAACTGTTAGGGGGAGGGGGACTGACTGGGGGAGGAGATCGATGTGTGTTCCTCTGTACTGGGAACACACATCAGTCTCCTCACCGCTGACAGGACATGGATCTGTGTGTTTACACACACAGATCCATGGTCCTGCCGTTATTGCGGGTAATCGCGGGTTTCCCCGGCGGACATCGCGGCCGCCGGGCACGCGCACAGGAAGTGAGAAATTCAGACAAAGAAAAAAAACATTTAGGAGGTAAATCGAAGGAAAAGGTTAGTGAACCAACAATGCACTAGCTTAAAGAGGAAGTAAACCTTTTAAAGTATTTATGTAAAAAAATAAACTGTAAGAGAAAGGCATGATGAACTAGTATCCATAACATCAGTTAATTGGAAGCCCCAACCAACCCCCCCCCCCCCCCTGTTCACTCGCCCACAATAGGGCCTACAGATAGATAAATAGACAGACAGACAGATATACATACAGACAGACAGATATACATACAGACAGATATACAGACATTGGGTCCGGCGCCCGTACACAGTGCACTTGTGCACTTAAAGAACTTATTTTTTTTAAAGGACCTTTTTTTATATGGTGACCAGCCTTGGTGGGGGGGGCAGCGCCCACGCAACCCCCTATTGCGACTGCTTGGTTATAAGGCTGCATTCACACCTGAGCGTTTTGTCGCCTGAAGCGCGACGCCCCAAAACGCTAGAGGGGAAGAAATACATTATTCTCTATGGAGATGGTTCACATCTCCACTACAAAACGCCTGACACCGAACGCCTGAAGCAGGGGTCAAGTCCTGGGGAAAAAAGTGTGGGAACTCCCACCCAAGATCCACTCCCCCCCACCAAAAAAAAAAAAATTACACGCTCATATGCATAATTACTAAACCGCAAGTTCTTTCTAAATCCCACGATAACTCGCGGCAGACCTCCGCAATGTCTCCTGGGAACAATGACAAAAGCTCCCAGGAGACATTGCGGCATCGAGGAAGTGACGGAATACCCGCACACTACCCGATGAATCCATATACAGGAAGCGGCCAGTAACATAAAGGATTACTAAGGTTCGCCTGCCCCTGACAGTGACTCGAGCTGGGCATCGCTGCTTAGTTAAGGATTGGCTCAGGCGGCTCGGCTGCTCTAGTCCTGCAAAGGGAACTGAGTTCCTGCTGTGAAAAAAGTGCAGGAACTCCGTTCCCACGCGTTCCCGCAGGACTTGAGCCCTGGCCTGAAGCCCAAACAAGTTCTGGACCCTTTTTTGTCGCTCGAATTTGGGCGTTTGGGCGTTTTACATTTGGTGACCCTAGACCTGTAAAAAATCTCGGTAAAAAACGCTGCATTTTGTCGTGGCAAATCGCGGTAAAAACGATGCGTTTTGTCGCGGCAAATCGCGGTAAAAAAACGCTGGAAAAACGATACGCTCAGGTGTGAATGCAGCCTAATGGTTGGAGTTCTCATGTTTCAGTTTGTGACAGATTCAGGTATCAGATCTCTGCCCTCCTCCTTACACCATGCCGTCACTTGCGTGACAATGCCATTCTCATCTGCAGCCTGCACAAAGATTTTCCAGCTTGCGGGACCACAATCTAAGTCCTAGCAGTCTGATAATGATTGTCACTGGGTTAGTTAATTAAGCAATTAACCTGTTAGCTACCACCACCCTCTTTGGACCGAGCAGGAGGAAACTTGTAACTTTAGCAATACCAAATATGATTTTAAAATAAACATGAAAAACATGAAAAAGACCGCCGGGAATCGTGGCAGGAAAAAAGAGAACATGTTCTCATTTTTCCGCCGGATTCCCGGCGGTTTTCCTGTCGGGAAAACTGCCATGGAGCATACACACGGCCAGTTTTCCTGGCCAAAAGCTATCATGGCAGTTTTCCAGATGGGAAAACTGGTCGTGTGTACCAGGCATAAGCCCAATATTTTTCCATCCGGCTCTGGCAATTTTTAAAACATATCTTTTTGACGAGCTGGTTGGTGCTTGTCCAAACCACCCACAACTTCTATTTTGCCCATTTTCCGAATCAAAATCACAGAATTCATACAGTACACAGGCACATAATCAGAAAATAACGGCACCCATAAGCAATTAACTTAAATAGAAGCCAGATCAAGCCAAAAATGTGTCATTCCCTGATTGAGCAGGGCACTGGTGAGGTAACCCTGGCCTCACAGATGCATCCTGGGAAGTTCCTGTCACATGTTCCAGGAGGTAGACCCAGAGTTCTAGGGAGTAAAGGTAGAATGGCAGCGCTGGTCTCCAGAGCGGCCCCTGCTGCCAGAGACCAGAACTGTCCATCACAAATCTGTCTCCTTTTTAGCGCCTTTGTCGGAATGGAGGGAACCTGTTTGGCCATGCTGCTTAGGAACTAAGCCAGGAGATTGAATAGAGCTATGTGTTTTATGTACTTGGCGCCCTAGGTAGTCACAATATAATAAAATGTTTAACTACAAATCTTTTTTAACACTTCTTTTTTTGAAAAGGAGATGCCCTGGAGAACATTTGCACAGGCTTGAAGGATTGCATAACATCCTGTGTTTGCATTTTCTTTTTTTTTTTTCAAAGTGTTTTGTGGGCTAATTTCCCTTCTAATAGCTGCATTTGGAATGTGTCACAATAATGCTCTGCTAATTATTGCTGAACTTGTCGTTTAGAGACCAGTAACTGATAGCATGGTCAGTTCTCATTGAAGCAAGGATTATACTGTATTGTTTACACTGAAATAACTCATCTGGAAAGTTCAGCGTATATTGAATAAGTGCATATTATGAGTTATTATTGTGGTTAATTAGTAAAGTCATTTCATTTATTAAATGGCTTTTTATATTTTTACAAGCTTGTTCCTTCAAGTTTTTGCTATTATATTAACCTTTTGCGGACCGCCCACCGTACATATACTGTGGCAGGGCGGCCGCTCTGTGCCAGATCACATACCTAGTATGTGATCTAAAACTTCTGGGCCTGGGGTGCACACGTCCTGCCAGCGACCTTCTCCCGCTGTGATCACACACAGCTAAAACCCACTCGATGTCCACCGGCACCTGCCGATTACACAGTACACAGGCAGGACACCAATCTCCCTATGTAAACAAGGCAGATTGTCGTTCCGTCAGAAGGGAAGGTAAAAGCAGGAACATGGGGTCAGATTCAGGTAGAATTGCGGCGGCGTAACGTATCGTAGATACGTTACACCGCCGCAAGTTTTCATCGCAAGTGCCTAATTCACAAAGCACTTGCGATGAAAACTACGCCGGCGGCCTCCGGCGTAAGCCCGCGTAATTTAAATGGGCGTGTGCCATTTAAATTAGGCGTGCTTCCGCACCGGACCCACTACGCATGCTCCGTTTCGTAACTCCCGCCGTGCTTTGCGCGAAGTGACGTCATTTTTTCGAACGGCGACGCGCGTAGCGTAATTCCGTATTCCCGGACGTGTTACGCAAACTACGTGAAATTTTAAATTTCGACGCGGGAACGACGGCCATACTTTAGACAGCAATACGTTTGCTGACTAAAGTTAAGGCACCCAAAACGACAACTAACTTTGCGACGAGAAACTAGACTAGCAGCGACGTAGCGAACGCGAAAAACCGTTCTGGATCGCCATAACTCCTAATTTGCATACCCGACGCTGGTTTACGACGCGAACTCCCCCCAGCGGCGGCCGCGGTACTGCATCCTAAGATCCGACAGTGTAAAACAATTACACCTGTCGGATCTTAGGGCTATCTATGCGTAACTGATTCTATGAATCACTCGCATAGATACTCTGAGAGATACGACGGAGTATCTGAGATACTCCGTCGTATCTCCTTTCTGAATCTGGGCCAATCACCTCCCACACAGCGAGAAAGCACTGGTTAGGCACACGGTTAACCCTTTGTTCGCCCCTGATGTTCCCCTTTTCCCAGCCAGTGTCATTAGTATAGTGACAGTGCATATTTTTTAGCACTGGTCACTGTATTAGTGTCACTGGTCCCCAAAAAGTGTCAGTTAGGTGTCTGATTTGTCTGCCGCAATATAACAGTCCCGTTATAAGTCGCTGATCACCACCATTACTTGTTAAATAAATAAACAAACATATGCCATAGTTTGCAGACACTATGGCCCGGATTCTTAAAGCACTTACGCCGACGTATCTACTAATACGCCGCGTAAGTGCAGGGATGCGCCGTCGTATCTATGCGCCTGGTTCTGCAAGTAAGATACGCCTGAATTTTGGCTTCATACGACCGACGTAAGTTTCCTACGCCGTCGTATCTTGGGCACATATTTACGCTGGCCGCAAGGGGCGCTTCCATTGATTTACACGTCGAATATGTAAATGAGCGAGATACGCCAATTCACGAGCGTACTTACGCCCGTCGCAGTAATCTACGCCGTTTACGTAAGGTGTACGTCCGGCGTAAAGTTAAGCCTCATAAAGCAGGTGTAAGTCATGTTAGGGTATGGACCAGGGAACAGCCGTCGTATTTTACGTTGTTTACGTAAGTCGTATGTGAATGGGGCTGGGCGTAGCTTATGTTCACGTCGTAGTCATTGAGCCGTCGTATCTTAGGGAGTATATTCGACGTGATTCTGAGCATGCGCGCGCATGCGCCGTTCGTTAGGCATTTCATTTGCATGGGGTCACGCTTCATTTAAATGGATCACGCCCACTTCCTTCCTACTTTTAATTAGGCGGGCTTACGTCGACCAATTTACGCTATGCCGTCGCAACGTAGGGAGCAAGTGCTTTGTGAATACTGTTCTTGCCTCTCTATTTTACGTCGGCGTAGCGCATATGAGATGCACACATGTACGCCGCTCTACGTGAATCCGGGCCTATAACTTTTGTGCAAACCAATCAATTCCCTTCTAGACTGTAAGCTCTAACGAGCTGGGCCCTCTGATCCCTACTGTATTGAATTGTATTGTGACTGTACTATCTTCCCTGATGTTGTAAAGCGTTGTGCAAACTGTTGGCGCTATATAAATCCCGTATAATAATAATATAAGCTTATTGGGATTTTTTTAATCAAAAAATATGTAGCAGAATACATATTGGCATAAATTGATGAAGAAACTTGATTTTTACATTATGTTTATGTTTTTTATCAGAAAGTAAAAAATATATTTTTTTTAACCAAAAATGTTGGTCTTCTTTTCGTTTGTAACGCAAAAATATAAAAACCACAGGGGTAATCAAATACCACCAAATAAAGGACAAAAAAATTATTTTGGTATAGCGGCATGCGATCGCGCAATTGTCAGTAACGTAAATGAAGGGGGATAAAAGGCTTACTCCAGGCAACAGAAACGTAACCCTTGCAGTGCTCAGAGTTGCTTCATCCTCCCTGTAAGTCCAATCCCTCTAAGCTGCTCCTCTTTGCTGCAAGACTGATGGCAGCTCTCTGGCGTCATTGCATACAATGTAGGACCACCAATGTACCTAGCAGTGGCGTCTCCAGCTTTCATATTTAGGGGGGGCACATGGGGGGACAGGGACAAAAGTAGGGGGGCCAACTATAAAATGCAATTATATATATATATATATATATATATCCTGGGGCCCTTTACTACGATCCCACTATGGGCCCTTTCACATGTTCTGCAGTGAGCTCCCTTCCTACTCTACTGGGGCCCCCCAGGGTGGCAGAAAACAAGAGATATATGTCACCAGCACACCAAGAAAATATAAGGGTCCAAAGCAGTGGGAGAACTATCAGTGTTGCAAAGGTTGTCTTGCCACCGGGCCCTGGTGTTCTGCCACAGTGGGGATCCCCAGTTGTCCTGTCCCTGCTATTTACAGCGCTGGTCTGGCGTCTGTCTCCTTGGCAGCGGCGGCAGTCTATTAGGATCTAGTGCTGGTGACATTATGGGTGCATGCAGGGGAAGGCTGTCACTATTGGTTATAGAGAGCCGAGCCCCCAGCTGGTCACCTAGCAGCAGTAATGCTGTATAACCTTCTCTGTTGACATACTGATCGGCATGTGATCCAGGTGATGCTCCCAGTCAGATCTAATAAAAACAGTATTTATTAGCATCAAGAGTACAACCACATAAATATAATCAACCGTATGATCAGCAGCCATGTGGGCTCTATGCCTGTAAAGTGTGGGCTTTGATCAATAAAATCTCTGATATTTATGACTAGGATTTGACTAAGAGCATCACCTGGATTGCATCCCGATCAGCATGTCAGAGAAGGGTCCACTGCTGCTAAGCAACCTGCAGGGAGCTCAACTGTCTACAACCAATAGAGATGGGCTCAGATGTGTTTGAAATCCCACATGCCCGATCCCGCCAGGAAGCCGACACTCCACAGTGCTAATCAATGTATGGGCTGCCTAAGAGCTAAGACCAGCCATAGACAGTTTAAATCTCAGCTGGTTCATCAGAAACTGGCTGAGATTTGAACTATTAATGAGCAGATTCTCTTATAATTATCACTAGTGGTTGCTGTATAGTCACTGGTGATAATCACTGTTTGTCGGGAGAATACAATTGCTGGGCAGGAGGGATATTCCCGTCAGCAGTGTCTGTGTTGATGGGGGAATCATGCAAGTTTCTTTCCTGCAATCTGTGGATGCAGGAAAGAAATTTGCACCGTATATTATCTGCCTAACTGAAAGTGAAAGTAAATTGTGAATGTTTTGAAAGAACAGGAGAGGGGGAGGGAGACAGATGGGGGGGGAGAGAAGGGATGGAGATAATGTAGTTCAGTGATTACAGTGTACTGCAGTCTGCAGTGCACACACTTAAACACGGCCCAGGCTAGAATATCTGGTTGTGTGAGCGCTCGCATTATGCAGTGTCGGCGAGCACAGGGAGGGGGAGGAATCCCTTGCAGAGCTGACTGGGGACGCTCTCCCTCTCGGGGAGCAAAATACAAAAATTGCAAAAAAAAAAAAAAAAAAAAAAAATTTTTTTTTTTTTTGGGGGGGGGCACATGGTGGGGCACAGCATGATGTTGGGGGGGTCAGGGCCCCCTCTGCCCCCCCCTAGGGACGCCTCTGGTACCTAGTAATACTAATATTACTATATATGGTGATACTAATAAATATATATAGACACCTGAACTCATATAACGTATTTCCCCTGCCCAGGAAGTCCAGGTGTTGTGTACTGCCACCCGTATACATTATTTTATTTATTTTAGGTACTTATATAGTGCCATCAATTTACAGAGAGCTTTACATATATATTGTACATTCACATCTGTCCCTGCCCTCAAAGGAGCTTGCAATCTATGGTCCCTAACTCACATTCTAATATACCAGGGCCAATTTAGACAGGAGTCAATGAACCTTTTGAAACTTTTTTATTTTTCCTTCATTTATACACCATGCTAGTGTTTACAATAGTACTGACATATACCCGAACACAGCCACGTACAGTCATACATGTCCATAGGCTGCACTCTAGAATTTACAACATACATTGAATGGGCTCAAGCTCCTGTATGCAAGAAGCCTTAGGCCCCTTTCACACTGACGCTTTTTTTAGGCGGTATATCGCTAAAAATAGCACTGCTATACCACCTGAAAAAATCGTGCCCTGCAGTTTTCAGTGTGAAAGCCCGAAGGCTTTCACACTGAAGCGGTGCGCTTGCAGGCCCGCTCTAAAAGTCCTGCTAGCCGCATCTTTGGAGCGGTATAGGAGCGGCGTGTTTACCGCTCCTACACCTCTCCTTCCCATTGAAATCAATGGGAAACCGCGGAAATACCGCCGGCTGCAGAGGCGCATTGTGGGCGGTATTAACCCTTTTTCGGCCGTTAGCGGGGGGTAAAAACCGCACCGCTACCGGCCGAATACCACGGTAAATACGACGGTATAGCGGTGCTAAAAATCAAGCCGCTATACCGCCATCGCACCTCCCGTGCCCGGTGTGAAAGGGGCCTTAGGGCAGTGATGGCGAACCTTGGCACCCCAGATGTTTTGGTACTACATTTCCCATGATGCTCAACTACACTGCTGAGTGCATGATCATCATGGGAAATGTAGTTCCCAAACATCTGGGGTGCCAAGGTTCGTCATCACTGCCTTTGGGGAATTGCTACTTTTTCTATCTTCCTGCTTCACAGGATATCATTTTCTACAAGACTGCAAGTGCTTGTAAAAGATGCAATCCAGTCAGATGGAAATGCCGTTTATTTGTAGCATAGTGAAATGCTACTGAAATCTCTGATTACAGCCCTTTAACTATATTCTGTTCAATTCAATAGAAATTCATCTGATATGGATTCCATGGTCTGACTTGCTCTTCAAACATGCAGATCATCTTCTCATGGTGAGAAGATCTCATTGTTTTGATATGGAACCTGCAATCTTAAGAGTCACCCATCATGACTGTCATTCTGATCCAGTGGCTGTGGCTTCAATACTTTTGACGTCTCTGTGCCTTTGAATTTGCTTACTCATTCCAGATTAGAGAATTGAAAATGTTGAAGCAAGAGACAACCAGAAAATTTCAGAATAAGGCTAGTAGTAGCAGCCCACATACACTCCCATTACCGGTTTCATTTAGGAACAACTGTGATGCAAAAGAACATTTGGCACGGTTACGTGGGTAAGTTATCCAGCATTCCTACAATATGCACAAGTCTACCTGTACTTATCTTATGAAAAGCTGAGGTATGTATTGCCGTAACACCAATCTTTCCATCATACCAAATGAAAGACTTGTAATAAATGTCTTGATCTTCAATGTCAAAGTTCTATATAACTGCGTGTTATTTTGCGTATGTCCCACTGATGCAATTAAAGGGAACCATGTTGACCTTGGGCATTGTTTTTCAACATATTGTCCTGGCTCCTTCATGCAGAGCAGGCTCCATTATAATTCATAGATTTATGGCAGTTTCCTTGGCTTCCTGTACAGGTGCCCATATCTCTGTGTTCTTTTCCAAGAATGACGCAAGGTGCAGTTGAAAAAACAAGACTCCCTCCAAGCCATTAGTGTTTAGTGAGCTGATTTAAATTAAACAAGAAAACACGTTCTGATAGCTAAGTCTGGTTCAAAAATTAAGAGCTGCCAACAGAGACAGACACTGGTTTAGTAGTTTAATGAATACAAGTATTCCTAGAGTCTGCCATTGACTGGATTAAAGTTACGGGCTATTAATTTTAGGTTGTGTGATTTTAAATAATTATTTGTGGTGTTGGAAATGTTGAGAGCTCCTTATTCCTTCTAGCTTTCAGGATCATCCACAAAGCAACTGTAGCGCCCGAAGGAGCCGCTGGTTGATTGTGGGATCGGCCTACTAAGTTACCCTGGCGGTGTCTAGGGTTGCAAGCGTGAGAACAGCAGTAGTGAACGAAGGTCCAGACATCCAATAAAGAGTTTTCAATGCTTTATTGTCCAGGCCAAACACGACCAACATCAACATAAATTGGGAAGGTCAAGGTTGATGAAGGAAAGAAAGAGAACCTTGCGGTATCAGGCCTGGATATCGAATGGAGCAGTCAGTACTGCTCTGTGTAGTACCAATTTTTGTTACTCGTCGCCACTCTGCTTGGAGTGGGTAAAGTGCTCCCGGACAGACCCCTATGATAGGCCTGGCAGCCGAAGTGTCACACTGAACTAGACTGGGAGGAACAGGTCTCTCTCACAGACCTGGCTCTAGGGCCTCTGCCACAGGCCAACTTCAAATAAGGATTTAGGTGAATAAAGAGAGAAAATCCTCACAGTGGACTTTTCCTATGTAGGCCCCCGGATGACAGCAAGCATACCTGTCAGTGGTCCGGACACCCGATCCCAGACTGGGATTTTCTCAACAGGTCTTGGAACCCAGTGAAGCACTGGGGTCCCCTTTTTCCTCAGGATGAGGTTCGATGCAGAGTCCAGCTTTGGCCAGGTGGGCCACGCCAGCGGGGTCCATGGATGCACGTACCCTGAAGGTGGGTACCGCATCTGGAACACGGACCCCGCAAAGCATTGCACCCCCTGACCACAGACTGACCCAGTGGACATTTCTGGAATGACAAAAATCCCAAATTTAGACAAACACTGAATGGGAGCAAAGTAACTCTCCCATTCTCCACTAACTTTAGCGTAGTGCCCATGCTGAAACCAAGGGGGCGCTACACAACCTATGCAGGAGACCAAGGCCTGGTGGAGGTCCAACTATAACCTTCATACTCCTGTAGTAAACCGGAGGATCGTTCAAAGCTGTACACGTGCCTGTCACTTCACAAGAGGGGATGCACTTATAGGCAGAGGGTATCTGATGAGGAGGGCATCCTGAGTAGTGAAAATACATGTGCAGGGACCACCCTGTCAGATCTCTGCTCTCCTCTATGGGGGGATCGGATGAACCCGGACCGGCTGCCCGTGTTCCCCCGATCCGATCCGCAGATGGAGCGGGGACAGATAAGATCGGGTGTCAGCGGATGTTCATCTGCTGACATCCGCTATCCCATAGGGATAAATGTATGTCTGTATTTCATCCAAAAACAGATGGATGAAATACGAACATACTGTCCGCATCTGTGAAAGGAGCCTAAGTCAACCCATTTGACCTTGGTGCAGGAAACCGGGCACAGTTAATTTTTTGGAGAAACCTCCGATGATCATTATAAGGGGCATTCCATACTCCACGCTGGATTTCTTGGGGATATTCTCTCTGTGCTGGATTATTTATTTTATATAATGCCAAATGAAACCGGATAAGATTGAACACACAAACGTGGGCAGGAACTTTAAAAACTCACAGGTGGAGGTGAACACAGTTAGGCATTATTGCCAGAAGATAGATCTTATCTATATCGTATCCAAGATATATAAGAAGCCAAGGGGAAATAAAGTGTAATTAAAGAGATTAGAAGGACACTCCCAGGGCCCCCCCTCTGCTTTAGATGCCAGTGCAGGTTTCTGCTGAGTCACCTGTGCGTTTGATATAGGAATACCACAAATCCACGCCTAGTGACATCAGCTGCCAGGTATGAATGAAGCCTTACAATCGGCATATTTGTCGCAGAAGTTACAGTCCTGTGTCAGGCGAACCTCCTGTGTGCATAACTGGGTGGTGTTTAGTAAAGCTTTGTTCTTTTTATGCTATAGGCATTTTTTTTAAAGCAAAAATAGCAAAGGTATTCACCTTCTATTTTTATTCAGACAAAGCTTTAAAATATTTATTTTTCTGGCATTTAAAGAGGACCCTACTATGCAGAGTATATGGAAACTGGTCACATAATATAAATGTAGCGCCCTGCTCCCAAATGACTGGGCGCTATGTTAAATTTTGTGGGTGTCTGAGCCAATAACATGGCTCAGATTGTATGATTTGTACTAAATTAGCCTCTGTCCTGGCAGTGGCTGTGCCTGATGGCATTTTTCCCCCACTGTTGCCTGTAGATGGCGATACCCCCACCGGCAAGTGTTGGAACACAGGCAAGCCATAGGTCATTGAGTATCTTTCCAGCCCAGTGGGAGTGGTGTCCCACTGTGCTTGCCGGGAAGGGATACTTAGGGGGCAGACGCCATATTTTGGGGTCCTTCGCCTCGTGGCCCTCCTGTGTTGTGTGATTTCCAGCCCCGGGACCACGTTGGTCCGAGGCTCCATCTCTACTAGTAGGCCCAGTTATGCTGACTGGGGCCTACGAATCAAGAGGGATCCCAAGCTGTCCATCTAAATGAAGAAAGCTACACTTAATGAAGGAAACCAGGGGAGGACCTGTCTAGGAGGATATAGGCCTGGTGACTTTATTAAGGAGGGATCCACGACTCAAGTTGTCCTACAGTTCGCTGGGTCAGCTTAAAGACTCTTTGGCCCGGATTCACAAAGGAGTTACGACGGCGCATGGGCGTCCGCTCCGTAGGGCAAGGGGGGTCAATTGCCCCCCCAGGAATCGTAAGAGACTGAGGCCCCATACACACCATAGAATCTATCCGCAGATAAATCCCATCAAATGGGTTTCTGCGGATAGATTCTATGGTGTGTACACTCCGTCGGATATTTATCCGCAGATAAATCTCCCCTGGGATGGATTTCCAGCAGATGGATATTTGCTGACATGCTCAACAAATCCATCTGCTGGAATCCATTCCAACGGATGGATCCGCTCGTCTGTACAGACTTACCGGATCCATCCGTCCAAAGGGATTCCCCGCACGCGTCGTAATGATTTGACGCATGCGTGGAATTCCTTATATGACAGCGTCGCGCCCGTCGCCGCGTCATAATAGCGGCGACGGCGCGACACGTCATCGGCAGAGGATTTCAGCGGGGATTTCAATGCGATGGTGTGTACACGCCATCGCATAGAAATCTTCTGAAATCCTCGAGAGGATTTATCCGCGGATACGGTCCGCTGGACCGTATCTGCGGATAAATCCTCTCGTGTGTATGGGGCCTGAGTGTTGAAGTCAGAGTGAAAAAGACACATCCGATCCGTCCCTCCCTCCTCACCCCCTGACCCAAGCATTGGATTGGCTCTGCCGACTGCTGCTTGGGCCTCTGCTTAACATCACCTGCTGCATGATTGGCTGCTGCCTAAATGAACTTGTGCCTATACTGATGCGGCCGGCGTGATGCCGGCTCCTCCCACAGGTCACATGAGTGGCATGCAGTGGCCGAGACAAGAGAGAATACACTGCCTGGCCAGTGCCTGCCCTGGGGAACTACAGGTAAGGACTGTGTTGCAATTGACCTTATGCAAGGTCAAAGAGATAGTATATCTCTTTGACATTGCATTGTCCCAGTATGGGAAGCCGGCCTGTTTCCTTCCTCCTCTCTGTTTCTTGCACAAGTTTACAACTTGTTAAATTTCCTTTATTTGTTTAAAATGCAGCAATAGCCCCCCCCCCCCCTGCTCATTTGTACCGACAATATGGAGATAAGACTGCATGACAAACAACGCAAAAAAAAGGTTGGGGGTTCTTGGGAGCCTAGAGCAAATAAAAAAAATAAGTAAATAAATAAAAATAAATAGATTGTTAATTCAGGGTTTTAGAAATGTGTGACTGAAGTGTTTTTATACCATACCCATTAGGGTCAAGAATGTAATCATTAGTGGCTGTTACAGGTGTAAATATAAAGAAAACACACTTACGGTACATTTCCCATACATTCTAACAAGGTACATGCACAGGGCACCATGATAAATTGGGCACAATTATTTCACCTACTTTTTTTTTTTTTTATTAAGCCCTGGTTCACACTGGGTACGATTTGTACTACTTTTTGCGATTTCGGGCCGCGATTTACATTAAATTGCAGCCGAAATCGCGGCGAAATCGCGGCCGCGAAATCGAATTTTGAATTCCCAGCAGTGTGAACCTAGGCTTAAGCAAACATTGTCAAAAAGGGACTGAGCATGGATGACCTTAAAATGATGCCCCCCCCCCCCCTGGAAAAATTTCAGCGGACGCCCATGCGACGGCGTATCTCCAGATACGCCGTCGTAACTCTGAGTGCGGGCCGTCGTAACTCGGCGCCTGATTCATAGAATCAGATACGCCTCACAGTTGCCTAGACACGAGTGGCGTAAGTCTCCTACGCCGTCGTATCTTAGGGTGCATTTTTACGCTGGCTGCTAGGTGGCGCTTCCGTATATTTCCACATCAAATATGCTAATTAGCTAGATACGCCGATTCACGAACGTACGTGCGCCCGGCGTATCAAGATACGTCGTTTACGTAAGACATATGCCGGCGTAAAGTTACCCCTCATAAAGCAGGGGTAAGTCATGTTAGGTATGGACGTCGGAAACGTACGAACAGCGTCGTATTTTACGGTGTTTGCGTAAGTCGTCCGTGAATGGGGCTGGACGTAAGTTACGTTCACGTCGAAAGCATTGACTATTTGTGGCGTAATTTTGAGCATGCGCGCTGGGATACGTTCACGGACGGCGCATGCACCGTTCGTTAAATGTGTCAATTACACCAGCCTACTTTGAATTACGCGGGCTTACGCCGGCACAGTTACACTACGCCGCCGTAACTTAGGGCGCAAGTTCTTTGTGAATACGGGACCTGCCTCACTAAGTTTCGGCGGTGTAGTGTATCTGAAATACGCTAAGCCCGCCTAAAGATAGGCGCGTCTACGTGAATCTGGGCCCTTAACTGTACGGCTGGAAGTTCGGGTGATACATCCTGTGGCAGAGGATTCCGGACTGTTCAATTTGTTCTCAATCGGTCTGTAGCAGAGACTGTTAACGAACTGGTTCGTGCATCATTCCGGCTGCTAGGCCAGGTGAGAGGGGTCTATCCGGGTGAGCAATACCCACTCAAAAGGGAGTGGTGAATGACTTTGGAGTTTAGGGGTTTTTCCCCAGTGATCTGTAGCATGTACCTGAACCTTCCCTTCCCCCTTCATCCTTCTACCTTCTTCACAAGTTTGAGCAAAAGAATAAAACCTGACAGTTGGAGGTTTTATATTTTGTGTGGACATTAGAGTTCTTTCAGACTTTCTTCCCCTAGACGACGAATGTTTAGGTAACGCGCAGGCCCAAAATTAAACCAGCAGCTCCCACTGGGGCAGCGCTACATAAACTAACAGTGATTAAGGAAGTTACAACAACCCTATCTGTGGAAGCATGTTTAATGTAAATTGGACCCCTATGTTTCCAACAGGCACAGACATGTATTGTAAGCATTAGTGAAGAATATTAAAATATTTTTACATTATTTCCTCCTCTTAATGCCCTGTCCACACTTCAATTATAGTTTCTGTGATGGACCGCCTGGCACCCCACCTGGGTGCCTCTGCCAAACAGTGCTTCCTCGCTGCTGGAACACAAGAACAAGGTATTATGATTGGGACTTGTGCCCAAGAACTAGACGACACTAGCTTAGGTGCAAACAGGAACCCTTTTATTGTAAATTCACACAGAATTTATACCACACAAAATCAGACAAGAGCTTGCAAGCGTTAAACAGTAATATCATCAGTACATGTAACAATCCATCTAATGAACAGATAACAGTAGCCTAATTAAACAGTAACCTAATTAAACATTGAGCTTTGATTAGTCAGGGAGCTCACCCAAGACATCCTGACAAGTCCACAGCCCTGGATGCACAAAGTACTTTACATTACACATGCTGTCTTTCAGGTGTTTGACTTTCACTTGTGTAATCTGTCCACTAGAAAAGTCATCATAAGACAAAACTTATACAATGTTCCAGCAGTCTGAAAATGTGGAATTCATTTATCTTTATGGATTTCTTGAGGGAGATTGTTGATAAATATTTCTGTCTCACTGTACCTATCAATTGTCACCACTGTGCCATGCCATCGAATGCAGTCACTGTGCCATCAAAACGCAACCACTGTGCCATCAAAACGCAGCCACTGTGCCATGCCATCAAATGCAGTCACTGTGCCATCAAAATGCAACCACTGTGCCATCAAAACGCAGCCACTGTGCCATGTCATCAAAACGCAGCCACTGTGCCATCAAAACGCAGCCACTGTGCCATGCCATCAAAACGCAACCACTGTGCCATGCCATCAAAACGCAGCCACTGTGCCATGCCATCAAAACGCAGCCACCGTGCCATCAAAATGCAGCCACTGTGCCATGCCATCAAAACACAGCCACTGTGCCATGCCATCAAACGCAGCTACTGTGCCATCAATTGTCACCACTATGCCATCAAACACAGCCCCCAATTGTCGCCACTGTGCCCCCAATTGTTGCCACTGTGCCCCCAATTGTTGCCACTGTGCCCCCAATTGTTGCCACTGTGCCCCCAATTGTCGCCACTGTGCCCCCAATTGTCATCACTGTGCCCCCAATTGTAGCCACTGTGCCCCCACTTGTAGCCACTATGCCCTCACTTGTAGCCACTGTGCCCAGTACCCCCCCCCCCCCCCGCACTTACCTTTATGGCTTCTACGTCCCTCGATGTCCCTCGTCCCGCCCTCGATGACGCTTCAGCCAATCAGGTTACCTGATTGGCTGAGCCGCCTGTCAGTCTTATCCTCGGACGTACGGCCGGTACGCCCCGAGGATGAGCTTCAGGAAGCCGACTACAGCCTCTAGGCACTTCCACACAGCCAGTCAGCTGCCGCTATTCAGCTGACCGGCGCTCAACTTCCGGCCAGCTGAATAGTGGACGGCAGCGGCGAAAATATACAGATTCATACAGTGTATGAATCTGTATATTTTACTGGCTGTGAGCGAGCCAGAGGGGGCGGCGCTCCTGCGTCCCTATGGACGCACAGCCACTGATCCTTGGTCTCCTCCATGGGCCATAATCAGTGAGTAGCAAGCTAGCTAGTCCCCTCAAAAAGATTTTTTTCCAAATAGTCAACTAAGTCAAATTAACGCCTGTAAACGAAACGCTGCTAAATGCAAGTTACCCCGTTTTCAAGCTGTTACAGCCGTTCAGCCGTATATATATATGCCTCTGAACATCCGTCCGTGCTTTCCAAAAAATGCTTCCAAACGCAACTGCCTATAAACGACTATTAACGACCCTGTGTACATGTACTGATGTACAGTTTGCCCACTTACAAATAAATTAAAGATCTATGATTTTTATCATAGGTGTTTTTTAAATTATAGAGACAAAATATCAACCGAAAATCCAGAAAAAAAAACATGATGCAAATCTTTTAAATTGAGTCGCAGTTCAGTGAGTAAAATAAGTATTTGATCCCCAAGCATGACTTGGTACTTGGTTGAGAAATCCTTGTTGGCAAGTAGAGGTCAGATGTTTCTTGTAGTTGGTTACCAGGTTTGCACTCATCTCAGGAGGGATTTTGGTCCACTCTTCTTTACAGATCTTCTCGAAAATGTCGTTTGGCAACACGAAGCTTCAGCTCCATCCATAAATGTTCTATAGGATTAGAGTCTGGAGATTGGCTAGGCCACTGCATGACCTTCAATGTGCTTCTATTTGAGCCACTCCTTTGTTGCCTTAGCGGCATGTTTTGGGTCATTGTCATGCTGGAAGACCCATCCATGACCCATCTTCAGTGTTCGGGCTTTAAAATCAAAGGTTTTATAATATATGGCCTTGTCTATTGGCCCCTCAATGTGGCCCCAGTCAGTGTGTACCTTTTAGCAGAGAAACCGCCCCAAAGCATCATGTTTCCACCTCCATGCTTGACTGTAGGAATGGTGTCCTTAGGGTTATAGTCAGCATTTAAGTTAATGTCAAAGAACTACATTTTGGTCTCATCTGACCACAGCCCTTTCTCCTAATCCTTAGCAAAGTCCTGGGAGTTTTCAAGTCAGGCGTCATAAGGTACATAAATGGCCTACACCTATAGTAAAGGCATTTTTCAACCTTTGTCAGAGCTGCACAGGCAGTTTTTTGGTACAGGCAAACTTACCCGTTAAAGTACAATTAAAGGCCACAATCCTTACCTTTGCTCCAATGGTCCGACACCCACAAGGTTCTTCACCGGCACCAGCCCCTTCCCCCTGGCTTCTTCCAGATGCCACTCTTTGGTGTCATGATTGGCTGGCGTGGGATGGCACATGCGCAGGTGTTCAGCTATCCTTGCACACAGGCACCATGCCAGAATTTAAACTGAGCCATGCATGCGCAACTTAGTCTGCATCTTAAAGAAAACTGCAAGCAGACAAGTCAGTTTACTTAATTGCAGAAAATACCTTGCATGTCTCTTCTGCCATAAAGTGCCTGGCAAATCATAATTTTAATGTATACATCCCTTCTACTTTCACTTCCTGTCCCTAGCAGTGGTGGTCGCTCCATTAGGGGCGCCACCCCCCTAATCCATGCATCCGGCTCCTAATCTACATGCAGGGCACCGGACGCATGGATTTCAAGAACATGATTAGAGTCTGAGGCTCTAATTGGCTTAAAAATTGTGGGCTCGAGGTGCAGATCACTGTGCCCTGAGTTCACCTAGTTGTGTGACATTAGCGAAAATTCGCTAATATCTTCCTGCTTCGCCTCCTGGTCTTAGGACTCCCAATGGTGTCTCAGGACCCACTTCCTATTTGGGTGGGAGGAGAAGTGCGAGTAAAGGGAGGCAGGTTTGTTTGCTGCCCCCTCCCCCCAAAATATGGAGCAAGAAAAGAACTGTGGGAGGGACCCATCAGGCTCCACCCACTACAAGCTGCCAGCAGAAAGCTACAGGGGGCGGAGACAGGACCAGTCATCCTGCACAAGGAGAAAGAACAGCAGTGACAGGTCTTTACTACAGGAAGCTCCTGCGTAGAGGCAAAGCAAAGGAGTTGCTTCAGGGCAGATTACTGGAAGAAATTCACAAGGGCCATCAAGATTCAAGTAGGAATAGAAAATAAATAAATAATACATCATTTTTTTATCTGTACGGCCAGTGCAAGGCTGAGTTTTTGATACAGGTAGGCTTTGCCTCTTTTCAAGTTCTAATATTTCGTTTTGGCTGGTAGTAATTAATTTACTTTCTGTTTCGGTCCTTCTCTAAATTCATCCAGCGCAGATAAATGTGACCAATTTTGGCATTCGATCTGCCTCTAACTAGGTTACATTTCATCTGAGTTACACGCCACAAGAAAGGATAATGAATAATTCTGACATTTATATGCCGCAGAATTGTGCAATTTGACTTGATCTCTAAAATGAATTGTTCATCATAAAGCGCAGAAAATTGACATTGTTTGATGCCTCAGGTGCCCGTAAGGGATTTTGGCTGCCAAGCTTTGTGTAATTGAGAAAAGTCAGACAGTTAGGTAAGAATGTGTCAGCAGAGAGATAGCACAGTCCAATGTAATTTGAATATAACGTTAGACTCACACAATGGAATGCATAGGCAGTGCGGCTCTATATACTGACATACAGGTGAGTACAGAGCACAGGCATCTCAGGAATGATGATGGAACTTCCTTCAGCTGAAGGCAGCTGCCGATAGTTTCATTGGTTAAAAATACTTGGCGAAACCAGACAACCACATTTTTATCTTCCCTTTGATCAATTTTATCTCTTTCAGATTATGATATCTGCATTAGGCAATACAGTAAAACCTTGGATTGCGAGCATAACTAGTTTCGGAAGCATGCTTGTAATCCAAAGCGCTTGTATAGCAAAGCAAATTTTTCCATAAGAAATAATGGAAATTCAGATGATTCGTTCCACAACCATTTATTCATAAATCCTTCAGTTTATAGTCCATATAAAAAGATTATAGCAATGTGATAAGTTGTGTAAACATAAAATGTTCATTCACAAATGGAAGCCTCCACACGGGGATTAGAAGCAAAATCCAGCAGGAGCTACAGAGTATAAAAGAGAAGTGAGGCGCCTCTAAGTGTAGCAATATGGTTACATTTAATGAAGGTACAACATTTAGAAACTCACGTGGTTGATGATTAAAACAGACACATCTAAGTATGCAGGCATCCGGGGTAATAGACCATCCCCTACACCGCCGGCTTTCACTGCTGTCTGCATGCAATTGTGACCAGGAAGACTACCCTGCATCTGAAAGCGAGGCTTGAAGCACTGGTGGAGAGCAGCGTGGAAAGGATGACGTTGATGGCGTAGCAGAGCATGGTCTATGTGGACAGCTTTACCCCGGATGCCTGCATACTTAGATGTGTCTGTTTTAATCATCAACCATGTGAGTAATTAAATGTTGTACCTTCATTAAATGTAACCATATTGCTACACTTAGAGGCGCCTCTCTTCTTTTTTATACTCAGTTGTGACATGACGCTACCCTTATATCAAGTCAAAATGTATTTAAAAATTAAGCTAGTCTTTCAAAACGCTCTCAAACCAAGGCATAACCATAGCCATAGTGGTCTATAGCAGTGGTCATCAACCCTGCCCTACAGGGCCCACTAACAGGCCAGGTTTTATGTATTACCATGGGGAGATGCAGACTAGTATACTGCAATCACTGAGCAGCAAATGATATCACCTGTGATGTATATCAGTTATCTTGCAAACCTGGCCTGTTAGTGGGTCCTGTAGGGCAGGGTTGATGACCACTGGACTCTATAGGATATAATATTCATCCACTGACATCTTTTATTCGCAAGGTGAGAGTGACCTGGTGGGGAACTAGTGTCTCTGATTTTCCATCAGGCTCCGCCTACCTTGCTGCAACCGTGGGGAGGGAGCTCAAATGCATTGAGGCTGGAGTATCCATATGGACAATCCGACTTCAGTGCGCCTGCTCATGACAAATGTCAGCGCTAGCCCACATTCATATACCTGTTTCCAAAAGGTACATCATTTGGGGGAAGAACTTACATTTGTCATGTGGAGGCTTGAGATAATTGTATAGAGGGACACAGAGAATCTTGATATACCCCCCAAATTATACACTATATTACCAAAAGTATTGGGACACCTGCCTTTACACACACATGAACTTTAATGGCATCTCAGTATTAGTCTGTAGGGTTCAATATTAAGTTGGCCCATCCTTTGCAATTATAACAGCTTCAACTCTTCTGGGAAGGCTGTCCACAAGGTTTAGGAGTATGTCTATGGGAATGTTTGATTATTCTTCCAGAAGCGCATTTGCAAGGTCAGGCGCTGATGTTGGATGGGAGTTTACGCTCTTATTCATCCCAAAGGTGTTCTATCAGGTTGAGGTCAGGATTATGTGCAGGCCAGTCAAGTTCCTCAATCCCAAACTCGCTCATCCATGTCTTTATGGACCTTGCTTTGTGCACTGGTCCAAATCATTTGGTGGAGGGGGATTATGGTGTGGGGTTGTTTTTCAGGGGTTGGGCTTCGCCCCTTGGTTCCAGTGAACTCTTTTGCCTCGTACACATGACCGGGTTTCCCGTCTGGAAAACTACCATGAGAGCTTTTGGCCGGGAAAAACGGCCGTGTTTATGCTCCATCGCTAGAGTTGCCACCTCATCCCTTTAAAAAGGAACACTTATGGATTACACAGGTTCTGAGGTTAATTTAATGCAGGTAAGGCACCAAATGAGTCTAATTACCACCTTAATTAGCCACAGAACCTGTGTAATTAATATGTGTTCCTTTTTAAAGGGATGAGGTGGCAACCCTATCCATCGCAGTTTTCCCAACAGGAAAACTGGCGGAAAAAAAAGACAACCAGCTCTCTTTTTTCCCATCGGGGTTCCCGGCGTTTTTTAACCCGGCAGTTTTTCTATGGGAAACACTGCGATGAAGCATCCACACGACCAGGATTCCCAACCAAAGCTCTCATGGCAGTTTTCCTGTCGGGAAACCCGGTCGTGTGTAGGGGGAAAAAGTTACAGAGAAAGTTCTCGGTTTTCCCCTCGGGTTTCCTGGAGGTAAAAAGTTCCGCTGGGAAACCCGTATGTCTGTACAAAGCTTTAAGGTATGAACATACCAAGCCATTTTGGACAATTTAATGCTCCCAACCTTTGTGGGAACAGTTTGGGGATGGCCCCTTCCTGTTCCAACATGACTGCACAGTCTACCTTTTCCAGCAGGCCAAACTATTCAAACACGAGTGACAATTGAACAAACTGTCAATTTTGGAGCTGAACTCCAAGAGATTGCTTAATATTCCATAAAAATGCATATGCAGGAGTTATATTTAACATAATTGTATTTATTATCCATGCATTCCTGATATTTACACAGCCCTGCCAGACAGCAAAGTCACGCAGGTGACCTGAGTTGTCTCAACTGCTTCCAACAATACAGCTAAGTCACCTCCTGCCCCAGCCTGTGATTGGACAATGAAGGGGCAGAAGCAAACTGATGGGTTCATCTCTCTATTATATTGTTAGCATGCTCATTGCTGAAAATGTGAAATGCAGCATGTTTGATGAAACCCTACTGCCATCCTTACCTATCCCTGTCTGAGTTTAATACACAGGAGCTTACCAGGCTGATACAAAGTCAAATTCAGGCACTGTTACCAGACATTTAAATTGTGGTAAAAAGAAAGAATAGCGCCATTAAAGCATTAAAGAGGAGCTTTAGTCAGTTTTGTAAAAAATGAAAACTATTCCAAATGTGGCAGAGGAGGGGCGAGGGGGAGGAAGAACCGAACTTCCCTTTTTGGGTGAAATTCCGCTTTAATATATTAAAGGGTTTGTAAAGGAATTTTTTTTTTCTCTTAATAGCTTCCTTTACCTTAATGCAGTGCTGTTTTCATGTCCTCATTGTTCGTTTTTGCTCTCAAGTTGCTGTAAGTCTTCTCTGATCTCCACACTTCCTGGTTGTCTGTTTCCTGATGACAACAGTACTGGGAGCTTTCTCTCTGTGGTCACTAATGAAGGAGGTGTGATTACTGTGTGTCTAAAACCCCACAGCACCAATCAGTTTCGTTTTACAGACCATCACTGCCCTCTATTGGCTCTTTGGCTCTGTACATCACAGAAGCAGGAAACAGCATGCAAAAACGAAAACTGCAGGTACATTATATTATTGATTTGTATCTATTTTTAATCATTTTTAAAAGGAATCAGTTAACTATTATGTCTCTATACCCTGTAAACAGTCATTTCAGCAAAAAAAAAAAAAAAAATTCCTTTACAACTCCTTTAAGTAAAATGTGGTCAAAATTCATCAAAGATGGGTGAATGCTTTTACATTCATCTGAAAATGTTTTTATAAATATATGTTTTAAGTGAAGCTAAAAGAGAAGGCTGAATACAAGTACCATCTGCACTGCACCAGCTCAATTGTCTGTGTTGCTGGTCCTGCCTCTTCTAGTTGTCTTAACCACTTACCCCCCGGACCATATTGCTGCCCAAAGACCAGAGTACTTTTTGCGATTCGGGACTGCGTCGCTTTAACAGACAATTGCGCGGTCGTGCGACGTGGCTCCCAAACAAAATTGGCGTCCTTTTTTTCCCCACAAATAGAGCTTTCTTTTGGTGGTATTTGATCACCTCTGCGGTTTTTAGTTTTTGCGCTATAAACAAAAATAGAGTGACAATTTTGAAAAAAATGAATATTTTTTACATTTTGCTATAATAAATATCCCCCAAAAATATATAAAAAAACATTTTTTTTCCTCAGTTTAGGCCGATACGTTTTCTTCTACATATTTTTCGTAAAAAAAATCGCAATAAGCGTTTATTGATTGGTTTGCGCAAAAGTTATAGCGTTTACAAAATAGGGGGTATTTTTATGTCATTTTTATTATATATTTTTTACTAGTAATGGCGGCGATCAGCGATTTTTTTTTCGGTACTGCGACATTATGGCGGACACTTCGGACACTTTTGACACATTTTTGGGACCATTGGCATTTTTATAGCGATCAGTGCTATAAAAATGCATTGGATTACTATAAAAATGCCACTGGCAGTGAAGGGGTTAACACTAGGGGGCGGGGAAGGGGTTAAGTATGCCTGGGTGTGTTCTTACTGTGGGGGGGGGGGGTGGCCTCACTAGGGGAAACACTGATCCTCGGTTCATACATTGTATGAACCGAAGATCAGCATTTCCCCTGCTGACAGGACCGGGAGCTGTGTGTTTACACACAGCTCCCAGTTTCCGCTCTGTACCGAGCGATCGCGTGTGCCCGGCGGCGATCGCGCCCGCCGGGCACACGCACGGGAGTCGGGGGCGCGCGCCCCTAGTGGCGGCTGGGAGAGAGGACGTCATATTACGTGCTCTCGCCCAGCAGAGCCACCTTGTGGACGTATAACGACGGTGCGCGGTCGGCAAGTGGTTAAAATTACACTAAACTCAAGTATGTATTCTAAACTCAAAAATGTTCTGCTTTTCTCAGACTCCTCCAAATTACCTTTGTTTGCTGCTGAGATGTGACTTTCTGTTAGAGGGTGGACAGGGGCAGACTGACCATTCGGGCCCTCGGGCACTGCCCGAGGGCCCCATGCCACTAGGGGGCCCCATTAGGGTTGCCTGCCTCAGTAAAATCATAGCCAGTATGTAAAAATCTGTGTTTTTTTACATCTGTCCCTGAAATGTCCCTTACCGACATCCTTTTGGTCTAAAAATTCCAAGATTATGGCTGCCCCGCCTCTCCAGTACCTTTTCAGTGTGTGTATGTGTATTCTGTGTGTATGTATACTGTGTGTGTATACTGTGTATGCATACTGTATGTGTGTGTGTATACTGTGCGGCCCCATAATCTCCTCTTGCCCGGGGGCCCCCATAATCTCCTATTGCCTGGGGACCCCATAATCTCCTATTGCCCGGGGGCCCCATGAGTTGTCAGTCCCCCCCTGAGAGTGGCTATGTTCCTTCACCACTGTATGTAGGAATGTAGACACTCACTCTTGCTGGCTCTTAAGATGGACTAAGGACTATGGAGCTCATGGAGGACATTACAAGGAGGCTTACAATCACAGTAATTAAAATTTCACAAAAAATAGATAACAGAGCCATTAGGTAGTGGATGTGAATGGATTATTTTTGGAGAATAAAGACACTGGCCCAGATTCAGTAAGATTTGCGCATAAATTACGGAGGCACAGGGCAACGATTTTGCCCTGCGCCCCCGCAAATTTGCGCCGCTGCCCTCGATTCACGGAGCAGTAGCTCTGTAAATTGCGAGGGCACGCCGGCAAAATTGCCCGGCGTAAGCGCGCGCAATTTAAATGATCCCGCAGGGGGCGGGAATCATTTAAATTAGGCGCGTTCCCGCGGGGATCGTAAAGCGCATGCGCCGTCGGGAAACTTTCCCGACGTGTTTTGCGGCAAATGACGTCGCAAGGACGTCATTTGCTTCAAAGTGAACGTGAATGGCGTCCAGCGCCATTCACGAATCATTTACGCAAACTACGTGAAATTCAAATTTTGTGACGCGGGAACGGCGGGTATACTTTAGCATTGGCTGCCCCTACTATTAGAAGGGGCAGCCTTACGCTAAACACGCCGTACGGAAACGACGTAACTTGCGTACGCAGGGCTCGCGCAATATTGTGAATCGGTGTTAGTATGCAATTTGCATACTAAACACTGAGCACAATGGGAGCGCCCCCTAGCGGTCATCGCAAGAATGCAGCCTAAAATCTGCGTGGCATAAGAGCCTTATGCCACGCAGATTTTAGGCTGCAGTCGGCGTTACGATGTTCCTGAATCAGGAGCACTCGTTACACCGGCGCAAGCAAGCAATTGCGCTGCGTAACTATGGTTACGCAGGCGCAATTGCTCTCTGAATCTGGGCCACTGTCAATTTAACTATAGATTCCCAGGAGTAACCATTACAGTGATGGACCCATGCAAGAAAGGGCTAGGCCAGTGCCACCAACCAGGAAGCTTCATTTGGTTTCTTGCAATGGGGATCTCGTCTGGTTTTAGGGGTGCTCTACAGAGGATCTAATAGAATGTGCAGCTCCTTGGTGGCACCCATTAGCTGGTATAATTGTTTTTTCTTTTTCTACTTTCACAGGTTCAGTATACAGTAAGTAGTAGATAGCCTGGTGTATTACATCTATACCTAGATGAGAAGCAGGATCTCTTGGCAGGTCAGCCGTGGCCCTGGATCAGTGGCGGTGCATTAATAGAGGGCGCAGGCGCGACGTCCCATCTTTCCTGCATCCGTCAATTAACAATAGATAGATTCATGCATTGCACGAATCTATCTATTGTCGCGGCTGCCACCCCTATTCAGGAGTCCGGCCCCTTATCGGGCATCTGAATTACAGCGGATAGAATAAATCGCTTCCCTAACACTGACCCGCCTCTCAGCCAATTAGGTGCACTGGGTCTGGTTACCTGTCACCTGATGGGCTGAAGCGACAGGCGCTGTGATTGGACGCCTATCAGGCATCCAATCATAGCAGAGATTACTTTAAGAGGACGGGGGAAGACATTGAGGACTTGCAGGGAGTGTGGAGGACAGCACTGACCCGAGACAGATAAGTGCAGGGCGGGGGGGGGCACACTGCGAGCATTTGATGGGGAAAACTGGCGGCAATTGATGGGGCAAACTGGCGGCAGTTGATGGGGCCCACTGGTGGCAATTGATGGGGCAAACTGGTGGCAATTGATGGGGCAACTGGTGGCAATTGATGGATCAAATTGGGGGCAATTGATGGGGCAAACTGGCGGCAACTTATGGGGCACACTGGCAGCAATTGATGGGCACAGTGGCTGCGTTTGATGGCACAGTGGCTGAGTTTGATGGCACAGTGGCTGCGTTTGATGGGCACAGTGTCTGCGTTTGATGGCACAGTGGCTGCGTTTGATGGGCACAGTGGCTGCGTTTGATGGGCACAGTGTCTGCGTTTGATGGGCACAGTGTCTGCGTTTGATGGCACAGTGGCTGCGTTTGATGGCACAGTGTCTGCGTTTGATGGGCACAGTGTCTGCGTTTGATGGCACAGTGGCTGCGTTTGATGGCACAGTGGCTGAGTTTGATGTCACAGTGGCTGCGTTTGATGGGCACAGTGTCTGCATTCGATGGCACAGTGGCTGAGTTTGATGGCACAGTGGCTGCGTTTGATGGCACAGTGGCTGCGTTTGATGGGCACAGTGGCTGCGTTTGATGGCACAGTGGCTGAGTTTGATGGCACAGTGGCTGCGTTTGATGGCACAGTGGCTGCGTTTGATGGCACAGTGGCTGTGTTTGATGGACACACTGTGCCCCCCCAAAAAATTTTGAGCAGCAGCCGCCACTGCCCTGGATGCATCTCAAGGTTTCATCTGTATCTGGGGAACATACATAAATATAATGTGCTGTGACTCTGGTGACACTTCTGGCGCATTGGAATGGTGACATGTCTGAGGAACGTTGTTGATATACAAAAGTAAGCAGAAGCGGAAGCTCATTGTTTTCTTTTTCAGGGATTGTATCCTTTCTCGGAGGCGTTTTTTTTAAATAACAGGGATTGCCGGGGGGGGGGGGTAAACACATTATACAATCAAGAGGCCAAGTGGAACAGGAAATTTCTTTGGAATATATTTCCATTTATTCGGCCGTATCATGACTGTGCAAAGTGTGCGGAATAAACAAGTTCTAAGTCAGTGCGAAGTAGGAAAGGCAAAATCTCTTCAGAGTAAATAATTACTTCCAAAGTCAATGACTTTTCAATGGGTAAGACATACAGTATATTACATAATATATACAGTTTTAGCAGCTGGACAGAGCCAACAGATACCTTTCATAATCTATGCATGTAACCAAGTGTGTCCCCAAAAGCCACCAAAATTACAAAAGGGGCACAGAGAGCATAATTTATTACTCCTATTAAAGAATAATCCAGCATCATCAGTCATCCCTTTAATAGCAATAAATCAAATTATTTGCAATATGATCTCTGTGCTGTACCCCCTCAAATTATATACCCTTACCAACCACTTTATTAGGTACACCTTGCTAGTACTGGGTAGGGTTGCCACCTCATCCCTTTAAACCTGAACACATATGAATTACACAAGTTATGAGTCTAATTTATTGCACCAAGTAAGTTTCATTGTGTAATTATTGTGTTTGGTTTTAAAGGGATGAGGTGGCAACCCTAGTACTGGGTTGGACCCCCGTTTGCCTTTAGAACGGCCTTAATTCTCTGTGGCATTGATTCAACAAGGTGTTGGAAACATTCCTCAGAGATTTTTGTCTATATTGACATGATAACATCAACTAGTTGCTGCAGATTTGTTGGCTGCACATCCTAAAGGTGCTCTATTGGAATGAGATCTGGTGAGTGCGGAGTCCATTGGAGTACAGTGACCTCATTGTCCAGTGGTGAGATGATTTGAGCTTTGTGACAGGGTGCATTATCCTGCTGGAAGGAGCCATCAGAAGATGGGTACACTGTAGTCATAAAGGGATGGACATGGTCAGCAACAATAATCAGGTAGGCCATGGTGTTTATACAATGCTCAAATACTAAGGGGCCCAAAGTGTGCCAAGAAAATATCCCCCACACCATTACACCACCACCAGCCTGAACCGTTGATACAAGGCAGGATGGATCCATACTTTCATGTTGTTTATGCCAAATTCTGATCCTACCATCTGAATGTCAGGCCCCGTACACACGACCGAGTTTCTCGGCAGAATTCAGCCAGAAACTCGATCGGAGACGTATTCTGCCGAGAAACCCGGTCATGTGTACACTTTTGGCCAAGGAAACCGACGAGGATCTCGTCGGGCCAAATAGAGAACGTGTTCTCTATTTCCTCGTTAGCCAATGAGGAAACTTGGCTCCCCGAGATCCTCGGAGGCTTCACAAGGAACTCGACGAGCAAAACTATGTGTTTTGCCCGTCGAGTTTCTCGGACGTGTGTATGGGGCCTCACAGCTGAAATTGAGACTCATCAGACCAGGCAATGCTTTTCCAATCTTCTATTGTCCAATTTTGGTGAACCTGTATGAATTGTAGCCTCAGTTTCCTGTTCTTAGCTGACAGGAGTGGCACCCGGTGTATCCTTCTGCTGCTGTAGCCCATCAGCTTCAAGGTTTGATGTGTTGTGCGTTTAGAGATGGTATTCTGCATACCTTGGTTGTAATGAGAGGTTATTTGAGTTCCTATTGTCTTTGTATCATCTCAAACCAGTCTGCTCATTCTCCTCTGACCTCTTAGGCCCGGTACACACGAGCAAACATGTACGATGAAACCGGTCCGTCGGACCGTTTTCACCGTACATGCCTGCCAGAGGGCTTCTGTACGATGGTTGTACTAACCAAATAATACGCGGGACGTGTCCGCGTCGTCGCCGCGACGATGACGCGGCGATGACGCGGAGACGTGGGCGGGCCTGCCATTTAAAGGCTTCCACGCATGCGTCGAAGTCATTCGACGCATGCGAGGGACGGCGGGCGCTCGGACATGTACGGTAGGTCTGTACTGACGACCGTACATGTCCGAGCGGGCAGGATTCCAGCGGACGGTTTTAAAACACGTCCAGGAATATTTGCCCGCTGGGAAAAGGCCCGGCGGGCAAATGTTTGCTGGAATTCGGCCCGCTCGCGCCTACACACGACCGAACATGTATGCTGAAACTGGCCCGCGGACCAGTTTCAGCATACATGTTTGGTCGTGTGTACGGGGCCTTAGGCTTAATGTACATGGGACGTTTTGAAACCTTTCCTGAACGATTTAACTTTACAGATAGTAACCGACATTTAAAAACGTCTGTTTCCCTTGGGGAACTCGAATCTGCCTCTGTTAGTCTGCCTAACAATAAGGCGCCGGGGGTAGACAGGTTACCAGGGGAAGTTTACAGGGTCTATGGAACTGATTTGTTGCCTGAACTACTAGAAGTATTTAAAGGGGTTGTAAAAGTTTGTTTTTTATTTTCTAAATAGGTTCCTTAGCTATTGCATTGTTGGTTCACTTACCTTTTCCTTCGATTTCCCTTCTAAATGTTTTTTTTTTCTTTGTCTGAATTTCTCACTTCCTGTTCCTCCTCAGTAAACTGTTCTTGCTGACTAACCCCCAGCCAGAACGGCTCGGATGATGGGGGCAAGCTTACTGAGGAGAAACAGGAAGTGAGAAATTCAGACAACGAAAAAAAACATTTAGAAGGGAAATCGAAGGAAAAGGTAAGTGAACCAACAATGCACTAGCTTAACCACTTAAGGACCGCCTCCTGCACATATACGTCGGCAGAATGGCATGGCTGGGCACAAGCATGTACCTGTACGTCCTCTTTAAGTGCCCAGCTGTGGGTCGCGGGCGTGTGCCCGCGACCCGGTCCGAAGCTCCGTGACCGCAGCCAAGGGACCCGCAATCAATGACATCACACGGCCCCGCCCCCTACAGTTAGAACCACATATGAGGTCACACTTAACCCATTCAGCGCCCCCTAGTGGTTAACTCCCAAACTGCAATTGTAATTTTCACAGTAAACAGTGCATTTTTATAGCATTTTTTGCTGTGAAAATGACAATGGTCCCAAAAATGTGTCAAATTTGTCCGATGTATCCGCCATAATGCCGCAGTCACGAAAAAAATCGCTGATCGCTGCCATTAGTAGTAAAATAAAAATATTAATAAAAATGCAATAAAACTATCCCCTATTTTGTAAACGCTATAAATTTTGCGCAAACCAATCGATAAACGCTTATTGCGATTTTTTTTTACCAAAAATATGTACAAGAATACGTATCGGCCTAAACTGAGAAAAAAAATATGTTTTTTTATATCTTTTTTGGGGGTATTTATTATAGCAAAAAGTAAAAGATATTGGTTTTTTTTTTCAAAATTGTCGCTCTAGTTTTGTTTATAGCGCAACAAATAAAAACCGCAGAGGTGATCAAATACCACCAAAAGAAAGCTCTATTTATGGGGAAAAAAAGGACGCCAATTTTGGGATGTCCATTAACTCTACTCTTTTTGCATTGGCATTGGAACCTTTAGCTGCCTCTATACGCCAATCATCAAATATTATTGGCTTTTGTAGATCTTTAGGGGAGGATAAGATTGCTCTATATGCAGATGATACACTTTTATTTCTGGGAGACACACTAACCTCTTTGAAGGCAGTGATGTCTCTTATTAAAATATATGGCTCCTTCTCAGGCTTTACAATTAATTGGGATAAGTAGGTTATTTTACCTCTGGATCCCCTGGTGACTTAGCTTCTCATATAACTGTAGTATCCAGATTCAAATTTTTAGGCATACAAGTCACATCACAAGTAAATACATATGTGAAGAGGAAATTAGTTGCATTATTTAAAGCGGTAGTTCACCCCCCCCCCCGACACATTTTACCATCGAGACAGGCATTGTAGCGCGAGCTACAGTATGCCTGTCCCGATTTTTTTAACCCCGGACTCACCTTGTAATCCGACATCGTAGATTTCGGCTCCCGCGGGGAATGGGCGTGCCTATGGAGAGGGAGGATGATTGACGGCCGGCCCTGGCACGTCACTCTCCCCGAAGACAGCCGGAGTAGGTCTCGGCTCTTCACGGCGCCTGCGCACAGGCTATGCGCACGCGTCGTGAAGACCAAGCCTATTTCGGCTATTTCCGGAGAAGCGTGACGCGCCAGAGCCGGCCGTCAATCATCCTCCGTCTCCATAGGCACGCCCATTCCCCGGTATCTTCGATGTACGACTACAAGGTGAGTACGGGGGTAAAAAATTCGGGACAGGCATACTGTAGCTCGCGCTACAATGCCTGATTTTAAGGTAAAAGAAAAAAAATATTTTTTTTTTGGTCGATAGGGTGAACCCCCGCTTTAAGTGATTTAAAGTGGTTGTACAGCATGTACTTGCAATATCTCCTAAACCTACATGGTATAGGAGATATTTACAATGTCCGGAACACTGTCATCTTCTGCACATGCGCAATGTATTTGACGCATGCACACTTTAGAAAGGGCACGCTGTGCCGTTTTTAGAGGGGGTCATGCTGTGACAGGCCAGTCACAGAGCCGGAGTCCGTGGCCCCCGGAAAGGAAGAGGGCTGAAGATGGACGCTTCCAGCCAGCGGGGACATCAGGGACATATTATCCCATTATACTTTACCTTTGCATGGAAATAAAGAAGAAGTAAAACCCATCAGGGTTTACTTCCTCTTTAACCACTTGCTTACTGGGCACATATACCCCCCTCCTGCCCAGGTGAAATTCCAGCTTTCGGCACTGCGTCGCTTTAACTAACAATTGCGCGGTCGTGCGACGTGGCTCCCAAACAAAATTGATGTCCTTTTTTCCCCACAAGTAGAGCTTTCTTTTGGTGGTATTTGATCGCCTGTGCAGTTTTTATTTTTTGCGCTATAAACAATTTTGAAAAAAATACAATATTTTTTACTTGTTGCTATAATAAATATCCCAATTTAAAAAAAAAAAAACATTTTTTTTCTCAGTTTAGGCCGATACGTATTCTTCTACATATTTTCGGTAAAAAAAAAAAAAAAAAAAATCGCAATAAGCGACTGGTTTGCGCAAAAGTCATAGCGCCTACAAAATAGGGGACAGAATTATTATTTGTTATTATTTTTTTTTTTTACTAGAAATGGCAGCGATCTGCGATTTTTATTGGGACTGCGACGTTATGGCGGACACATCGGACACTTTTGACACATTTTTGGCGCCATTCACATTTATACTGCGATCAGTGCACTAATTACAGTATAAATGTGACTGGCATTGAAGGGGTTAACACTAGGGGGTGAGGAAGGGGTTAAATGTATTCCCTGCATTGTGTTCTAACTGTAGGTGGAGGGGGGGTGACCGATCTGTCTCCCTATGTACAAGGGACACAGATAGGTCTCCTCTCCAGAGACAGGACGCTGTGTAAAACGGCAATGAGAGATGATCTCATATGTTTACATATGAGATCATCTCTCATTGGCTGCACAGATCGCATTGCAAACGGCCACTCTGATTGGCCGTTCGCAGCGATCTGTAATTGGCTGTGTCCAAGGGACACGGCCAACACAGAGTTTCCCCGCTGCGCGCTCTGGAGCGCGCGCGGGGAACGCGCAAAGGGGAGGACGTCAATTGACGTCCAGTTGGATTTTCAGGTCCGCGCTGTAGCCGTCATTCGGCTATAGCGCGGGTCTGAAGCAGGGCCGGACTGGGAATAAAAACCAGCCCTGGAAATTATTTCATACCAGCCCCATAGCATTATACCAGCCTAACATCATTCGCTTTGCCGGCAGTATAGCTGCGGTGCCTATTTATTTCAATGGGCAGAAGCGGCTCTTTCAGGGCCCTTTGCAGGCGCTATCTTTAGTGTTATAGCACCTGCAAAGCGTCTCAGTGTGAAAGGGGTCAAACTCTAATATAAAGGTGGGCACGGGTGACCAGAGACCACACTTATATCAGAGTCCACTGCATTCCCCTTTACATAAGAGTGCCCCCTTGCACTGTAAGGTTGAATCCTGCAGACTATGTTGTAAAGTGAAACTTTGGGAATGTGGGGAGGACTCTGGTGACCACAGACCACCTAACGCAGAAAGTGAACACTAAGGTAAGGGGGTTTACTGATATAAGGGGGGAACCTTTAGATCAGTGCCCCCTTACAATATTGTATTGACACCCCCCCCCCCCCCCCTCCTCAGACTGGCCTGACGGTGCTGTCACTGACCTCCTTTCAGGTGCACCATGCATGGCTCAATAACTCGGCTCCAGCTTGGTCCCATAGTTTCCTCTCCACAGTCCATACATGTCTGACTTTTCCCGTGAACCCCCATCCTGGCAGCACTCCCACTCTCGACTCCTCTTCAGATCTGATATAAGACAAGAGATGGTCAGAGGCTGCGGATGGTACAGGGGAAATCAAAAGCTGCAGAGGGGGGGACAGGAGGTCAGAGGCTGCAGAGGGGGGGACAGGAGGTCAGAGGCTGCGGAGGGGGACAGGAGGTCAGAGACTGCGGAGGGGGACAGGAGGTCAGAGACTGCGGAGGGGGACAGGAGGTCAGAGACTGCGGAGGGGGACAGGAGGTCAGAGGCTGCGGAGGGGGACAGGAGGTCAGAGGCTGCGGAGGGGGGGACAGGAGGTCAGAGGCTGCGGAGGGGGGGACAGGAGGTCAGAGGCTGTGGAGGGGGGAACAGGAGGTCAGAGGCTGCAGAGGGGGAACAGGAGGTCAGAGGCTATGGAGAGGGGACAGGTCATAGGCTGCAGGGGGGGCAGGAGGTCAGATGCTGTGCAGAGGGGGAACAGGAGGTCAGAGGCTGTGGAGAGGGGACAGGTCATAGGCTGCAGAGGGGGGGACAGGAGGTCAGAGGCTGCAGGGGGGGCAGGAGGTCAGAGGCTGTGGGGAGAGGACAGGTCATAGGCTGCAAAGGGGGGGACAGGAGGTCAGAGGCTGCAGGGGGGGCAGGAGGTCAGATGCTGTTGAGGGGGGAACAGGAGGTCAGAGGCTGCAGAGGGGGGAACAGGAGGTCAGAGGCTGCAGAGGGGGAACAGGAGGCCAGAGGCTGTGGGGAGGGGACAGGTCATAGGCTGCAGAGGGGGGGACAGGAGGTCAGAGGCTGCAGGGGGGGCAGGAGGTCAGATGCTGTTGAGGGGGGAACAGGAGGTCAGAGGCTGCAGAGGGGGGAACAGGAGGTCAGAGGCTGCAGAGGGGGAACAGGAGGCCAGAGGCTGTGGGGAGGGGACAGGTCATAGGCTGCAGAGGGGGGGGACAGGAGGTCAGAGGCTGCAGGGGGGGCAGGAGGCCAGAGGCTATGGGGAGAGGACAGGTCATAGGCTGCAGAGGGGGGGGCAGGAGGTCAGATGCTGTTGAGGGGGGAACAGGAGGTCAGAGGCTGCAGAGGGGGAACAGGAGGTCAGAGGCTGCAGAGGGGGAACAGGAGGTCAGAGGCTGTGGGGAGGGGACAGGTCATAGGCTGCAGAGGGGGGGGACAGGAGGTCAGAGGCTGCAGAGGGGGGGCAGGAGGTCAGAGGCTGTGGGGAGGGGACAGGTCATAGGCTGCAGAGGGGGGGAGAGGAGGTCTTAGACTGCAGAGGGGGAACAGGAGGTCAGAGGCTGTTGAGGGGGGAACAGGAGGTCAGAGGCTGGGGGGGGCAGGTCATAGGCTGCAGAGGGGGCGGTTGGAGGCTGGGGGGGGGGCAGGTCATAGGCTGCAGAGGGGGCGGCAGGAGGTTGGAGGCTGCACGGGGGGGGCAGGAGGTCAGATGCTGTGGAGGGGGGAACAGGAGATCAGAGGCTGCAGGGGGGGCAGGAGGTCAGAGGCTGTGGGGGGGGGGGGGAACAGGAGGTCAGAGGCTGCAGGGGGGGCAGGAGGTCAGAGGCTGTGGGGGGGGAACAGGAGGTCAGAGGCTGCAGGGGGGGCAGGAGGTCAGATGCTGTGGAGGGGGGAACAGGAGGTCAGAGGCTGCAGGGGGGGCAGGAGGTCAGAGGCTGCAGGGGGGGGGAACAGGAGGTCAGAGGCTGCAGGGGGGGCAGGAGGTCAGATGCTGTGGAGGGGGGAACAGGAGGTCAGAGGCTGCATGGGCGGTCGGAGGGGAGGAGTTTAGACGCTGTATGGGCGGTCAGGAGGTCGGAGGGGGGGAAGGAGTTCAGACGCTGCCTGCAGGGAGGGAAAGTAGGAAGACTCAGAGGCACAGGCGTGTGCAAGACCTCACCTCAGTGAGCAACGCGCATTTTAAAAATGGCGCCGCTCTGCGCCGTCGTGTCACTGCGCATGCGCCCGCATTCCCGAAACTTGCCGAGCCTGTACGAGCTTTCTCGTGCACGGCTAGCTTCGGAACGGCGCTGAGCCGCTGGCGCATGCGCAGTTGCATGTAGGTCGGCCCGGCCGCAGCCATATTTCTTTCAGGCGCCGCTGCCCTCACAGCGGCCTCCAGGAACAGCCAGGCAGCCGGCCCACCGGGATTTTTCCCGCTATCCCGGTTGGCCAGTCCGGCCCTGGTCTGAAGTGGTTAAGTAAGTGGGAAAAATTAGTAAACTCCCTTTAATGATAATAGGTAGAGCTAATTTGATAAAGATGATATGGATGCCACAACTATTATATTTGTTGCATAACTGTCCAGTATGGCTCCCTTGCTTAAACAAATAGATACCCTGTTCAGAGAACTTATTTGGAGATATAAACATCCCCGGATTAGACTGGGAATTTTGCAGTTGCCTAAAGAGGAGGGGGGTCTGGCTGTTCCGAATGTCAGATTGTATTATCTGCCATCTCAACCTCAGCAACTAAATGGATGGAATGGTATAGATTATGAGGATCCCGTACAGCAAATTATACTTTCTCAGCTGCTGTTAGATCCACTGGTACAGTTAATAGTAGCTTATCATTTCTACAGTAAACATAGTCATCCTACATTTAACCACTTCCCGCCCGGTCAATAGTCATGTGGTCACCCTAAAGGTGGGTGCCACACTCGAAGAAGAAGACCACCCAGAACCAATGGCGTCTGTCTCATAAATACCCCTCCCCAGCATGCACAGCTAGGCAAACCCTCCTGATTGGCTGCTGGGAAAGAGCACCCAAACCTTGACTCCACTGCTACCACCTGCAGCACTGGGGTTGGAAGAACACCCCAGTGCAACAGAATAGCCCACAGCACAGTCCAGCTAAGACAGAGACCCTGTTTTGCACTTAACAATCTGGATCAGAGTTTAACTACACTCTGATCTACCCTTAAATTGAACTAGCACCAGTAATATAAAGTACACAGGCGCTACACAATATTCATAGATCCTATTATACCCCTTTAAAATGATACTCTTGGGGTAAAGCAATCTTACCAAACTGTCCAAGGTGTACTACTGATATAGTCAGTGGTGTAGCGTGGGTTGTCAGCGCCTGGGGCGAGGCAAGTAATTTGCGCCCCCCTGACCCATGGACTTACCTATTTTCAGCTATCTCTAGTCTGGTCACATGATCCACTATGTGAGACAGCAGTGGCTGTAGGGAAGAGGAGAGCGTGCTTGATAATGACTGGTAAAGCCTGGAGTGGTGACATCATGCATATGTTCCTATGTCCCATCTGTTGTTGGCGCTCCCTCCTCTTCACACTCGTGACAGCACCCCTCTAAATTTTTCGCCCGGGGCGGTGGCCCCCCACGCACCCCCCACGCTACACCACTGGATATAGGTACTGTACACTTATACATATATACCAAAAAACAAAAATGAACCAAATCTAGCTTTGCTAGGGATTATATAGGAAGCTGAAATGCATGAAATGCATGTGTTATGGCTGAGAACTATTTATATGGTTTATAACATTATACTACAAAAATGGATATCAAAATATACGCCAACGATAGATCAATGGATAAAGGCGATTAATCTTAATTTAAGGCGAGAGGAATCGGCATACAAACATAGGAGGAGCTCTAAAAAAATCAATCTTAAAAATTTGGCATTGGTGGATAGACTCTAACATGTCTGAACAATCAGTTGAGTGAATTAATGACACTGAAGGAAGCTAATAATGATATAAGTGGGAGTTAAGCATAAGTATATATATTACATTAAGGAGTATTAATGTGAAGAGTGGTCTTCAAAAAAGACGAAAGCTTTGTTTTTCGGGGGGGGGGGGGGGGCGGGTTGAGGGTGTGATCGGGGGTGGGTTAGTGGCATATGTGTTATGATATATTTTTCATGAAAACAACAATAAAAATCATTTGATTGAAAAAAAAAATGTCTTTATTGCCGCGTTTACATGCCGTTTTTTGTGTTTTTAAAAGGCCATCTGGCTGTAACTGGCTGCAATACTTCTGGCTCACTGTCAAACAATAGAACAGAACAGAACAACAGAACAAGTATGTAGTAAACAAAACTCACAACTTCTATACATGTTCAAGGCCAGTGAGTCAGAAAAAACGTAAGCTAGCATCCCTTTGGCAGCCAGGCAACTTTCATTTTCAGAAGGATCCTCAAATCAGGAATCCTGTGATCTCTCCCTTCCCCCTGGATAGCCCCTTATCTTCTAATGGAACCCAATGGGTATCATGCCCTCTTAACCCTCTTGTATTTTATTGTATTGTAACTATACTGTCTCCATTTTATATTGTAAAGCGCTGTGTAAGCTGTTGCTGCTATATAAATCCTGTATAATAATGCCTTTAACACTTCAGGGGGTTTATGGGTTTTTGGGTTGAAAATATCTGTCCATTGTGACCAGAGGCGACTCTAGGCTTTGTGAGGCCTTAGGCAAAACTTGATATGGGGCCCCACTCACACCCTTGATGGGAAAAATAATTCAAGGACAAGACCTCTTCCCCACAACCCTGGCTGGTGGTTGTGGGGGTCTGTGGGCAGGGGGCTTATTGGAATCTGGAAGCCCCCTTTAACAAGGTGGCCCCCAGATCCTGATCTTTAATAACTAAGGGGCGGGGGCCAACCAGTGATGTCACCTGCATTGACGTCACAAGGGGTGGTGTCACCGATATTCACTGGTTGTTAGGGACGCTGGTGGCCCCACTCCTGAGTCAGGGCTCTTAACACTGCCTGAGCACAGCAACGTCCTTCAAAACTGGGGTAATGCATTGGGTAAGTTAGGCGGCTGCGAAGCCCCTGTGAGTGTGAGTGGTCAGTCAGGTGCTTATCTAATAGTTTTTGAAACTATCGATGCTCCCCGCTGAGACCACCGCCTGTGGAAGAGAATTCCACATCCTTACCACTCTTACAGTAAAGAACCCTCTACACAGTCTAAGGTTAAATCTCTTTTTTTCTAATTTTAGTGAATGGCCGCGTGTCTTATTAAATTCTCTTTTGCGGAAAAGTTTTATCCCTATTGTGGTGTCAACAGTATGGTATTTGTAAATTGAAAGCATATCCCCTCTCAAGAGAGAATACGTTCGGTGTTCGCAACCTTTCCTCTTAACTAATATCCTCCAGTCTCTTTATTAGCTTTGTTAGCCTTCTCTAGTCTCTTCAGTTCCAGTACATCCTTCCTGAGGACTGGTACCCAGAACTGGACAGCATACTCCTGGTGCGGCCGGACCAGAGTCTTGTAGAGTGGAAGAATTATTGTTTTATACAAAACATATAGGGAGGATTTTAAAACATTAACAGATGCATATCTTTTTTTTTTTTTTTACCTTTATGTCTAAAAAACATTAGAGACAATCATTTTACTTTATAATCTCATTCTCATGTCACTTTGGCAGTATCGCCCACGTTGCACTCTTATTATGCAGTCTAGATTCTGTGCCTTGAAGTGGGCAGTGATCAGTTTGTGTGGTTGCTATGTAGCCTTGTGTTGCAGAATTCCAGGCGTCTCATTAGCTGTGTACCTGCCTAAGCCCGAGGCGTGACTGCGTCATCTGTGTGTCTTCACCTGGCTTATATTCATTTATAGCTTCATTCTCTTTTCCAGGGATCCCGTCATGGTATAGGAACTACCTGTATGTCCCACCCTGTGGAGGCAGGGATAGCTCTACATATATATTATACACATTCTGTCATTGCTCAGTCATTGCCTTTCCTGCATTAAGTCACAGAACCTGTGTAATTCGTACATGTCAATCACTAAAGCTGCTAACCCACATACAATGTATAGTATATTGCGTCATAAAGCTCATCTTACTTTCCTAATACGGAGACACATTTTCTATCATAATGTTTTTTTGTCTCCATGGCTTCTCAGGAGTTCATGGCAACATTTAATGTTGTGTCCCCTTAAAGTGGATGTAAACCCGCTCCTATACCCAGTGAAGTGAACAGCCTCTGATGATACACAGAGGTAAAGGAAATTGCCCTATATAAGTTTTACTTGTTTATCTTCTGTCTATCCCTTTCTATATTCTTTAGAAAGTGCACATTGTGCTACAAATCTTTCTTCCAGTTTCAGCAGTGGGATGGGAGTCTGGGCATACACTGTGTGAGAGCTGATTGGAGGAAAGGCACCCCCCCCCCTCCACATAGGCGGAGGAACAAAGAAACTTCAAGAGCTGTGCTGTGAATAGACAAGCTCTCTGCTTATCTCTCTCTAATCAGCAGCCCAACACAAATTTCCTGCTGCTTTTATCACCTGTGTCGGAAGAAGTTGTCAGAAGTTATCATGCTGATAAGAGGAACGGAGCAATAGAAAGCAATGGGACTCAGGGCTTTGGCGAGAGATACGTAAACACTATAGATAGATGTGCCCAGGTCAGATTTCATGAATAGAGTTTACATCCACTTTAACCGCTTAAAGAGGAACTGCAGTCTGCTCAAATCATTTGTGATAAAAACATCTTTGCCATTATGAAGCTTCCCTCCAACCACTTTACATATTATTTTATATATATAACTGTGATTCTGTACTTGCCAAATATGCTGCAGAAATCTCCCTCCACTGAGTCTGGCTGCAGCCATTTTAACTGTGGGCAGCTGAAGCTGCTGCCTGTTTACTTCCTGGATTTACCCAGACACACACCTCCAGCTCTGTAGCCCTCATTGGCCCTCTTATAACTCACCCCCCCCCCTGGCAAACACTCATGAGAGTGAGAGAGCTGTGCATGATCTCATAAGCCTAAGCCAAGGGCCAGACAAGAAACAGGAAGTGGACTGTATAAGGTATTTACTGGCAAAAAATATATATTTTACTATCCAAGTTTAAAACAAGGGCAGAAGATTTGTTAGATGGAAAGATGTAAAACATGACTGAAGTTCCGTTTTTAGGACCACCCCACATACATATACTGTGGCAGGGCAGCCCTTAAACGCGAAATCACGTACCTGTACAAGATTTTTTTCTTCAGGTCTGGGGTGTGCTTGTGCGCCGCCAGTGACCCGCTCCTGCTGTGATTGGACACAGCAGGAGCCAATCAGCGGGTGTCTGCCGGGAACCTGGAGATCGTTCCGAGAGAGGCAGAACAGAGCTTTTTTTTCTTTTCCCTCTTGCAGAACGACGGTCTGCCTATGTAACAAGGCAGATTGCCGTTCTGCTGGTAAGGGAGACAGAGATCTTGTGTTTCTGCTAAGTAGGAACACAGATCTCTGTCTTCCTATAGTTAAACCAACCCCCACACGCAAGAAAGCACTCCCAGGGAACACATTTAACCATTTGATCACCCCTAATGTTAACCCCTTCTCTGCCAGCATCATTAGTACAGTGATAGTGCATTTGTTTAGCACTGATCACTGTATTGGTGTCATTGGTCCCCAAAAAGCCATCCCTCAGCCTGATCCCAGCCACCCCTCTGCCTCTGATCCCACCATCCCTCTGCCTCTGTTCCCAGCCATCCCTCTACCTCTGATCCTAGCCATCCCTCTACCTCTGATCCCAGCCATCCCTCTGCCTCTGATCCCACCACCCCTCTGCCTCTGATCCCAGCCATCCCTCTGCCTCTGATCCCACCATCCCTGTGCCTCTGATCCCAGCCATCCCTGTGCCTCTGATCCCACCATCCTTCTGCCTCTGATCCCAGCCATCCCTCTGCCTCTGATCCCAGCCATCCCTGTGCCTCTGATCCCATCATCCCTCTGCCTATGATCCCACCATCCCTATGCCTCTGACTTCACCATCCCTCTGCCTCTGATCCCAATCATCCCTCTGCCTCTGATCCCACCATCCCTCTGCCTCTGATCCCACCATCCCTATGTCTCTGATCTCAGCTATCCCTATGTCTCTGGTCCCAGCCATCCTTATGCCTCTGATCCCAGCCACCCCTCTGCCTCTGATCCCAGCAATCCCTTTGCCTATGATCCCACCATCCCTCTGCCTCTGATCCCACCATCCCTCTGCCTTTGATCCCAGCCATCCCTCTGCCTCTGATCCCAGCTATCGGGAAAATGTAATCAAATCAGAATTGAATCGTGAGTCCAGTGAAGATGGGCACCCCTAATATATACACACAATCTACTTAACTGACACTTCCAAAAAAAAAGTGTTAAAATTGAAGGCAAAATGACACTTCCCGGCCTCTTTATTCTGCTGGTAAACAAAGTGGCTGGGAATTCCATGAATCTGTACCAGACCCTTATCCTGGATGAGGGTCTGATATAGCTGTTAATAGGGATTCCTGGCTATGTAAGTAAATGGGGCCAGTGCCATCACTGGCTTTTAAGGACTTGGAAATGGCCTTAACAGTCCCCATTGCCAGCTGTCCTTTATAATACTGCTATTATTTATGACCTTCAGCTCCTGCTAAATGGGTAAATGTTGGGGCATTTGTCTGACCACCTTAACAACCAAGGTTTGGTCCGAACCTTAAGCTCATCCCTAGTTCTAATAAAGGAACAACCTTTCCAAATCAGGGACAGTTGAGGGATATGAAGTCCATTGGATGTTAGATGATGGATTATGACCAGACTAGATTATGACCAGACTAGTCAGACCATACAGCAGTGGTGAGCTGATCAGTAGCTCATGCATAACTAAAGCTTTTTTAGCAGGTAAAACAGTCTCTGTATTAGTGTTTCATTAGTATGTTCAGTAAAAGCCGACCTATAAAAAAACTGTACTGTATTTCATGTTAGGTATAGTCAGATATAAAAAGAACATCTTCTGGTTCCCAGTGGGCAGCAGTGTAGTTCTGACATTATCTGTAGCACAGTTTGTTCTCTCTTTTATCTGTGAGGCAATGAGGCTGAGCATTTTACTGGAATGCTGGAGAGATTACAAGAAGCTCACCACATAATTAATTACAAGAAGCAGCGGATGGACAATTAGCGTAATACAAAAAAATAATTAAAATGTTACTAAACCCACAACAGTAAAATTAGTCTGTATATGCAGTAAATCATGCGTGTTATACTCACTGTGGAACCTAAGGGGTTAATCCTCTGTATTGTGTAATAAGGTTGTTTGATCCTGTCTTCTCTGATCCTCCCCTTCTTCCACTGACTCCAGAACATTTCTGGATAGTACAGAGCCTTTGGAGTCAGGCTGCACATGCTCAGTTTGCTGCGTGTTGCTACATGTGATCAGCACAGGACCAATCAGCACTATCCAGACCAGGGATCCTCAAACTACGGCCATCCAGCTGTTGTAGAACTACACATCCCATGAGGCATTGTAACACACTGACATTCACAGACATGACTAGGCATGATGGGGATTGTAGTTGCTGAACAACTGGAGGGCTGTAGTTTGAAGACACATGGTCCAGACAGAGGGTCAGGAGCCCTGAAGCCTCATAGGACAGCCGAGTGCAGTATGAAAACTCCTCCTACAAGCTTCACCAGGAACGGATAGAAATCACAAGAAAAAGGTATTTAGCAGTTTATATTTACTAAAACTATTGCATTTCCATGATCTGTGTACTGTGAGAGACCACATAAAGTGAATGCAAGAACCTGAGTTTAGTAACACTTATAGGGTGAATTCACACATGCATGTGCATTGTAAAACTCCTACCAACGCAATAACACACAGAAAACAATTGTTCCAGACATGCTGCATTTTATCGCATTGCACTGTACAGAATCGCATGAGGGTCAAACAGCAGCGAAGTGCATCTCGCTGTTGTACAGTGACATAAATAAAGTGTACTTTTGTATACTTCAAATAAAGTTTTTACAAAAAAAAAGTGGAGCTGTGTGTGATGCCCTGCATTATGCACCACACCGCCCCCTACAGCAGTTGGGAACAGACAGCTGCAGGAGAGGTAAAGTGCTGTCCATTCCTGTGTGAACCGGCCCTAAAACATGTAACCTAATATGTAAGTGAATCTGTGTTCTGCAGGGTAACAGGTAAGTGACGTTAATGTTTCCCCACCACCAACTGCCCACGCCGGCTCTGCCCTTGCTCCTTACCTGTGTTTTTGGCCACCAGGATTAAAGAGAGGAAACCCTGCGGTATTTATACAAGGCTTAAATGATACCAGACTCCAAGTAGTAGCATGGTGGCTCCGTGATAAGCACTCCTGCCTTCCAGCATCAGGGTCTCTGATTTAACCCCTTCCTTACCGGGCCATTATAAAATGACGCCGGGGGCAAGGGTAGCTACATATGCAAAACATGCATTTTAGTGCAAGGTTGCTTTAGGGATTAAAGTTGTGTCATCTTTCTGTTCCAAGCCTACTGATTGGCCGATGAGGGAGCAGCAATACACTGATAAGTCTCTACTCCTGTTCTATGCCAGCACATGTGCATGCTACTGTGCGTGACTGGCTCCTCGTGCCATCATCTGTACAGCAGTCTGAGTGCAACTGTACAGATAATGACAGCAGATTCTAGTTGTATTGTATGGACAATGCATTTTATTGTGCATAAAATATACACCGTATTTATCGGCATATACCGTGCACTTTTTTGCCCTGAAAATCAGGGCAAAATTGTGGGTGCGCGGTATACGCCGATACCCGCTTTCCCGCGCCGAGTTTGAATACTGCGCCGACATATACCGAGCGCAGTACACTCGTGTATTGTCGGGCAGTCTCGGGTCCTCTTGCGCTGACGTCCTGGACGTACAGGACGTCAGCACGAGAGTTGCCGAGCCTGCCCGACGATACACGAGTGTACTGCGCTCTGTATATGTCGGCGCAGTACTCAAACTCGGCGCGGAAAAAGGAGCCGCAGAAGGACGCCAAACTCGACAAAGAGGACACCCGAAGCCACAGACGGATGCCGGACCCGACGAGGCCGCCTATGGACGCCGCGCAAGACACCTAAACTGTAAGTACAAAAAAAAATTTCCACAGGAATTCGGGGCAACTTTAGGGGTGCGCGCTATACCCCGATAAATACGGTACATTAATCTTAAATTGTGTTTTCTTGATTATCTATCAATCAATCTATCTACAGTAAAACCTTGGATTGCGAGTAACGCGTTTCGCAATACAAGCATTTTCTTTTAAATCCTGACTCGGTATGCGATTGTTGACTCGCAAAACTAGCAGGATTCAAGCAAGAGGTGCGGTTTGCCAGAGCCGATCTGAGCCGTTCGGATATACTCTGAAATACTCTGAAAACTTGGAAATATTCCGTTCCCAAGCCTTTCCGGGGGTTTCCGAGTTCAGTCGAGCTGTCCTGAGTATTTCTGAGGCTCTCCGGCACCCCCCACCTCTGGCCACATGCGGTATTGCATGCCATAGAAGTCAATGCGGAACAAATTAGCTTTGTTTCCATTGACTTCTATGGGGAAACTCCCTTTGATATGTGAGTGATTTGGATTACAAGCATTCTCCCGGAACAGATAATGCTCGTAATCCAAGGTTCCACTGTATTTAATTGCTGTTTATTTAACGAGGCTCAGATAGCAAAGAAAGACAAGGAAATTCTCTCCACTTCCTATACATTTGAATGGTGTAGGATTGGACAGGAAGTGAAAGACAATCTACCCAACGGGGGCAGGGGCAACATTTTAAATGAACCAATAAGACCAAATAATAATATAGTGATAATATATAATAAAAATAATAGTTTAGATTATATTTAGGTAGATTATAATAGAATAATCAAATAATATATAATAAAAATATGTTTTTATTATATTTTAGATTTAAATAGATAATAATAGAAATTAGAATAATATATAATAAAAATAAAGTATATTATTTGCTAACAGTTTAAACATTATACTGTATTGTGTTTGCTCTTCCTTACCTGCTGTCAAGATCATTTCCCCGCCATCCTCTATTTCCTTCTACGCTTATTTTCACTCTTTATTTTATTACCTTTCCTTATGTCCTCATTATTGTGTGTTGCTCGCAATCACAGCACATCTGACTGAGTACTATGATATGAAGTTATCATGGAAACTGCTTTGATTCACTCGGTTCGATTTCTATAGAAAGTTATTATGTAACTAATTCTTTTCATTTCCATGTATCAGTGTTATTATGTTTATTTTCTTTAAGTTCATCATTATTTTTGTTTTTTATTTGACTGATAAATCTTCCAATAAACATTTTCGAAACAGACAAAAAAATGAGTCCTAAGAGAGATGCAAGTATATGATCATAGAAATTGATTGTTGCTAATCTTGAAGTCTTTTTTTTTTTTCCACCTCAGAGAACTCTGTCAGGAGACTTATTCAGTTTTGCGTTCATTCGCTGTCTCAATCATAGTTCACATCATTGTGGTATTTTCTCGGTGCTTGTTCCTAAGTTTTCCTAAGGCCTCGTACACACGACCGAACATGTCCGCTGAAACTGGTCCGGCGGACCAGTTTCCGCGGACATGTTCGGTCGTGTGTAGGGCCGACCGGACAATTTTTCGGCCGAGCGGACAGGTTTCCAGCGGACAAATGTTTCTTAGCATGCTAAGAAACATGTCCGCTGGAACCATGTCCGCCGGACATGTCCGATGGTCAGTTTGACTCATCGGACATGTCCGCTGGCCCGAGAACCCGTGCATGACGTCGAAGTGATTCGACGCATGCGTGGAAGCATTGAACTTCCGGGTTCGCGCAAGTCGCCGCGTCATCGTCGCCGCCACGTCACCGCGTCGTCTGTCCGGGGGAAATTTGGTCTGATGGTGTGTACAGCCATCAGACCAAATGATCCCAACGGATATGTCCGATGAAAACGGTCCACGGACCGTTTTCATCGGACAGGTCCACTCGTCTGTACGAGGCCTCCGTCTAATGCCGCGTACACACGATCGGTCAAACCGATGAGAACAGTCTTAGGCCCTGTACACACGACCGGATCTGTCCGTTGGGATTTATCCGCGGATCAGTTCCAGCAGACAAATCCGGTCGTGTGTACGGCCTAGCGGACATTTTTCGGCGGACATTTGTCCAGCCGACCGGTTTTCAAGCGGATAAAAATTTCTTAGCATGCTAAGAAATCTATCCGCTGGAAACCTGTCCGTCGGACTGATCCGGTCGTCTGTACAGACTCACCGGATAAGTCTGACCGATCCCCATCCCTCGCATGCGCCGAAGTGATTCGACGCATGCGTGGAAGTATTTACCTTCCAGGGTCGCACACGTCGCCGCGTATGTTTTCCGCCGGGATTTTGATCTGATGGTGTGTACAGCCCATCAGATCAGAATCCGGAGCAGAAATGTCCGCTGGAAACGGTCCGGCGGACCGTTTTCATCGGATATCCACTCGTATGTACAGGGCCTTATGGACCGTTTTCATCAGACCAAACCGATCGTGTGTAGGCCCCATCGGTTATTTATCCATCGGTTAAAAAAATGTAATCTTGTTTTATATTTAACCGATGGATACCTAACCGATAGAAAAAAAAACAATCGTTGGTAGGCACGTCCATCGGTTAAAAATCCATGCATGCTCAGAATAAAGTCGACGCATGCTTGGAAGCATTGAACTTTGTTTTTTTCAGCACGTCGTCGTGTTTTACGTCACCGCGTTCTGACGCGATCATTTTTTTAACTGATGGTGTGTAGGCACGACTGACCATCCGTCAGCTTCATCGGTTAACCGATGGAAAAATCCATCAGACCGTTTTCATCTAATGGACCGATCGTGTGTACGCGGCATAAGAATGATTGCATGAAGCAAAAACACAATCAGAGTGATTGCAGACCTAAGTGAGGAGCAGAGTGACGACTGGCTTGGTGTGCTGATGCTCCTTCATTGTCCAATCAGCAGTATGGGGGTGCAGGTCAGTATCTTAGATGTTCTGCTCAGTGCCGGTGACTTGTCGGTATGGTTCCTCTATCGAGATGGTTCCTGTAAGGACTGCGCAGGCGCAATCCTTGCCGACGGAAATCTCTGAACCCCGGCCGGCATCCAGGCTCATTCCTTACCATCCCCGTGGATTGAAGGATGTTAAAAAAAAGAGCCAGGAGGCCAAACGAGCGTAGTGAGGGCGACTGGCCACTTACCTCAAATTCCACGTCGCCCTGGAGGTTCAGTGATTTCCGTCGGCAAGGATTGCGACTGCTCAGTCCTTACAGGAACCATCTCGATAGCCGCAACCATATCGTCAGATCACCGGGATAAGGTCATCTAGAGCCCAGGGAGAACATGCCAAACTGCCCCCCCCCCCCCCCCCCAAAGACGTATGAGCATTATGTGTCAGCAAAACCCCCCTCCTTCCGATACAAATTCACCCCCTTGCTGAAATCCCTCCTCCTAGCGCAAATCTTTGCCCCCCCCATTCCCCAAATCCCCCCAGCACAAATGACCCCTCCAAAAAAAATCACCCCTCCTAGCACAAATCCTCTACCCCTCATATCTCCCCTTCGAATACACATCCTTTATCCTCCTCCTGGCACAAATTCCCCCAAACTCCCCCTTCTAGTACGAATCCCCCTAAAAATGTCCCCTCCTAGCACTCATACCCCCCAATCATCCCTACTAGCACAAATGCCCCTCTATACAGAACATTTCCCCTCCTAGCACAACTCCCCTCCCCCATCTACCATATCACCTCTTCTAGCACAACCCCCTCTTCCTAGCACAAATACTCTCCCCCCCATTCCACACCCAAAAGAAATCCCCCCTAAATCACCACTCCTCCCAACAAAATTCTCCTCCTAGAACAATTCTTCCCCCCTGCAGCCTGCCATTCCCCCTCTCAACACAAATCCCCTTCCCCCTCAATCTCTTTACAGCACCCCCACCTCACACGACACCACAGTGCCCAGGGCAGCCACCCCTCCTGCCCTCCCCTTGTCCCGGCCCTGGTTCTGCTCAACTACATTGGAAAGAAGGGGGGTCACTGGCATGCTTTCTGTGTTGGGCCTCATTCACACAGGCGTACTACAGCATACGCCCATACAATGGCCGTATTGACCTGCACAGGTGTCCCGTCCATCCCTGGGCAATCAGTTCCATTTTTGTCAAATGGGATGCAGCTGCTACATGGATACAGCCACTGCTCCCACTCTGACAACTGTGCCAAGTGCACACTATCTGCTTTCAGGGACCGTGTTCCTGCATCGGGAGCAGTGGCTGTGTCCATGCAACTGCTGCATCGGCATCCCAAATGACATGAATATTGAATAAGACTGTCTGGCCCAGATTCTCAAAGGGCTTACGACTGTGCAACGCAATGTACGCTGTCGTAAGTCCTAATCTGGGCCGTCGTATCTATGCGACTGATTCTTAGAATCAGTTACGCATAGATATCCATTAGATCCGACAGGCGTAAGGCTCTTATGCTGTCGGATCTTAAATGCAATTTTTTTTTTGCCGCTAGGTGTCGCCTCCGTCGTTTTCCCCGTCGAGCACTCCAGACAATTAACCCATAGAATTTGATTGTTCAATCTCTTTAGCAGTAGCGGTTGGTGGTAAATTTTTTTTTTGGGGGGGGGGGGGGGTGGCAAACAGTGCACCCAATGCCACCCCCCCTCCCTGGTCTGGTCGGTCGGGTCTGGAGCACTTACCCCATCTATGGCGGGCATCACTTACAAGCGGCTTTCTATTCCCCTGCTCTCCTCCGCGGGCATCACGAGTGGCTTCCTCTTCCCGGAGTCTTCCTTCTCCTCCCTCCTCCTCCGCGGCCAATCGGAACTCTTCTCCTTTCGGCCAATCGGGACACGGATCTAATACCCACTTCTTGACTAGTGGGGAGGAGATTCAGTGTGAAATTAGCGAATATTAATTTGCTATGGTCACGCAACTGGGTGGGCTCGGTTCGCAGTGCTCTGCGCCCCAAGTTCACCCTATTCTGAAGCCTATAAGAGCCTCTGGCTCTAATCACGTACGCCAACACCCCCCCCCCATTGGAATTTATGCCTCCGACGTCCTGCATGGGGGCTGGACGTATAGATAGGGGGTGCCCTTAATGGAGGGGCCGCCCCTGCTCCTTAGACTTACCAAAACTATGTAAATATGAGGACAAATTTACATAATTTCTATGCTGGCCATATATGGATCTAAATTCAACCGGTTCAGCAGGGACCGGCCAAATGTGTGGCCACTGTGGGTGAACACCAATTAATCTACCGATCGACTTCTGTTGAACCGCCTTGTCAGTATATGTTTGATTGATCAGCACTGCAGGCAATACACTGCAGCACTGATCAGTATATTCTGATGGTGGAGTCTTCCTGTTGTCAGAATACAATGACAGTGGGGAGAATCAGATTTTTTTCATTTAGCCAGCTGGTTGAACAAAAAAATGACCCAGGTATTTAGTCCTAAATCCAGCAGGCCCCTGCACTACATAGTAGCTCTAAATGAGATTGTATAGTGCATGGATCGCCAACCCGTTGATCACAATCTACCCTACCCGTTGACCTCTGGTAGATCACGATCATGTTCCTGCTTCACTGATGCCTCCAGGGATTACTATGGCAGACCTCAGTCTGAGTAACTCTCTCATCCACTTGGATGTCAGTCTTTACCCTCGGCCTCCACTGTTCTCATCCTTACAGCAGAGCGGAGGGTGGGAGACAGCACAGTTCTGGAGCTGCTCCAGTTAACCTTTCAAGTTAACCAGCAGTTGACTGGTTGCTAGGATGCCTGGCGGCAGGGATGGACTGACCATTGGGACTACAGGGAGTTTCCCGGTGGGCCGATGGCTCAGTGGGCCGGCTTCAGTGACAGTGGACTTCCGCCCTCCTCCGCTCCTCTGTCTCTCCCTCCCCGCAGTGCTCACCTGGGGGGAACAAAGAAGTAGGGGGAGGACCAGAGGAGCATGGGGGGGAGGGGACAGACAGCTGATTCAACAGCTATGGCCTGAGAGTTTCTCACTTCTGCTTAATCTTGTCCCATAAGAGGGGCACCAAACTGATTCTTTGCCCCGGGTGAAATAATGTCTAGCTTCCCCACTGGTACTGCCTATAAGATAGGGTGACCAGACATCCCCAGTTTCAGGGGACAGTCCCCTGATTGAGGACACTGTCCCCGGACCAAGTCTGTCCCTGGTTTTGTCCCCAGATTGGATTTAATAGGGGGCAGGGGCAATTTCAAAGACAATCAGTGCAGAACTAAAATAAAAAAAATAGAATTACACACCCCCTCTCTGCCATGCCTACTAGCATAGGGGGGCTGTATTTTTCCCATTATCTGTGCCCCCTTCTCATGATTATGTGCTGGTCGGAGCGGAGGGAATATTTCTTCAGTTTCGGGCACATGCCCATTCAGCTCCACTCGCATGTTCTTCTGCCTAGGCTCAAATCCTGGCCAGCCACCTGCCTATCTCCTCGCCTTCCCTGGCGGAGTGATCTTCCTCCGCTCCCCACTCAGTAGTAGCCGGAGCCCGAAGAGTAAGACTTGAGAGGCTGTGAGGCGGCGGTGACGGTCAGAGAGTCGCTGATTGTTGTCATTACTAGTAAAGAAAAAATATGTCCCCGGATTTCATTTAAAAAATCTGGTCACCTTACTATAAGAGTACCAGCCGTTCTACTGTAATAAAGTAGAATGGCTAGTGGCTAGTGAAGGGGGAGAGGGGGCTTGGGTGGCCGGGGGGGTGCCGGAGTTGTCCGGCCGCCATGGGAGAGACCTGTCAAAGTGGGCCAGTCTGGATGAAGTCCAGGGCCAAATTTCTGTCCCAGTCCAGCCCTGCCTGGCGGTCCTAACAACCGGCAGTCACCAGCTTGTTATTATAAAAAGTTAATGCTCCTGTTCCTGCCCTGTTTTAGGGGGTACAGGACACGACTGTATAGCAGAGGCACAGGACATTACTGTGAGGGGGTGATGTGAAGGAGGGCAGAGGACACTGATATTGGGCAAGCAGAGGATAATACTGTGTGTAGGAGGAGAGCAAAGGGGCATAGGACACTATTGGGGGGGCAGAGGACACTAGGGGGGCATAGGACTCTATTGGGGGCAAAGGACATTACTTTGAGTGACGGGGGACACATGACACTACTGTGGGGGGAGGGCAAAGGACACTACTGGGGGGGCATAGGTCACTACTGGGGAGGCATTACTATGGGGGGCAGAGAACACTACTGGGGGGGGGGCAATAGGACACTACTGTGGGGAGCAGAGGACACTACTGGGGGGCATAGGACACTACTGGGGAGGCATTACTATGGGGGGCAGAGAACACTACTGGGGGGGGGGGGCAATAGGACACTACTGTGGGGAGCAGAGGACACTACTGGGGGGCATAGGTCACTACTAGGGAGGCATTACTATGGGGGGCATAGGACACTACTGTGGGGGGCAGAGGACACTACTGGGGGGCATAGGACACTACTGGGGAGGCATTACTGTAGGGGGCAGAGAACACTACTGGGGGGGAGGGCATAGGACACTATTGTGGGGGGCAGAGGACAATACTGTGGGGGAGGATGTAAAAGGGGGAGAGGACACTGCTGTGTATGTGTGGGGGTGTCAGAGAATACAACTGTGGGGGGTGAAGTGAAGAGGGGCATAGGACAGTAATATGTGTTTCTCGTGTAGAGGATAATACTGTGTGTAGGAGGAGAGCAAAGGGGCATAGGACACTATTGGGGGGGGAGGGCAGAGGACACTAGGGGGGCATAGGACATTACTTTGAGGGACGGGGGACACAGGACACTACTGTGGGGGGAGGGCATAGGACACTACTGGGGGGGGCATAGGTCACTACTGGGGAGGCATTACTATGGGGGGCAGAGAACACTACTGGGGGGGGGGGGCAATAGGACACTACTGTGGGGAGCAGAGGACACTACTGGGGGGCACAGGTCACTACTAGGGAGGCATTACTATGGGGGGCAAAGAACACTACTGGGGGGGTGGGCATAGGACACTACTGTGGGGGACAGAGGACACTACTGTGGGGCATAGGACACTACTGGGGAGGCATTACTGTAGGGGGCAGAGAACACTACTGGGGGGGAGGGCATAGGACACTACTGTGGGGGGCAGAGGACAATACTGTGGGGGAGGATGTAAAAGGGGGAGAGGACACTGCTGTGTATGTGTGGGGGTGTCAGAGGATGCAACTGTGGGGGGTGAAGTGAAGAGGGGCACAGGACAGTAATATGTGTTCCTCTTGCTGTTTTTTATAGGAGGCTTGATAGTTAATTAAAAAAAAAAAGACCACTGCACCCCAGAGAGCTTTGATCTCTTCCATGTTGTCCAGGTAGATCACCACCTCCCAAAGGTTGCCTACCCCTGGTACAGTGCATGTTCACCTTAAGAGTGATTGTACAATCAGAACGTATCGTGTATGGGCAACTTAAACCTGGGTTTGGTGATTTACTTTTATGCCCAGTCATCTTCCTAGGAATTGTGGGTACAACCATCATTCATTTTTTTTTTTTTTTCTTTCTAAATTTTGAAATTCACATTGTGCCATTTCGATACGGATGTGATTTAACCGTGGCTTGCGTCACCCCCTCTTCGGTTTCCTTGATTCCGGTTTATACTGAATTCACTAACTGGCAGAAAAATGCAGAAGTTGCCTGACCTCAACCCAAAGAAATCTTTTGATGTTCGGGCACAAAATCCAATACATCTCATAGGACAATCCCTACAATGCAGGTTGGATGGAGGGATCTTTGCCTTTCAATTTGGACCCTTAATCGTCACATTTTAAATTCATCCCAAAATAATTCCTCAGTTTACATTTCTTGCCCGGCTTTCCAGTTGTTTAAAAGTTCTGAATTTATTTACCAGCTATATTTATAAACAAAAAATTACCAGTTATATTTATAAACAATTACTTATAAATATTTATAACCAATAAGTTATATTTTTAAATAATTTTACGTTTTAAAAATATTATTTTATAGTTTTACTAATCCCCCAAAAAAGTGCTTTTTTTTTTTTTGGACTCGCATACCTCAAACCTCCTTTAAAAAAAATTACTTTTACATTAAAATGAAACACTAAATTCTTGTTAAACACCTTTTATGTTTTTTCATTATGATCCAATCACCCACATTGTACTATGACATCATTATCATCCACCAATAAAATCATCAGGAAACAAAGATATAAATAAAATATGGATTTATTAACACACGTATTGTGATCAAACATGAAATCGGTCAGCATTGTTCAATCCATAAATAATTCTTCATCTCATCATAAATATAAAAATATATAAATAGCAATAGAATTAAGATAAATAAGAGTCTGTGTGGCAGATTCAAGTGTCAGTCATTGAACGGTCTCTGCCAGGGCTAGCAGCACAGAAGCAGCAGCAGTGCTTCCTCTTCTTCTTCTTCAAGTATCCGGTACAGTGTGGCCCCTGGGGGCCCCTTCATGAGAGCAGCAGTCTCTGATCAGACTTGTGTAGGGCTCAGGCTGGGTTCTCTCCCTCTCTCTCTCACCGTTGGTACATCATCCAGCTGAGGGTGGCATGGTGGATGTGGCCCCCCTGGCTGTGATTGATATGGGCCCCTTGGCTGTGATTGGTGAAGAGTCCCAGGGGTTCTGTGTACACAGGGGAAGAGGAATAGATGTGTAGATCCCCCATGATCAGCACGGTGGGCATGCTCGGCTCCTCCTGGATGCCCTCCTCGCAGCAGATCTGGATGAAGACCAGCAGGCACAGCACGTAGAGCCAGCGCAGGGGCCGGTCAATCTCCGGGGGCGGTAGGTATTTGCGCACCTTGGCCGGGTACTGCACCCTGCGGCTTCTCTTGCCTCTGGGCCCTAAGGTGCCCCTTCTGGCCAGCTTGGCAGGTGCAGCTTGTACGGCCTCCACATCGAAGGTGAAGATCTCGGGGCGGCAGTTCCTGGCCCTCAGGGCCGGTATGATGGGCACCGCACACTCCGGGTCTGAGGAGGAGGAAGCCGGGCTGTCAGGCAGACACAGCATGGGAAGGGGGGCTCTGCGCCGCAGACAACGCTCTCCAGATTCCAGACACATGGTGACGTCACACACAGAGCGAGAAATAACGAGAGCTCTGAGATCGGGAATGTCAGTGGTGATTGGAGACTGAGCGTACAACCAATCCTTATATACTCAATGAGCCCGCCCATCGCCGCTCCGCCACCAATCAGGAGCCTGCGGAAGGGATGAAACCTGGGAATGCGGGTGGCCGCGGATTGACGGCTCGAGACGTGTCTGGGCGACCTGCATCGTGTGTGACCCAGGAGGAGGGGGAGCAACCATCTGCATCCGAGGGGGGGACCATCTACACCTGAGGGGGGAACTATCTACACCGGAGGGGGAACTATCTACACAGGAGGGGGAGCAACCATCTGCATCCGAGGGCGGGACCATCTACACCTGAGGAGGGGAACCATCTACATCCGAGGGGGGAACTATCTACACCCGAGGGGGGAACTATCTACACAGGAGGGGGAGCAACTATCTACATCCGAGGGGGGAACTATCTACACCTGAGGGGGAGCAACATCTACACCCGAGGGGGGAACTATCTACACCAGAGGGGGAAACTATCTACATCCGAGGGGGGAACCATCTACACCGGAGGGGGAAATTATCTACACCCGAGGGGGGAACTATCTACACAGGAGGGGGAGCAACCATCTACACCCGAGATCGGAGTGTAGGGATCGGAGATATACATTGTATACTGAGTGTAGGGAACGGAGATATACAATGTATACTGAGTGCAGGGAACGGAGATATACAATGTATACTGAGTGTAGGGATCGGAGATATACAATGTATACTGAGTGTAGGGATCGGAGATATACAATGTATACTGAGTGTAGGGATCGGAGATATACAATGTATACTGAGTGTAGGGATCGGAGATATACAATGTATACTGAGTGTAGGGATCGGAGATATACAATGTATACTGAGTGTAGGGATCGGAGATATACAATGTATACTGAGTGCAGGGATCGGAGATATACAATGTATACTGAGTGTAGGGATCGGAGATATACAATGTATACTGAGTGCAGGGATCGGAGATATACAATGTATACTGAGTGCAGGGATCGGAGATATACAATGTATACTGAGTGTAGGGATCGGAGATATACAATGTATACTGAGTGTAGGGATCGGAGATATACAATGTATACTGAGTGTAGGGATCGGAGATATACAATGTATACTGAGTGTAGGGATCGGAGATATACAATGTATACTGAGTGCAGGGATCGGAGATATACAATGTATACTGAGTGTAGGGATCGGAGATATACAATGTATACTGAGTGTAGGGATCGGAGATGTACAATGTATACTGAGTGCAGGGATCGGAGATATACAATATATACTGAGTGTAGGGATCGGAGATATACAATGTATACTGAGTGTAGGGATCGGAGATATACAATGTATACTGAGTGTAGGGATCGGAGATATACAATATATACTGAGTGTAGGGATCGGAGATATACAATGTATACTGAGTGCAGGGATCGGAGATATACAATGTATACTGAGTGCAGGGATCGGAGATATACAATATATACTGAGTGTAGGGATCGGAGATATACAATGTATACTGAGTGTAGGGATCGGAGATATACAATGTATACTGAGTGTAGGGATCGGAGATATACAATATATACTGAGTGTAGGGATCGGAGATATACAATGTATACTGAGTGTAGGGATCGGAGATATACAATGTATACTGAGTGTAGGGATCGGAGATATACAATGTATACTGAGTGTAGGGATCGGAGATATACAATGTATACTGAGTGTAGGGATCGGAGATATACAATATATACTGAGTGTAGGGATCGGAGATATACAATGTATACTGAGTGCAGGGATCGGAGATATACAATGTATACTGAGTGTAGGGATCGGAGATATACAATGTATACTGAGTGCAGGGATCGGAGATATACAATGTATACTGAGTGTAGGGATCGGAGATATACAATGTATACTGAGTGCAGGGATCGGAGATATACAATGTATACTGAGTGTAGGGATCGGAGATATACAATGTATACTGAGTGTAGAGATCGGAGATATACAATGTATACTGAGTGTAGAGATCGGAGATATACAATGTATACTGAGTGTAGGGATCGGAGATATACATTGTATACTGGGTGCAGGGATGGGTATCGGTGCTGTACATTGTATACTGGGTGCAGGGATGGGTATCGGTGCTGTACATTGTATACTGGGTGCAGGGATGGGTATCGGTGCTGTACATTGTATACTGGGTGCAGGGATGGGTATCGGTGCTGTACATTGTATACTGGGTGCAGGGATGGGTATCGGTGCTGTACATTGTATACTGGGTGCAGGGATGGGTATCGGTGCTGTACATTGTATACTGGGTGCAGGGATGGGTATCGGTGCTGTACATTGTATACTGGGTGCAGGGATGGGTATCGGTGCTGTACATTGTATACTGGGTGCAGGGATGGGTATCGGTGCTGTACATTGTATACTGGGTGCAGGGATGGGTATCGGTGCTGTACATTGTATACTGGGTGTAGGGATGGGTATCGGTGCTGTACATTGTATACTGGGTGCAGGGATGGGTATCGGTGCTGTACATTGTATACTGGGTGCAGGGATGGGTATCGGTGCTGTACATTGTATACTGGGTGCAGGGATGGGTATCGGTGCTGTACATTGTATACTGGGTGCAGGGATGGGTATCGGTGCTGTACATTGTATACTGGGTGCAGGGATGGGTATCGGTGCTGTACATTGTATACTGGGTGCAGGGATGGGTATCGGTGCTGTACATTGTATACTGGGTGTAGGGATGGGTATCGGTGCTGTATACTGGGTGCAGGGATGGGTATCAGTGCTGTATACTGGGTGCAGGGATGGGTATCAGTGCTGTACAATGTATACTGGGTGCAGGGATAAGGATGGGCAGAGTAGGGACATGTCTGAGCTCTGCAATGTACTGTATATTACATGGTGCATAGTTATAAAGTCCGACTGAAAAAGACACACGTTTATGTAAGTCAACCAATCGATACAAATAAAAATAAAACCTCCACATCCACTGTGAAGAAGCCTTTCCAGATGTGAAGCTTAAATCTCTTTTCCTCCAGACGTGACGAGTGCCCCCTTGTCCTCTGTAATGATAATAAAGTGAATATCTCAGCACCAAGTTCACTATACGTACCCCTTATATATCTGTACATGTTGATCATATCCCGCCTTAATCTCCTCTTCTCCAGAGAGAATACCTTCAGTTCCTCTAATCATCCAGCAGATCCACCATCACAGCACCCCATGAAAGCCGCGGCTCACTGTCACTTTCCATCCATCACCAGCAATCACTGTGGTTGACACCTCACCTGCGTCACGGCCTGGGAAAGCCGTCAGGAACTGTGGTGACTGATGGAGGTGTGAGGAATTTCTCCAAATAAACACAAAGCTTCTAATTAGAAACCATCTCATTACTTCCCCATGATAATGACTTCACTAGAGCCGAGAATGGAATGAAAAGAAGTCCCAGACCCCTTCCCACCTCAATACACCATCGATATGAAATATACTGACACGGGACACAAACATTAAATCTCATCGTGAGCCGAAATCCTGCAAAAAGAAAATGTACCTGCATGTGAGGATTGTTCCCCACATTTCTGATGTAGTGGCTCCCCCTAGAACTGCAAAGGGTTATTTGCTCTTTTAGTTCCGAGGGATTGGAAATGCAGTAATATCTTATTCCTCGCTCGTGTGGGATTACTCCCAGCTCTACAACCGTTCCTCCCAAGTTGCCCCTCTCTGCGGCTCTTGTGGTTGCAGGCTTTCCGATGTCGCCATTTTAAATGCAAGACCAGCATGAGAACTGGGGGCATCAAGGACCCTCCTTATACCAGATTAGCACCAGATCCTAGAAGAACGAGGAATAAGGTAAGTATAATTGTTTATTCCAGTGACAGGGTGGCAAAAAGACCAGGGGCTTCAGCCCGAAGTGCTGTTAGGGGTTTGTTAGTGGCGCAGGGTTTTTTGGCTGGGCAGTGGGGTTGTGTGGCGGGGGTAAGCTCACTTGCTGGTTGCTGCCTGGTTTATCAGTGCCCAGGGCCGCTGATAGGGGGGGACCACCAGTCCTTCTGTAGGGGGAATTAGTGCGGGGGGGCAATTACAGAAGGATGCCCTGTGCGTCTCTCTGCAGCAGCTGAAAGCCAATTTCTCCCCCTCTTGCTGGCTTTCAGCTACTACAGGAACGAGACAGGGCATCGTTCCTGTAATTGCTTCCCCGACACCGATCCCCCTCCCTATCCTGCCTGCCTCCGACCCCCCCCCCCCCCATATCACTGTGCTGCCCCCCACAGCATGTAGGCTTCCCTGTCCTGTAAAAAAAAAAAATGTAAAAAAATAATAGTTAAGCATTGTAATTAATAATTTAAAAAAATTGTAAAATTAATGATTAAAAAAAAAACATTTTAATAAAAAGTATATTTTTTTATTAAAAAAACAATAAAAAAAAGGCTAATTCACACATGTTCTCTGTTATGTTTGTGTTCGCTAATAATGATTTTAGTGTATCTTTAGTGAAAATATAGTCTTGATATATTGGGGGGGGGGGGGGCTGCCAGGTAGGCTGTACAGGACCCCATGATTTCTAACAGCAGCCTGCCAGTGACCATCAACGCTGACCACTAAACTCACCTGCCTGACACAGCGACCATTACGCTGACCTACCTGACATACATACACTCACCTACCTGACATACATACACTGACCTACCTGATATACATAAACTGACATACACTGACCTACCTGACATACATACACTGACCTACCTGATATACATACACTGACCTACCTGACATACATACACTGACCTACCTGATATACATAAACTGACATATATACACTGACCTACCTGACCAGGAGACAGACTTCATGTGTCCTGCAGCAGCACAGCTCAGCCATGGTGTGCGGCACGCCCATCATCTCCCAGTGATGTGGCGTGACCACCGCATTGTAATTCCCGCATTCTGGAGCCTGCAGCACCTATGATGGACGTCCCACGGTCCCGGCATTGTGACCAGTGTCACATCCATCATAGGCTCCAGAAGGCGGGACCTGCTATGTCACTCAGCGGCACTCGGGATCAGATCGATCCCTGCTCGGGGCTAACAATAGAAGGGTGCATCATGCTTGAGACCTGGGGCTTTTCAGGGCTCCAGCCCCCTGCCCCCCCTACCGACACCACTGATCAGCAAACATTTCGGTATGAGAGCCACATTGTAAATTTTACAAATATTTGTGGGACAAAAAAAAAAATCCCCATAAGAGTCCCTCTTTACATCAGTCTTCCCATTAGAGTCCCCCTTACATTAGAGTTCTCCCTTACATCAGGGTCCCCATCAATGTCCCACTTACATCAGACTCCCTTTACATCAGTCACCCTCAGAGTCCCCAGTTACATGGGTGGGAGGAGGGGGGTTGAAGCAGAGACCATAGGCAACCTCTGCTGACCTTAATCCTCAGTCTGGACATTATAGATATGCCACTGACCTTAGCTTAGGTCAGATAAAATCTTGTAGCGGGTCAGATTTGGCCCACTGGCCATCCTTTCTAGGCCCTTGCCTTAACCCAGACAAACATGGTTTGGTTCAACAGGGACCGGCCAAATTTCGATCCATGTATGGGCAGGCTGGTTGTAAAGAAGTGGATCTACTTCTGTACAACCACCCTGTTGGATAAACCGAATGTATATACACATTGGGAACCTCTATGAGACTGCTACAAAGATAAGTACAATTCTGTATCCCCAGGCTGCCTTGGGATGGAGACAAGTACGCATGGGACCCTATTCATTTCTCCATGGGACCCCATCATGTAAAGTTATGCCGCTGGCGTCATTATTGTCTGTTGAAAGTAAATGACAAGTTGCACATACAGGCCTAGGTACATGGACATGTTATTTCTCTTCGAGGGGTCACCACAGTTCAGCCTGCCCGATCCTCACCATTAGTAACCAAGAATCTTTTAACATGCCAGCAGAAGGGACTGCGAAGCAGCACTGTCTTCAGCAGAGGTATTTCAACTCCTGTAATACTCATTTATTATCCACCCACAGAAGCTAAATATGGATGCACACCAGGGTTGCCAACCTCCCGCAGCATTTTTTACTGACAAAACATGGAAAGTTTACTGGCGGAGCACGTTTTTTACTGGCGACCTGAGAAATTACAGAACTCGTACTGAAAACCAGCAATGAATATTTGAACAGTATAAACATGATATGCAAACACTGACAATACCTACAACAAAGTAATTTGCTTGATTTACACCTAAAAAGTCAATACAGCATGAAATTATCAGCCCCCGATATTTACTGGCAGTTATAATAAAATCACAGATTTTTACAAACTGTCAGTAAATTTACTGGCAGTTGGCAACCCTGATGCACACCCTAACAAATATCTTCTCTTACTTGTGCCATTTTAAAAGTATGTTATTTGGTAACTTAAAGGCAGGGCCGTCTTAATAAGAGGGCACACCTGGGCACTGCCCAGGGGCCCCAGCTGCATGGGGGGGCCCTGCACTTTCCCCAAAGAAGCTGGTCCTTGAGCCCACTCTGCCTGGAAATTGGGGGCCCCTTGATGGCACTGAGAGTGATGGATACACAGGGGAGGCAGGCTGGCAGTGGTGTGCCATGCTGTGCAGAACGATGCCTATCTCACAGCCAGCAGGGGGGGGGGGGGGGGGTCAGAGCCCCAGTGATGCTCTGACCCAAAAGGAGAAGCTCTGCTTGTCTGCTTCCTACCTACTTGATGTCTGTTTACCTGCGCTGTCTCCATTGTAGGGGCCCCAGAGCATTACTTTGTCCAGGGGCCCATGATGCTATTAAGACGGCCCTGCTTAAAGGATTTCTGGCAGGATTATCAGGTATTAAAGGGGTTGTAAAGGTAAAAAAAAATCCCTAAATAGCTTCCATTACCGTAGTGCAGTCCTCCTTCACTTACCTCATCCTTCCATTTTGCTTTTAAATGTCCTTATTTCTTCTGAGAAATCCTCACTTCCTGTTCTTCTGTCTGTAACTACACACAGTAATGCAAGGCTTTCTCCCTGGTGTGGAGTGTCGTGCTCATCCACTCCCTTGAGGGGGGAGGGGGCGAGCAGAAGAGTCAGGACGCTCTCTACATTGCAGATAGAGAAAAGAGCTGTGTGTTAGTGGGCATTATGACTCTCCTGCTCGCCCCCTCCCCCTCAAGGGAGTGGATGAGCATGACACTCCACACCAGGGAGAAAGCCTCGCATTACTGTGTGTAGTTACAGACAGAAGAACAGGAAGTGAGGATTTCTCAGAAGAAATAAGGACATTTAAAAGCAAAATGGAAGGGTGAGGTAAGTGAAGGAGGACTGCACTAAGGTGAAGGAAGCTATTTAGGGATTTTATTTTTTACCTTTACAACCCCTTTAATACCTGATAATCCTGCCAGAAATCCAGTTAGCTCAAGACTTCCTGCAGTGATCTGATAACAGAGTGCCTCTGGTATGCTGAAATAACAATCAATGTTCTTAATCTTGCCCAGTTCACCTCTGTAAACTACAGATGAGAGGTGTTTCGTAGTCCACATCACGAGCGAGGCACTTAGGGTAACAATGTTTACTCCTCCATAGATACAGTGAGGGAGTGATGTCACCCTAGAATAGGAAGTACTGGCTGGATCACTAGGTGAAAAAAAGCCCAAAAAAAAGAAAACTATTGCAGCTACCACATCTTAGGTCTGGTAAGCTGAAATATTTTTGTTATTGGCTTTAGATACACTTCAGGATCTATGTAAAAAAATATAATAATAATAATTTGCACAGGCATGAGGAATCTTCACTGTAATTAGCTTAGCCTGTTTATTTTGTGGGATCATCTGCGCCATCTAGTGGCAATAATGCACTATTTTTCCTGATTGGGATATTTCAGGAAAAATACTGTGGTATTGCCACTAGATGGCGCTGACAATTCTAGATTGTGTTTTGCAAATTTTTTATACATAGACCCTATAATGTTAATATTTCTAATGTAGGTCTGCTTCATATGTCGCTTTTGCAATTTGTAAACAGCATCATATGTGGTAATAAAGATGAATATGATCTAAATAAAACCTGATCCAGCTCTGTCTACAATCTATGTCTGTGCCTGACATTCCTGATGTTACCTTATGACGTTGTTTTAAATCCCGTCTCCATTTACAGCGTCATTAAACTTGGTGTGACTGCTATAACATTATGGCAGTGAGGTCAACGCTGATTTTTTTTGCACGCCGTTTATTCTAATGCTGTTGTCACACAATAACTGCGTAAACACATTTAAGATATTTTCGTAGCTCCATTGTACTGGTCACGGGCACTTTACCACGACTAGTAGGTGAAAAGGGACTCTTAGGTCAATAACTCCATTTAGCAGAAAGCCACGTCTTCTGAGTACGACAAAGCCAAGCATTGGAGCTTCAAGGCGACACCAACTTCAAAGACACAAGAAGGTTCCCTTTTCTACTCAAATTACACTGGAACCTAAATTTGTGTTTACTTTATTACTCGGCATTATCATTCCGGAGGTCGCTGATGAAATCTTTACAACCTTAATGACTTCTTATGTTGTGTCTGTTAATGGAAAAAAAAATAAAGCGTAGGTGCGGCGATTTGTGATTTCAGGCTGAAATGCCATCAATCACCTTCTTAAATTTCCGACATGAAGAGACTTGTTCTTATTTCAGATGGCGTTAAATTGAGCTGTAAAGGATTTATTTTTAAAGACACATAATGCATTTTTTCCCCTTTAACCAGGGGGTTAAAACGAAAACACAATTGTGCCAATTCCCCAATCCACATATTTGAGGTGGATGGGGGGATCCTCCCAGGGCACTATTGTGTTCTCACAGCCGGGAGCCTTCCCTATAGCCGACAGCACTGATCGGTCAGAAGAACTTGACAGAGTTTCAACTTCTGTACTACCAGGGTGTCCATACATGGATTAAAATTTGGCTGCTCCCTGCTGAACCGGTCAAATTTTGATCCATGTTTGGCCAGCTTAAGCCCCCTAAAATGTAATATTTTTATAGGTGAGGCATGGTGGGCTTAGGGTCATCATACATGCTTCAATCTAACCATACAATCTTTGTACTGTTACCATTAGATTTACCAAACGTGGCCCATTGCCGGGTTCCAGCCTCCCTTCTCGCAGGCCTCCAGCCAGCTGCAGATCCATAAACCTCCCATGGTGCCTCCCAGCTCCCATAGAGACACAGAGCACAACCAGGACCCCTAAGAGCCCTCAGCCACCACAGAGCCTCCCAGCTCCCATACTGCCCTCCAACCTCCCGTAGAGACACAGAGCACAACCAGGACCTCTAAGAGCCCTCAACCACCACAGAGCCTCCCAGCTCCTATACTGCCCTCCAACCTCACGTAGAGACACAGAGCCCAACCAGGACCTCTAAGAGCCCTTCAGCCACCACAGAGCCTCCCAGCTCCCATACTGCCCTCCAACCTCCCGTAGAGACACAGAGCACAACCAGGACCTCTAAGAGCCCTCAGCCACCACAGAGCCTCCCAGCTCCTAAACTGCCCTCCAACCTCCTGTAGAGACACAGAGCACAACCAGGACCCCTAAGAGCCCTCAGCCACCACAGAGCCTCCCAGCTCCCATACTGCCCTCCAACCTCCGGTAGAGACAGAGCACAACAAGGATCCCTAAGATCCCTCAGCCACCACAGAGCCTCCAAGGTCCTATACTGCCCTCCAACCTCCCATAGAGACACAGAGCACAACCAGGACCTCTAAGAGCCCTCAGCCACCACAGAGCTTCTCAGTTCTCATACTGCCTTCCAACCTCCTATAGAGACAGAGCACAACAAGGATCCCTCAGCCACCGCAGAGCCTCCCAGCTCCTATACTGCCCTCCAACCTCCCATAGAGACACAGAGCACAACCAGGACCTCTAAGAGTCCTCAGCCACCACAGAGCCTCCCATCCCTCATAGTGGCCTTCAACCTGGCCCTCCATCACAGTGCACCCAGGCCCCCTGACAGCCTTCAGCATCCGCAGTGTCCTTCAACCTCCCACAATGACACCCAGCCTCCTACAGTGCTCCCGGACTGCCATTGAAGCATCAAGCAGTCTAACATTCCAATGTCATGTCATGCAGATCTTCTCTACTTGGGACCAGTGACGGCTGGTGCTCAAAACATTTTTGGCCCCTTCACTCGCACTAGCCAGACTCCCTGGCCAATTGGGTCCCAGGACCTGCTTCCTGATTGGCCAGGAGGAGAAGCAGGAAGACATTAGCGAATATTAATTTGCTAATGTCACACAAGTTGGTGGGCTTGGGGCGCAGTGCTCTGCATCCCGGGCCCACCCCTTTTGAAGCCAATTAGAGCCTCTAATCACACGCTTAAAAAAACACACACACATTGAAATCCATGCGTCCGGCGCCCTACATGGAGATTAGGGGCCGAGTGCATGGATTAGGGGGGTAGCTTCCCTGCGCCCCTAATGAGCCAGCCACCACTGCTTGGGACAATTCTTGATAGATGGGGCAGCGGGTGAAATTAGTTCACCATGCACACTTTGCTATTGGGCAAGTTTCAGACTGAGAAAGGCCCATTGAACAATGAGCATTCCTGCAATGTACTTGCAGAAAGTGCACTTACTATATATAGATTGTGTGGGTTGATAATCATCTGAATGTGGCAATACCTGTTTACTGCACTATTCTTCCGTTTAAAACCAAACTCTAGGCAGATGTGAACTACACCAATCAGTGCAGTTATATAACAAAGAAAAAAACATTCAACGTATTTTAAATGCAGCCATCATAAATACCTACATTTTACTTTGTATCAGCCTCTTGTAAACCCCTGTATAGCAAAACTCAGACTGGGAGAGGGAGGGGCAGCTCTAGGGATTAATACAGCACACTGAAGAGCTCATGTGCGGACAAGGAACATGCTGAGAAGAGAGAGAGCAGAGATACACTATATTACCAAAAGTATTGGGACACTTTCCTTTACATGCACATGAACTTTAATGGCATCCCAGTCTGTAGGGTTCAATATTGAGTTGGCCCATCCTTTACAGCTATAACAGCTTCAATTCTATTGGGAAGGCTGTACACAAGGTTTAGGAGAGTGTGTCTATGGGAATGTTTGACCATTCTTCCAGAAGTGAATCTGTAGGGTCAGGCACAGATGAGGACGAAAAGGCCTGACTCGCAGTCTCTGCTCTTATTCATCCCAAAGGACGGTGTTCTATCGGGTTGAGGTCAGGACTCTGTGCAGGCCAGTCAAGTTCCTCCACTCCAAACTCACTCATCCATGTCTTTATGGACCTTGCTTTGTGCACTGGTGCGCAGTCATGTTGTAACAGGAAGGGGCCATCCCCAAACTGTTCACACAAGTCGGGCGCATGAAATAGTCCAAAATGTCTTGGTATGCTGACGCCTTAATAGTTCCCTTCACTGGGCCAAGCCCAACCCCTGAAAAACAACCCCACACCATAATCCCCCCTCCACCAAATGATTTGGACCAGTGCATAATGCACGGTCCATAAAGACATGGATGAGTGAGTTTGGGGTGGAGGAACTTGACTGACTTCAACCCGATAGAACACCTTTGAGACTAATTGGAGCGGAGACTGCGAGCCAGGCCTTCTCATCCACATCAGTGCCTGACCTCACACATGCGCTTCTGGAACAATGGTTGAACAGTCCCATAGACACTCCTAAACCTTGTGGACAGCCTTTCCAGAAGAGTTGAAGCTGTTATAGTTGCAAAGGGTGGGCCAACTCAATATTGAACCCTACGGACTAAGATTGGAATGCCATTAAAGTTCATGTGCGTGTAAAGGCAGGTGTCCCAATACTTTTGGTAATATATGTCCTCAGCCCCAGCTTTCTCTGACCAATCACAGGATGAGGGTGGGGAGGAAACCAAGCTGTATTGCTTATATGCAACAGAGAAAAGTCAGGTCACCAACTTGACTGTTGTTTGTGTAAATCCCAAGACTGAATGGAAGGAATGAAAAATTCTTTGACAGTAACGCTGACCATACATTATACAATTTTCTTATTTAATTTCCTGTAGATTTACCTTCATCTATGTAGTGCAAGGTCCTGCCTGATTGCATAAAAATGGAAACCTACGCCTGTCGGATCTAATGGATATCTATGCGTAAAAGATTCTAAGAATCAGGCGCATAGATACAACGGCTCGGATTAGGACTTACGACGGCGTACATGGCCGTCCCCTCCTCTCCTCCCAAGACCTCCTGCTCTCTAGCTCCATTGTTACCTCCTCCCATGCTCGCCTTCAGGACTTCTCCATAGCCTCTCCCATCCTCTGGAACTCCCTGCCCCAGTATTTCCATTCTGCCCCTACCCTGTCTGCCTTTAGGCGATCCTTGAAAACTCATTTATTCAGGGAAGCCTACCCCACCTCCACCTAACAACTGTACCCAAGTCACTTCCATCAGATCATCTTCTGCAGTTATTTCCTTTTGTACCACCCCCCCTTCCCTTTAGATCAGGGGTGTCAAATTCAATTTGCTTGTGGGCCACATCAGCATTATGGTTGCACTCAAAGGGCCGGTTGTATCAACACCCCATCCCCATTACATCAGATGTCAAGAGCCCCCCAGAATCAGAAGTCGAGCATCCCCCCCCCCACTATCCCTTACATCAGTGCACCCCCTTGCCTTGTGCTGCTGCCAGGAGGGCTGGGCAGAGAAGTACAGGATCTGGTGGAGAAGTGCTGTCCGCTTTGCTGCTGACTGCTGAGACCAGTTGGGGGCAGAGACGAGAGGTGTGTGAGGTCCACATGAAATTACCTGGAGGGCCGGATTCGGCCCGCGGGCCTTGTGTTTGACACCTGTGATTTAGATTGTAAGCTCCATGAGCAGGGTCCTCCTATTCCTTCTGTATTGAACTTTATTGTAATTGTACTGTCCCCCTTTATATTGTAAAGCACTGTGTAAACTGTATAAATCCTGTTTGGTAATAATAATAGTAAAACAATTCATTTGTCACACGTGGGAAATTAAAATGGCTTAAACTTGTATACATCAAGGTTACCTTATATAGAGAGATATAAGTAGAGATTAGCTTGGGTTTGGTCCAAATCTGTAAGCAAGCATAGATATACTCAGGGCCGATCCTCCCTATAGGCTCACTATGCAAGCCGCTTAGGGCCCCACAAAGCTGCGAAGGGCCCCCGAAATTACTAGAGGCCCCACCTGGTGAGAAGTCATTTTCGCTCCCCTCACCCGCTTCTAAACTTGCTGGCTGAGTCATTTCCGACAGCAGAACACCCCCTCCCCCCGCTTCTCAACTTTCTTTAATGTGACATGTCACTGTCGTCAGCGCCCCCCGCTTCTCATTTTTAATGTGCCATGTCATTTTGCTTAGGGCCCCAGGGAGGTCAGGATCGGCACTGGATATACTGTAAGCAGACATGCACATTTATTACATGACAAGGGATTCCCATGGACAATGGGTAAGCTAAAGAGACAGCACAGAAATCAAAGCTTGTTTTGTGTCTCTCTTTGTCTGACAAGGGAAGAGTCATTGTTGTCATAACGGTCATTAAGGTGGATAAAAAACTGCATAATAACATGCAATGCTTTATATTTACTGTACAGAAATATATATATATATATATATATATATATATATATATATATATATATATATATATATAATTAAAAGCTCACTTTTTAGTTTTGACTAAACCAAAGAAAATGTTCACAAAACAACTATACATTCCTTGCAATGTATATACCTGCAGGTTTGTGCCATCTTGAGCTGCCTTTAGGGTATACAATCCATAGCTATATATACCCTGCAATTATATACTTGTCCTGCATGGCCTGTGATAACCGCCCCTGGACATTGCTTCTTATACACAGAGCCTGCTGTCTCCCCAGGCTGCCAGCGAGGGAGCGGGGTCTGCCAGGGCTGCCGTTATTCTCTATTAGAATCTGTGAAACATCTAAACTTTTATTTCAGCAAATGAGTAACATTTAAAGTAGAACTGAAGGTAATTTTTTTTTTAACATGTTAGATAGAGTAAGAGAGGAAATACCTCCAAAATTAGGGAAATCCCTGGTAGTCACCAGACGATTTTCTCTTTATTCCTGTTCTGGGATTCAAAATGTGGGAGTACAGGAAGGACCCTTTATAAGATCACATACCAATTCACGGACTACTATTGCTGCAGTTCTAGGCATGCCCAGTAGATGGCAGCTTTGTGCTATTATCATTTCATTGGAACCAGGGTGGATTTGATTTAAATCACTAGTAAGGCTGGATTCACACTACGATTTTCCCGTCCGTCAGCCGCATACGATTTATATGAAAAAACGTATGCGGCTGAAACGGACGTAAACGTATGGAACCGCACATATGTGCGTTTTCCATTGACATTAATGTTAAAAAAAAACGTATGCGTTTGCCATACTGTTTCAAAAACGGCCGCAAAACCGTGGTTGAACACGGTTTTGCGTACGTTTAAAAAACGTTTTGCCAGCAAATCGTACGCACCCGGATGCATCTGAGTGCATACGATTTGCAATGCATTGTCTATCTATAAGTTTTCCCGTCCGGGCCCGTACGTTTTCAATACTGAAATCGTATGCGGCTGACGGACGGTAAAATCGTAGTGTGAACCCAGCCTAATAAGGCTTGATTTAAAGCCGAGTTTCGGGGAAAAAAATAATATTTAAAAGTCAGCAGCTACAAATACTGCAGCTGCTGACTTTTAATGCATGGACACTTACCACGGACATGGTGTAGATCGCATCGGATACAGCAGCAATCTATGCCCGGAAGTGGGAGCAAATACCTGGTTACGCAGGTATCTGCTCCCCCCTCCCCCGAAAAGGTGCCAAATGTGACACAGACGGGGGGGAGGAATCCGAAAAGCAGAAGTTCTTTTTTTGGGTGGAACTCCGTTTTAAATCCATTTGATTTAAATCATAATTTTTAAAGAGCAATTGTCATCTCTGTCCCGCAGCAGCTCCTCCCCTGACTCACCGACATTCCCATTCACTTTAATGGGACAGCCCTGGTGACGCGGCAGTGACACAACAAGGTGAGGGACGTGGCGGCAGCAGGTGAGTGGATGCTCGCCAACAGGTGCTGCCATGTTGGATCAAAAATGACAGGTGCTCTTTAAATGTAAGGACTTATTCTTGCTGGTCCATTGAATGAGTTTACCAAAAATGAAACTATTGCAGACTTTACAGCCCCTTGCTACATAACTAAGCTACATTTCCCGCTGAATAAACTTAATTATTGACGGTGGGTGCGTCGGCGGTAAAGCTTTACTGTCAATTTTGTGTTGCTATTCAGCCGCTAGCGGAGCGCTTTAAACCCCTCCTAGCGGCCGAAAAAGGGTTAAAACCACCATCAAGGTGCCGCTACAGCGGCGCTTTGCCCGGGTTATAGCCGCGGTGCCTATTAATTTCAATGGACAGGAGCGGTGGAGGAGCGGTATAAGGTAGGGTGACCAGACATCCCCAGTTTCAGGGGACAGTCCCCGGATTGAGGATACTGTCCCCAGACCAAGTCTGTCCCCAGTTTTGTCCCCGGATTGGATTTGAACAGGGCCTGGGGCAATTTCAAAGACATTCGGTGCAGAATAAAAAAAAATCTGAATTACACACCTCCACTCCGCCGCTCCTACTAGCTTGGGGGGGGGGTGTATTTTTTTCCATTATCTGTGCCCCTTTCTGATGATCATGTGCTGGTCGGAGCGGAGGGAATATTTCTTCCGTTTCGGGTGCATGCCCATTCAGCTCTACTTCTGTTCTTCTGCCTTGGCTCAAGTCCCGGCCAGCCACCTGCCTATCTCCTTGCCTTCCCTGGTGGAGGGATCTTCCTCCGCACCCCACCCAGTAGTAGCCGGGGCCCGTAGAGTGAGACTTGACAGGCTGTAAGGCGGACGGGCAGAGAATCGCTGATTGCCGCCATTACTAGTAAACAAAAAAATATGTCCCCGGATTTCATTTAAAAAATCTGGTCACCTTAGTATAAGGACTCGATCTCAGAAACTCTTAGGCCTCGTACACACGACAGAGTTTCTCGGCAGAATTCGTCGAGAATCTCGGTGAAGAGCCGGATTCTGTCGAGAAACTCGGTCGTGTGTACATTTTTGGCCCGATGGAGCCGCCGAGGAACTCGTCGAGCAAATAGAGAGCAGGTTCTCTATTTTCTCGATGGCAGTGGATTTTGGCTCGACGAGTTCTTCATCGGGCTGTTTTTTAAACGAGAAACTCGGTCGTGTGTATGCTAAGAAACTTGTCAAAAACTTGACACTGGAGACCAACATAGGTAAAACTAGCGTTTGGATTGGAGATAGCACATTCGTGTCGCTTCCAACATTATTTAATCGTTTATTTGCAGCGCTTTACACAATTTTTCCTAAGGGCACAAAACTGCAATATACTAATTTTTTTTTTACGATATTCACACAGAGTTCCTTAAAATTAGGTGGAACCTTTTTCTTACTGGACTCAATATTTATTTTTTTTTTTATTGTCACCTTATTTTGGTCGTGTGTTTTAAATCCTGCTTTTAATCACCTTATTTTTAAATTTTTAGAAAATGCTAATCCTTTTATTTTTTGTAATGTCAAGTTCCCCCCATAGAAACCTTATTGCTTTGTCTTATCTCATGTGTCCCTTTCAAATTACACCTTATATCCAATTTTTACAAAATAAGAACCTGCCTTCTCACTTGCAAAATTGAAATGTAAAAAAATACAAGGACAAGTATGAACTGTAAAAAAAAAATGTACCATTTATTTTGGTAATAAAAAAAAATTTGATATGCAAAAGTCAGCACTGGAGAGCTTGCTGCCATTTGTGCACAGCCAGGTGTGGCCTGATGTGACTGGTGATCAGTTGGAGGCCAAAATGGGGACTTGAGAGGTTCATTCAGGAAGTCACGCATCAAGGTCTTGGACTCCCCGAGGTCAGAAACTGGAGCAGGGCAGGCAGATGTCACCAGGTTGTGGTACTACAGCAGCCTGAACTCTGGTACACCACATGGAAGTAAGGGAGTCACTTTCTTGATTTCTTCAAGGCCTTCCTTGGTGGCTTCCCTGCAGCCTGCTCTTTCACCTTCTCTGCAGCCTTCTCAGCAGCCTTCCTCTTATGCCTGGCTGGAGGTGGTGCCACAGGGGTAGTACTCATGCCAGGAGGAGGAGTAGACGAAGGTGGTGGAGGATGAGTAGCCGACGGTGGTGGAGGAGGAGGTGGAGGAGAAGGAGGAGCAGTAGAAGGAGGAGGAGCAGTAGAAGGAGGAGTAGAAGGAGGAGGAGCAGTAGAAGGAGGAGGAGTAGAAGGAGGAGGAGCAGTAGAAGGAGGAGCAGTAGAAGGAGGAGGAGCAGTAGAAGGAGGAGGAGCAGTAGAAGGAGGAGGAGTAGAAGGAGGAGGAGTAGAAGGAGGAGGAGCAGTAGAAGGAGGAGCAGTAGAAGGAGGAGGAGCAGTAGAAGGAGGAGGAGCAGTAGAAGGAGGAGGAGTAGAAGGAGGAGGAGCAGTAGAAGGAGGAGGAGTAGTAGAAGAAGAAGAGGAAGCAGAATGTTCAGATGGAGCAGGAGAAGAAGAGGAAGAAGAATGTTCAGATGGAGCAGGAGAAGAAGAGGAAGAAGAATGTTCAGATGGAGCAGGAGAAGAAGAGGAAGAAGAATGTTCAGAAGGAGCAGGAGAAGAAGAAGAAGAAGGTGGGGGAGCTTGAGAAGGAGCAGGAGAAGAAGAAGAAGAAGGTGGGGGAGCTTGAGAAGGAGCATGAGAAGAAGAAGAAGGTGGGGGAGCTTGAGAAGGAGCATGAGAAAAAGAAGAAGAAGAAGAAGAAGGTGGGGGAGCTTGAGAAGGAGCATGAGAAGAAGAAGAAGGTGGGGGAGGTTGTGAGTTATGTGGTGTGTGAGGATGGGGATGGCGGCAAATCACAGTGTCCTCTGTGAGAAGACCCCTCACCCCCTGATTTGCCAGGGTGATGAGGAGGCCCTCAAAGAGGAGGCGTTGGTCTAATGTCATTTCTGACATTTTGGCCAAAACAACTGTGACAAATCCCTCCTGAGCAGTGGGAGGCTGTTGCAGGGTTGCATGGGCATCCCGAATGAGGGCTAGTGAGGCGTCACGCACCCTTGTATCCCTCACCTGCCTTCTCGGACGCAGATGAAGAGGAGACACCTGGCATCTCGTGCTTGGCCCAGCAACCTCCTGCAACCCACTTGGGCCTGCCACCTCATCCGCTCCACTTGGGCCTGCCACCACGTTACTGCTACTTGGGCCTGCCAACACGTCCAAGATACTTGGGCCTGCAGCCTCCTCCAAGCCACTCACCCTGTCCTCCTCCTGCCTGGCATTTTCCTGATCCTCCTGCTGCCTGGTCTCGTCCTGTGTATGGAAAAAAAGTAAAGTTTTACTATTTTTTAAAATTTTTGGTTTATTTATTTAAGCTCCTGACTGTAGCATTTTTTTTGGTCACGACTTAGCTAAGCCAATCATTCTGACCCATGTTTTATGGTCAATCACACCACAAAAATTCATGGCCAATACTGACAAATTTTAGGAATAACACTTTTAGATTTAAATTTTTTTTACCTTTAATATCTTAATTTACATCTCTTTAACAACATTTGAACACCACATATTTGCACATTGAAAGTACTATATACCTGGCTCCAGCTGGGCAAATCTGGATCTTCATCCAGGATGGAAGGCTGCTGAGAGGGTTCTTCTGCAGAGGGAGCAGCAGGTTGGCTGGAGGGAAGGCTGGAGCTTCTGTGGCTTCTGGGGCGAAGGCTAGAAAGTGACTCCCTAACCTCCAGGTGTTCATCCAGGAAGCTCAGTTTGCTGTAGTACCACAACTTGGGTTGAAATACCCGCCCTGCTCCAGCTCCAGACCTCATCGAAGCCAAGACCTTGTTGCGTGCCTTCCTGTAGGTGCCTCTCAAGGTCCCAATTTTGACCTCCAACTGGTCAGTTGTCACATCAAACCCCACCTGTCTCCGCACAAGTGGGAGCAGGCTCTCCAGTGCAGTTTTGCGCAATTCTCTATTTCGAGAGATGGGGTCTTTGGTGGCCCACAGAACAGGAAGTTCTTGCCACCTATCAATAAAGATCTCCAAGAAGTCGGGTTGGTTAAAGCGATTCATCTTTTCCTGTCCAAAACCAAGGATAAAAAAATAATGTCACTACACAATCTAGAAAGTCAATTACTCTTTCTCACAAGCTAGCCCTTAAAGGGTCACTAATGGATAACTATATTTTTTGAGGAAATTACTGTTTACAGTGTCTAGAGACATACAAGTGCATACATATAATGTGCCTCTAGTTTCACTTTTGGTTTTAAATTTAGTTATTGTTTCTGTGAAGTAAAGAGACACACAGAACCAAAAAAAAATAAAAGCAGGGCATATTTTTATTGTCAAAAATTATTAGCATTGTTTTGGTTGATTTTTAAACACACAGCTTAGACCACAGTGACAAGCTCCCCTGATAAATTTGAGAGGGAGCAGAACCAGGAAGTGATGATTTATGCAAATGATTACAGCTGCTTAAAAGCAAAAAGGGACAATGAGGACATGAAATCAATACTGATATAATGTAAAGTTAGTTATTTCTGCCCCAAACAATTTTGGCTTAGTGCTCCTTTAAATGTCTGTCTTTCCTGAATATGCCACTGCTGTCCCAAGTTCGAAGCATACCTACACGCTTGTCGTTCAAACGTCTTTCTTACGCAACCCGGTCGTATGGACGCTACATGTGTTCGAGCCTTATATACACTCCGCACACGACATCCGCCCATGCTTAAAAAAAATTGATGTTTCCCCCCCGCCCCTTATCTTCCGTCGCAAAAACGACAAGGTGGAATTGGCAAGAGATCATGTTGGGTCAGTTCCTAGGAAACAGATGACCAGTTGTGTCGAACTAATAAGCCAGATCTCATCCTCATTTGTGTATGAAACGTTAGTTAGATAAAAGCACTCCGATATAGTTTGGTCAAGACATAAAAGCGACCATTTGCATCATGTTTAAACCGACTTGTTTTTAGAAGACATCCTGATGAGAACCGAGATTGCCCACACAACAGTAGTTGGATCAAAATGCATAATCAAAGCGTTGTTTACGTACGACGGCACTATAGCGGACCATTACCTTCAAATTAAAAACTGGCTATGTTGTAATTTCTGAACCTAAGATGTAGGCCACAAAATCATTCAATCAAGAAAAACATGTAAAATGTAGTTACATACCGGTCTTTGACCCGATCGTTATCTCCGCCGTCTTCCACAAACTGTGAACGCCCCTTTTACTCACGTGGTAGCCCTTTATACACGCGCATGTGGGACTTTACGCACGTCTCCCCGCCCCTGACGTTCATGGTATCGTATTTTCCCCGCCCCTTTTCCATCTTTTTTTTGTTGGAAGCACATGTTGGAGAAGATGGCAGCACGGCGAATCAGGTGTAAGGCCTCCAACATGACCTTTGAGGAAATGGTGGAGATGGTCCTCATCCTCAAAGCAGAGGACTACGATGGGAGGCATGGGCCATATAAGTACCCTAATAAGGTCAAGGCCCAAATAATGGAGAAGGTGAGGAGGAGTCTCCATCAGAAATTTGGGGTGAAAAGGTCCAAGGAGCAGATCCGGAAAAGGTGGTGTGACCTTAAAAAACGGGAGCCGGAACAAATGAAGAGGATCAGGAGAGTGATTAGAAGAAGTAAGTTTGTTATATATTTTGTAAGATTTGTTCCGCGCCATGTGTTTTTGATTTCAGGTTGTACTGTAATATTTTTTTAGGCACAATAATTTGTCGTCAAACTGGACGTCCATTCGGAACGACTAAATATTGTGTTTAAAATCCTAGAAATTAGGACATTTTTTTAAAATTGTGGTGAGATCAATCGTGAAAATAATGTAGATGTGCTATTAAAACCACCAAACTTTTTTTATTAATTAAATATACAGTAAAAGGAGAGTCTGCTCAGCAGTCGGTGACACATGTGGACTCATTTGCATAATTGTTGTCCCCTTTAATAACCCATTTTGGGCTTCACACAGAGCTGAGGTGATCCAGTGTATACTTTGTTGGCTTACATGTTTAAAAGTAGACCAAAGCTACAAGATTTGTCAGGATCTTTGTGAATGCCTTCAATCCTGTGTTTTGCCCTGAGGGGTTTTTCAAAACATCAATAGTCCCAGAAATTGTCTAAAGTGAATCATATTCCTCTTTCAGGCCTATAAGCTAGAAAAAACCTGTTTCCATTTTCTTCATTCTCGTAGGGCGTCATGAAGCTTCGACACGGGAGCAAGAAGTCCAGCAAGCCACACCCCCGAGGGATGGTGATGATGCGCAGCCTGCCACCACATCAGGTAAAGTAACATATAACTAACCCAGCTTCAGGTAATGTAGATGTAGGCCTGCCTAATTTTAAAAAATGGTTTTGTCCCACATTTCAGGATCAGGTGGTGGCTTGGACAGGCATACAAAACAGATGGTTATATCTGAAATCTGGGCCTGCAGAGAAGAGGTGGAGGAGATTCATCTGGCCAACCGACAAATTAAAGAAAGAACAAGGAGGGTGGAAAATAAATTAAAAAATTTACTTGATGTTTTGGGGAGACTCTGAATCTAAAAAAATACAAAAAAAAATTTTATATACCAGATTTTAATGTTTATTTAATTAAAAAAAAAACAAAAAAAAAATAAAACCAGATTTTCTACTTTATTTAATTAAAAAAAAACCAAAAAAATAATAAAACCAGATTTTCTACTTTATTTAATTAAAAAAAAACCAAAAAAATAATAAAACCAGATTTTCAACTTTATTTAATTAAAAAAAAAACAAAAAAAAAATAAAACCAGATTTTCTACTTTATTTAATCAAAAAAAAACCAAAAAAATAATAAAACCAGATTTTCTACTTTATTTAATAAAAAAAAAAACAAAAAAAAAATAAAACCAGATTTTCTACTTTATTTAATAAAAAAAAAACCAAAAAAATAATAAAACCAGATTTTCTACTTTATTTAATAAAAAAAAAACCAAAAAAATAATAAAACCAGATTTTCTACTTTATTTAATAAAAAAAAAACCAAAAAAAATCCAAAAATGATTGTATATTGTATGAGAAAAATCACCCACAAAAATACAAAAATGATTGTATATTGTATGAGAAAAATCACCCACAAAAATGATTGTATATTGTATGAGAAAAATCACCCACAAAAATACAAAAATGATTGTATATTGTATGAGAAAAATCACCCACAAAAATACAAAAATGATTGTATATTGTATGAGAAAAATCACCCACAAAAATGATTGTATATTGTATGAGAAAAATCAACCAAAAAAATACAAAAATGATTGTATATTGTATGAGAAAAATCACCCACAAAAATACAAAAATGATTGTATATTGTATGAGAAAAATCACCCACAAAAATACAAAAATGATTGTATATTGTATGAGAAAAATCACCCACAAAAATGATTGTATATTGTATGAGAAAAATCACCCACAAAAATACAAAAATGATTGTATATTGTATGAGAAAAATCACCCACAAAAATGATTGTATATTGTATGAGAAAATATAACAAAAAATTTTGTAGGGTATTTATGAATAAATAAAAATAAAAAAATTTAGAAAATAAAGAGCTTTTGAACATCAAAAAAGTGTGTGGTGTTTTTCCTAAAATACGTAAAATTTTCTATGTGTTTGGTTTGGGGGTCACCTGGGAAATGTTTGCTAGTTGATAATGAAAATACACTTAGTTACACTTAGTAAAGAACTCCAAACAACACAAGCAAGACATAACAAGTTTAGAAAAAAAATTATGATTTATTTTTAAGAAAGCTACAATTAGGGCAAATTTGATTGAGATGGTATTGCCCCCCTACCCATGAAATAGTCCATGTATTTGTCCCGGACTTCACGGGCACTCTGGGGGGGCAGTCCTGTGTGGCCAGCTTCAAGGCCCGCCAAAGTTTCTGCAGGGGTCAAATGTTGTGCCTCGGGCCCAACCAGGGCCATATAATTTGGAGATTGTCTCCTTAAAAAATTGTGGAGAATGCAGCAGGCAAAAATAATTGTATTCCACTTATATTCCGCCATGTGGAGAGAGGTGAGGAAAAGGCGGAACCGGCTGGCCATGATGCCGAAAGCGTTCTCAACCACTCTACGTGCTCGGCCCAGCCGGAAATTAAAGACACTCCTCTCTGGGGTGAGGGTGCGCTGAGGGAATGGCCTCATAAGATGGGGTCCCAGGGCAAACGCTTCATCAGCCAGGAAAACAAATGGCAGGCCTTCTACATTCTGGTCATCCGGTGGCAATGACAGATCATCATCCTGAAGGCGAAGCGCGAACTCCGTCTGCCTGAAGGCTCCCCCATCCGATACCCGTCCATTCATCCCGACATCCACAAAAAGGAATTCATACTGTGCTGACACCACCGCCATCAGCACAATACTGTTGAACCCCTTATAATTAAAGAACTGGGATCCTGAACGGGGTGGAGGCACGATGCGGACGTGCTTCCCGTCGATGGCTCCCCCGCAGTTGGGGAAGTTCCATCGGGTCTGGAAGTCCAAAGCCACAGACTGCCACTCCTGTGGTGTGGACGGAAGCTGGGGAAGAAAAAAAGAAAAAATTAGCCACATAACCTTGCAAGCAGATTATACAAAGACATTATAAGCATTATAACATTTCTGGGAACTATCATATTATATCTAAATATATTTAGCCAATTAACACATTAAACACCCCCTCTGATGGGCCAATGCCCAAGTTTGGGGGAGGGCTAGATGAGTTTGGGAGTACTAAAAAAAATTAATTTTGATTATTGGTGAACATAGACTTTACAACACATTTTGGAGGGGAGGGCTAGATGAGTTTGGGAGTCCTAAAATTAAAATCAAATAAAATTAAATATTGGTGAACATAGACTTTACAACACATTTTGGAGGGGAGGGCTAGATGAGTTTGGGAGTCCTAAAATTAAAATCAAATAAAATTAAATATTGGTGAACATAGACTTTACAACACATTTTGGAGGGGAGGGCTAGATGAGTTTGGGAGTCCTAAAATTAAAATAAAAAAAAAAATAAATATTGGTGAACATAGACTTTACAACACATTTTGGAGGGGAGGGGGGGGACATTACAATGGATATAACACAATACATTGGGAAGTGACTAGACTAGGTAGGTTGGGGCCCAGGATAGCATGCTGGGGAGGTAAGTGATGGAAAATATGCATGTAGGCCAAAAAAGGGGCATCAAAGTTTACATCATGCATGGGGGCAAAGGGGACATTCACAGCATATTCCAGACATGGTAATTAGGGAAGGAGGAGATAACTACAAGACATTAGCATACATTATAGACATAAAATGTGATATTAAAGGAGAAAACTTACCCTCATATATTCCTCCTGCAGAACCTGGATGATGGCAGAGCAGGTGTCAGGAATGATGAGGCCCAGAGCCTGGGGGGAGATGCCCGTGGAGAACTTTAAGTCCTGAAGGCTTCTCCCAGTTGCCAGATAACGGAGGGTGGCAACTAGCCTCTGCTCAGCACTGATGGCTTCCCGCATAACGGTGTCCTGCCTGGTAATATAGGGGGACACCAAAGCCAACAGGTGCTGAAAGACGGGATCAGACATCCTCAGGAAATTCCTGTAATCAACAGGATTATTTTCCTGAAGCTCCCGCAGCAAAGGCATGTGAGAGAATTGGTTCCTACGGAGCAACCAATTCTTGGTCCATGAACGTGTCCTCCTCCTGTTCATGAACTCCTCATTGTCTAGGTCATAAACAAACAGACCTATAGACAGAAGATGCTTAGCACGAAGTCGGCGACGACTAGGTGCCTGCAACATGGCTACAAGGCTAGTTACGAACGACAAATCAGAATTGCACTAAACAGACCGCAGTGAAGAACAGCAAGACCTATGAAGAACGACCCTGACAATGAAAAACGCGGGGACAGGACCGCAATGTAAAACAATACGACCTGACCGCACGTCTCGATTGCCTAGATACGACCCACACAAGTACAAACTGAACGGCAGAGATCAATCTGAAAGCACAAAGACTGAAAAGCACGAATCGTCACTCACCAAACTTTTACTAACACGCGTAAACACGGAATCAGCAAAAGGAGCCCCAAGGGTGGCGCCAACAAAATCAAACCTCCCCTTTATAGTCGCGTCATACGTCGTGAGCGTCATCGCGCCGGAGAACGACCAGATTTTGGTATGTTACGTGTGTACGCAAAGCAAGCCTGCCGAGCTTCTCGACAAGTTCAACAAGGAACTCGTCGAGGAACTCGACGGGCTTTGCACGTCGAGTTTCTCTGTCGTGTGTACGAGGCCTAATAGCTGAGGTGATGGCTACAAGGAAAGCGTCTTTTGCAGAAAGGTCTTTGATAGAAAGCGGGGGGACCCCGTGGTACTGAGTCCAGACAGTGAGTTGAGAACAAGGGGAAGATCCCATTTGGGGAATCCTGGCCTTCTTTGGGATTGTCGCCCCATGGAAGAACTGACGGATTTTTTTATTTGACCCCTTTAAGGAGGGGTAGGATCCAGTAAGACTTACCTTGTCCTATGCGATTCCGGGCTTTCTGTCCACAGGGATTCTCAACCTGACAGCCATTTAAATTCCCTGCATTCCCCCACCTCACGCCTGCGCTGTGTAGAATAGCTGAAAACCGCCTGTGCGTCCGCCGAGTGCTCCGCCGGACCGCACATGTGCGAACCAAACCTCGGCGTCACGAGGTCCCGCGCATGCGAAGTAGCAACCGCAACCCGGAAGTAGTGCAACGTCCTGAAACGCAGGAGCATTCCAGGCACCCAGGGAGGCTAATAACCAGGTCAACAATAGGTTTTAACAGGGGAGGGGAGACAGAACATTAAATAACAGAAACTGCTGCCATGGAAGAAAAACCAGACCTTGCCAGCCATGTTTCTTGCAGACGTCCATCTCAGGCATACATAGGCAGCACCCCTCCACCACTGGGGAATCCTGTGCCTAAGAAAAGCCACTCACCCGCCCATGGATGGGCCCTGGGCTTGCACCGCATAGTTGGTATGCCAGATTTCAGGAACCATCACGAACGTGCGCACACGTGATGTAGGTCCATTGGATGAGGACCAAAAAGGAACGCAGTGCCTAGAGGTGAGTTCAAATTTATGGGAATGGGGTCCTATAGCATTGCAGAGGAGGCGGGGTTAACCCACGTATAGACTGCCATGGAGTCTCTCAAAAAATCTTAAATGAAAAAAATATGATTTAAAAAAATGTTTTACCTCTTGACAACCGAGGACGTCCCAGGGACGTCCTCGACTTTGTGCAGTGATATCTGAATGATGCCTGCAGCTAGAGGCATCATTCAGATATTACCGTCTTCAGCCGCCGATTCTCTGCATGATAAGAACGATCAAAGCGGCACTTCCACTGTGTGTTCTTATAGGTAGTGGGAGGGGACGTCCCCCCCTCCCGCCGCCATCCGGTGCTTCTCCGGGCTCTCCCGTGCCATCGGGGGCCCGGAGAGTGAATCGGTCAGCGCTGCCTGGAAAGCATAGAGATAACTGGCGACCAAATGGTCACCAGTCATCTCTATGACTGTCGGAGGCCGGGGCGCGATGTTATGACGTCACGCCCGGTACCCACAAGTAAACAAAGCCGCAATTGCGGCTGTCGGCCTGAGATCGGTGAATTTTTTTTCACGGTCTCATGCTTGTAAGCCTGGAGGAGAGATGTGGGTTATTGACCCCACATCTCTCTATAAAGAGGACCTGTCACACCGATTCCTATTACAAGGCATGTTTACATTCCTTGTAATAGGAATAAAAGTGATCATAAAAATACAAATTTAAAAAAAGTGTAAAAATAAAAAAATTAAGTAAAATAAAAATAAAAAATATATATTTTTTAAACGCCCCTGTTCCCGGTAGCTCGCGCGCAGAAGCGAACACGCATGCAAGTTCCACCCACATATGTAAACACCGTTCAAACCCCACATGTGTGGTATCGTCACGTGCGTTAGAGCGTGTGCAAAAATTCTAGCACTAGACCTCCTCTGTAACTCGAAAATAGTAACCTGTAAAAAATGTTAAAGCGTCGCCTATGGAGATATTTAAGTACCGAAGTTTGGCGCCATCCCATGAGTGTGCGCAATTTTAAAGCGTGACATGTTAGGTATCTATTTACTCGCCGTAACATCATCTTTCACATTATACAACAAAATTGGGCTAACTTTACTGTTTTGTTATTTTTCAATTCATGAAACCGTTTTTTTGTTCCCAAAAAAAGGCGTTTAAAAAATTATTGCGCCAATACCGTGCGAGAAAAAAAGTTGCAATGACCGCCATTTTATTCCCTAGGGTGTCTGCTAAAAAAAATATATAATGTTTGGGGGTTCTGATTAATTTTCTAGCAAAAAATTTTTGATTTTTACATGAATGAGAGAAGTGCCAAAATAGGCCTGGTTGTAAAGGGGTTAAAAATCGTTGATTTATATCCACCCTGATTGGGACTCACCATGACTTGCTGTGATATTTCAGCATATTTTCTATTTTAGGGAGGCAGTCCTGTAATTAGGTGACTCTTTGGGATAAAGCTGTGAGGTAGAGGTCCAGACAGACTGTCACAGATGAGTGGTGAACAATGCACACCTCTGCGAATGACAACAGACATATAAGTGGATAATCCCTGCTTTAGCACAATGTGCCTTTAGGTATAGCTTTGTTATTTTACAGGGTATCCCCTCTTCAGAATCTAGGAATTATAATTGCTGACATTTCACAATATACAAGGCTCAGGAGGACCGGCGCCACTGAATATGCAGAAAAAAAGGGGACAACAATACATATTCTCTGAATATGCAGAACAAAAGGGGACAACAATACATATTCTATACTAGAATGTCTGTACCACAAAAAAAAAAAATATTATGTGATAAAAATATTATCCACTTTATTAGGGTAACATGACAATATATGGCGGGGAGCAAATAACAGTAAAAATAGCAGACACATGGACAGTTGAGTACAATTAAATTGTACCGCTATCAAAACCCATCCATCAGCCTGAAATGTAAGTGTTACTAAACCCAGGAGCCTGCATTCACTATATCTGGTCTCTGAGGCCCCGTACACACGACAGAGGAACTCGACGTGCTTGGCACGTCGAGTTCCTCGTCGAGTTTTGGGATGAAGCCGCCGAGGAGCTCGGCGGGCCGCCTTCTCCCATAGAACAACGCGGACAACGAGAAAATAGAGAACATGTTCTCTATTTTCTCGTCGAGTTCCTCGGCGGCTCCATCGAGCCAAAACTGTACAGACGACAGAGTTTCTCGGCAGAATCCGGGTTTTGACCGAGTTTCTAGGTGAATTCTGCCGAGAAACTCTGTCGTGTGTACGAGGCCTCACAGTACACAGAACATGGAAATGCAATTATTGCAGTAACTAAAAACAACTAAATACCTTTTCTCATCAGCAGCAGTGGTGATGCGTCCATAGAGGGCGCAGGAGCGCCGCCCCCTCTCGCTCCCGCACCGCCACTGAAAAACGATACATAGATTCATGCATTGCATGAATCTATGTATCGTCGCCGCTGCCCACTATTCAGATGGCCGGCCCCCTGGTGAGCGCTGGCCATCTGAATAACGGCAGCTGGTTGGCTTTGGAAGTGTCTATCAGAGCCACATGGCACATTGGCGACAATTGATGGGCACAGTGGCAACAATTGATGGCACAGTGGCTGCATTTGATGGCATGGCACAGTGGTGACAATTTATGAGCACAGTGGCTGCGTTTGATGGCATGGCACAGTGGCGGTAATTTTATGGCACAGTGGCGACAATTTTATGGCACAGTGGCGACAATTTTATGGCACAGTGGCTGCGTTTTATGGGCACAGTGGCTGCGTTTGATGGGCACAGTGGTGGCAATTTATAGGCACAGTGCGGCTGCAATTGATGTTTTTTTTCTTCCGTTTGTTTGTGCCCCCCCCCAAAATTTTGAGCACCAGCCGCCACTGACCAGCAGTATATAGCAGTCTTGGGACTTTTATCAGTGTCTGGTTAAAGCTTGTAGAAGGCTGTCTGAACAGTGCTTATTTGCCCTGTTCTGATCACATGCACCCTCCCAAGAACACAAAAACTCTCTAGCAATACACACCAAACTGAGCATGTGCAGCCTGACTCCGGTAACTCTGTGTGAACTGGACAAGTTTTGGGGGCAAGGCTTTTTTGCACAATGCTGAGGATTAACCCCTTAGGCTATACAGTGAGTATAACAAGCATGATTTACTGCGTTTACAGACTGATTTTACAGTTGTGGGTTTAGTAATACTTTGAACTCAATAATGCGATTACTGGGAAACTCAGTAGTCCTATGGTGGAATCAGCCAGGTCACTGTGCAATAAAAGTTCTCATGAATGATAAGATCAAAATGCTACATAATATACTACACTGAGAGCCCTAAGTCTGGGTGTAATAACCTGTGTAATTGCAGATGGCGCCTCCCGCAGTACCTTTTCGTCAGGCAACCAATGCAGCATAGCCGGTAGAGCAGACTTCAGGTGTATTGCAGCCCCAGGGTCACTCCTGATGAAGAGCCTGGGGCCCCAGTACATACTGAAGTCAATTTTTTACATTTTTATTGGGCTCCATTGGTAAGATTTCTGCAATGAGTTTTCAAGGCTTCACATCTGCTGTGTGCATCACGAGGGGTTCTCACCACCTCTGCTTGAGTTTTATTTTTATTTTTTAATTAAGGAAAATTTAACAGGAGGGACCAGGATACACAAAAGTGGACGGGAACACCCGAAACTTCCAGCAGACGGGAATTACAGCAAGGAGATTTCACGATTGGCATACCCAGAAAATAAGAAGCTTCATCCAGCACCTAAATATTAACTTTCAGTGTATTGACCTTTAAATAGAGAAGGAAAGGGTTAGAACCTCTGTCAGGGAATTATTACGGTATGTGAATGCAATTCTTCAATAGAAGTCCGGACAGCAATAAAAAAAAAAAAAACTTTCAAATTCTGACCCTACCATCTGAATGTCGCAGCTGAAGTCGAAACTCATCAGACCAGGCAACGTTTTCCCAATCTTCTATTGTCCAATTTTGGTGAGTCTGTACGAATTGTAGCCTCAGTTTCCTGTTCTTAGCTGACAGGAGTGGCACCCGGTGTGGTCTTCTGCTGCTGAAGCCCATCTGCTTCAACGTTCGATGTGTTGTGCGTTCAGTGATGGTATTCTGCATACCTTGGATGTAACAAGTGGTTATTTGAGTTACTGTTGCCTTTCTATCATTTCATTTCATGTCTGCCCATTCTCCTCTGACCTCTGACATCAACAAGGCATTTTCCTCTACACAACAGCCACTCACTGGATATTTTCTCTTTTTCTCACCATTCTCTGTAAACCCTAGAGATGGTTATGCATGGAAATCCCAGTAGATCAGCAGTTTTTGAAATACTCAGACAAGTCCATCATCTGTATTCAGCCCCCCTGAGTCAATACTTTGTAGAACCGCCTTTCACTGCAATTACAGCTGCAAGTGGTGGATACAGGCCGTGAACTTGTTCTGCATACACACGGCAGAACATTTTCAGCCAACTTTCACCAAATTACAGTTGTGTTCAAAATTATTCAACCCCCCAATGCTGTAAAGGGTTTTAGGGAATTTAGTGTACATTTGTAATTGTATTCAGAATTAAATCCTACAAGGACTTCTTAAAGAACCAAATGCAACTAAAATGACATCAATCGGTTTTGTAATACAGTAGTAAATGTTTCTTTTGCGAATTCTTCATTTACACAATTATTTAACCCCTTAAAGACTACCACTCTGAAGAACAGAGGTTCATTGAAGTGTTTTCAATCAGGTATTGAAAACACCTGTGGATGTCAGGGAGCAGCAATAAAGCCTAATAAGCACAAAATACAGCGCACACTGCGTAATGAAGGCCTCCATGCCAGAACTCCCAGGCGCACCCCCTTGCTGTCTCCAAAGAATAAGAAGAGTCGACTGCAGTATGCCCAAAGTCATGTGGAAAAACCACAGAAGTTTTGGGATTGTGTTCTGTGGACTGATGAAACAAAATTAGAACTGTTTGGGCCCATGGATCAACGCTATGTTTGGAGGAGGAAGAACAAGGCCTATGATGAAAAGAACACCTTGTCTACTGTGAAGCATGGCGGGGGGTCAATCATGCTTTGGGGCTGTTTTGCTTCTGCAGGTACAGGGAAGCTTCAGCGTCTGCAAGGTACCATGAATTCTCTTCAGTACCAGGAGATATTGGATGACAATGTGATACAGTCCGTCACAAACCTGAGGCTTGGGAGAAGTTGGACCTTTCAACAGGACAATGATCCCAAGCATACCTCCAAGTCCACTAGAGCATGGTTGCAGATTAAAGGCTGGAACATTTTGGAGTGGCCATCGCAGTCACCAGACTTAAATCCGATTGAGAACCTCTGGTGGGACTTAAAGAAAGCAGTTGCAGTGCGCAAGCCTAAGAATGTGACTGAACTGGAGGCTTTTGCCCATGACGAATGGGCGAAGATACCCGTAGATCGCTGCAAGACACTTGTGTCAAGCTATGCTTCACGTTTAAAAGCTGTTATAACTGTAAAAGGATGTTGTACTAAGTACTAAGATTGAATGTCAATTGGGGGTTGAATAAAACTGATAATGATGTGAGCACAGAAAAGACATTTGTGGTTATTTCATTATAAATGTTATGTTATATTTGTCTGACCTACACGTGCCTCTTTGATTTCATTGTAAGCAGGATGACAGGATGATCAAAATCAATGTCAAACTGGGCAAAACAATCAATTTCAGTGGGGGTTGAATAATTTTTAATACAACTGTACATGTTTTTTCAGCTCTTTACTCCCACCCTTTGGGCAACTTATGCTATTGTTGGCTGATGTTTAGCATTGGTTCTGAGCATACGTGTTTGAAGTTTGGACTTTAGTCTAATGGACTTGTGTACACACGATCGGATTATCCTCCATCAGACACTTGTTGTCGGAAAGTTTAAGAGCATGCACAGCGAACATTTGTCCATTGAAAAACCAACAACAATTGTCCGATGGAGCATACAGACGGTCGGATTGTCCGATAAAACACATCTGTCGGACCGCTGTTGTCAAAAAGTCAGATCGTGTGTATGGGCCTTCTGATTGCCCTGTGTTTGGCCCCATCAACTCTAACCAGCTTCCCTGTCTCAGCTGAAGAAAAGCATCCCCACAACATGATGCTGCCACCACCATGTTTCACGGTGGGGATGGTATGTTCAGGGTGATGTGCAGTGTTATGCCGCATACACACAATCAAAATTTCCAACAACAAATGTTCGATGTAAGCATGTTGTTGGACAACAAAAATTTGAGAACTGGTTCTAAAATTTTCCAACAACAAAATGCGTTCTCGTAAATTCTGACGCACAAAATTCCACACATGCTCTGAATCAAGTACGAGACGGAAGCGCTCGGTCTGATAAAACTATCGTTCGTAACGGAGATAGCACATTCGTCATGCTGCAATTTTTTTTATCTTCTAAAGCAGCGCATTCTTTTCTTCTTTATAATGCTATAATACTGAAGTTGTTTTGCTGCTGATATATTTACACATAGTTCTGACAAACTGATTTCTCAGAGACTCCGAGAGATCGGGAACAGCAGCAGATGACATATAAGCGTGAATCATCTCTCAGCAATTTTCTACTAACACGCAGAAGGAGCCGAAAGGGTGGCGCACTTGGTATTGAACTTCCCTTTTATAGTGCCGTCGTACGTGTTGTACGTCACCGCATTCTTGGCGATCGGAATTTCCGACAACAACCCTGCTTTAAACTTCTCCACAACTTTATCCCTGACCTGTCTGATGTGTTCTTTGGCCTTCATGATTCTGTTTGTTCACTAAGGTTTTCTAATAAGCCTCTGAGGGCTTCACAGAACAGCTGTATTTATACTGAGATTAAATAGCAAACAAGTGGACTCTATTTACTAATTAGGTGACTTCTGAAGGTAATTGGTACCACCAGATTTTAGTTAGGAATAGCAGAGTAAAGGGGGCTGAATTCAAATGCACACCACACTTTTTAGATGTTTTTTTGTAAAAAATTGGAAAACTATTTATCATTTTCCTTCCACTTCACAATTATGTGTCACTTTGTGTTGGTCCTTCACATAAAATCCCAATAAAATACATTTACGTTTTTAGTTGTAACGTGAAAAAATGTGGAATATTTCAAGGGGTATGAATACTTTTTCAAGGCACTGTATATTGCGACATATACAACAAAAAATCGCCTAAAAAAGGTGTTATGCATTTTATTAGGGTCAGAACAACCTATATCCCAAGGAGCAAATAACAGTACAAATAGCACACACAAATATGGAAAATGCAATATGAGTCTGATGCCGGAATGACGAACGTCAGCGCACATTGGGTTCTCATGATGGTACCATGTGAAGGACTACAGGGCAAATAACTGCTCATAATCATAAGAACGACATGAAATACTATACTGAAAGCCCTAATTCTGAGTGTAATGACCTATGTAATAGGTGGATGGTGCCTCCAGGGTTGCTATTCAGATGTTGAGTGATTAGTGGAACAGACTTCACATGTATTGTGTCCCCTATGGCCACAAGCTCCTATGGCCACAATACGTATGCAGTCTGTTCCACCAATCATTGGACACCATCCGAGCTGTCCCTTCACCCCTTCTGTTCTGTAGACCCAACTGGGAGTGAAAGGATATATATCTAATGTGAGGGTAACCCCCATCTTAGACAACCGTCCTCAGTGGGCGGCAGGTGCTCAAATTTTTTTGGGGGGGCGCAAACAAATGAAAAAAAAACATCAATTGCAGCCTCACTGTGCCCATCAATTGTCGCCACTGTGCCATCAAACGCAGCCACTGTGCCATCAAACGCATCCACTGTGCCATCAATTGTCGCCACTGTGCCATCAAAAAGCAGCCACTGTGCCATCAAATGCAGCCACTGTGCCATCAAACGCAGCCACTGTGTCATCAATTGTCACCACTGTGCCATCAATTGTCGCCACTGTGCCATCAAATGCAGCCACTGTGCCATCAAACGCAGCCACTGTGCCATCAAACGCAGCCACTGTGCCATCAATTGTCGCCACTGTGCCATCAAATGCAGCCACTGTGCCATCAAATGCAGCCACTGTGCCATCAAACGCAGCCACTGTGTCATCAATTGTCACCACTGTGCCATCAATTGTCGCCACTGTGCCATCAAATGCAGCCACTGTGCCATCAAATGCAGCCACTGTGCCATCAAACGCAGCCACTGTGCCATCAATTGTCGCCACTGTGCCATCAAATGCAGCCACTGTGCCATCAAATGCAGCCACTGTGCCATCAAACGCAGCCACTGTGCCATCAATTGTCTCCACTGTGCCATCAAATGCAGCCACTGTGCCATCAAATGCAGCCACTGTGCCATCAAACGCAGCCACTGTGTCATCAATTGTCACCACTGTGCCATCAATTGTCGCCACTGTGCCATCAAATGCAGCCACTGTGCCATTAATTGTCGCCACTGTGCCATCAAACTCAGCCACTGTGCCATCAATTGTCACCACTGTGCCATCAATTGTCACCACTGTGCCATCAATTTTGCCACTGTGCCCATCAATTGCCGCCAGTTTTCCCCGTAAAATGTTGCCAGTTTGCCCCGTAAAATGCCGCCATTTTGCCCCCCGTAAAATGCCGCCAGATTTCCCCAAAATGCCACCAGTTTGCCTCCCCGCCCAGCACTTACCTTTCTCAGGTCAGCCATCCTCCTCCACGCTCCCTTGATGTCTTTGCCCGCCCTTGATGTTGCTTCAACCAATCAGGTGATTGGTAACCAGACCCGGTGAACCTGATTGGCTGAGACGCGTGTCAGTGTTAACCAGGGAACGCACACCCTGTGCGCCCTCTGGTTAACCATTTGGAAGCCGAATAGAGCCCTCAGGTTGTAATCGGGAAGCCTATCAGAGCCTGTTATTCAGATGGCAGTCATCTGAATAGTGGGCGGCAGCGGCGACAATACATAGATTTATGCAATGCATGAATCTATGTATTGTTGAGTGACGGGTGCAAGAGAGAGGGGGCGGCGCTCCTGCGCCCACTATGGACGCACCGCCACTGGTCCCCATGGGAAGATTTCTCCTCTATTCCTGTTCTGTTGGCAACTCAAGATTTTTACATTTCCTTCACTAATATTCCCAGTGATATTGGCGCTAAGGAAAAGGTGAAACGGCAATAAAAACTTGACAGGGGTTCTAATCCCCCTCCATTCTATTCAAATCTAAAAAGAAAAGTTTTGCCTTCAGTTCTACTTTAATTCTTTTTTTTTTTTTTTTTGCTGGGATTCTGTGGACTGTGTTACAAAGCCAGGATCACTTGATTATGTGAGTGTGGAGTCCATCGGCCAGACATTTCCTGCTCGTGGCGGTGAGAGTTCAGCGCACACAAGACAAATATTTTTCTGCTCTTGATACATTTAATTTGTTAACACTGGGAGGTTTCCAGGATGAGATAACAGAGGGATCCATCATGGAGGAAGTCACACTTCCCACTGGTTTCCTCCATATGGGAGGGATGGCTGTGTTAGCTGGGCTTCGCTCTACAGAGGAAAGAGTTGGATCCTCGAAACACAGATTGAGCTCTGATTGGGCAGATCTTTCTGAAGATCTCAACTCATTGGCCCAATAAACGATGACAGTGAAAAAATGAAACAAGGATATTATATGTAAAAATGTCGTAAAAAAAAGTGACAAATGATCTATGATGTCACACCGGTGACCAGAAGAGTCCTGCAACTCCTACCAGTAATAATATTACAATCTGTGCGATTTTAGGCTTCATTTCCGCTGACGTTTTTACAGCCACTTTTCTGAGCGTTTTTTACAGCTTAAAAACGCCTGTCCATGTTATTCTATGGCATCATGCCCACATTTTTGAGCTGCAAATGGCATAGGCGTTTTTGAGCTGTAAAAAAAACGCAGGACCAGGGCGTTCTGAAGCTCCAGAGTAGAGCTGTAATAACGCCAGACGTTAAAAAACACGCGAAAACACTCAAAAACGCTACCGCGGCATTTTTCAAGCTGCAGCTCACCAAAAAAACTATTTTTTTTTTGTTTTGTTTTTTACAAAATAAACATGGACAGGCGTTTTTAAGCTGTAAAAACGCCAGTGGAAATGAAGCCTAATTGTCACCCCGATGATAGATGATTGACATACCTGGCAAATCTTGGAAATGTTTATTTCTGAGATTGTGGGCAGATCTGTGGGCGGGGGTTGTGAAAAATAATAGGTAGGGCCAAGTTTTACTTAAAAGTGGGAGAGGCTAAGGCCACGTACAGACGAGCATACGTGTACGATGAAAGCGGTCCGCCGGACCGTTTTCACCGTACATGTCTGCCCAGGGATTTCTGTATGGTGGCTGTACTCACCATCATACAGAAATCCGCGCCGTCGCCGCGACGATGACGTGGGCGGCCCTACCAGTTCAATGCTTCCACGCATGCGTCAAAGTCATTCGACGCATGCGAGGGATGGCGGCCGCTCGGACATGTACGGTAGGTCTGTACAGACGACCGAACATGTCCGAGCGGACAGGATTTCAGCGGGCTGTTTTAAAACAAGTCCGGAAATATTTGCCCGCTGGAAAAAGGCCCGGCGGGCAAATGTTTGCTGGAATCCTGCCCGCTCGGGCCCACACACGACCAAACATGTCTGCTGAAACTGGTCCGCGGACCAGTTTCAGCAGACAAGTTCGGTCATGTTTACGGCCCATTAAAGGATAAGTTTAGAGTCTACAGAATGGTGGATAGCTTGGTGCACTGTGTGTACACAATTCCAGTGACAGTGCACCTGGCTGCCACCTATTCACCATTCCAGTGACAGTGCACCTGGCTCCCACCTATCCACCATTCCAGTGACAGTGCACCTGGCTCCCACCTATTCACCATTCCAGTGACAGTGCACCTGGCTCCCACCTATTCACCATTCCAGTGACAGTGCACCCGGCTCCCACCTATCCACCATTCCAGTGACAGTGCACCTGTCTGCCACCTATCCACCATTCCAGTGACAGTGCACCTGGCTCCCACCTATTCACCATTCCAGTGACAGTGCACCTGGCTCCCACCTATTCACCATTCCAGTGACAGTACACCCGGCTCCCACCTATCCACTATTCCGATGACAGTGCACCTGGCTCCCACCTATCCACCATTCCAGTGACAGTGCACCTGTCTCACACCTATTCACCATTCCAGTGACAGTGCACCTGGCTCCCACCTATTCACCATTCCAGTGACAGTACACCCGGCTCCCACCTATCCACCATTCCAGTGACAGTGCACCTGGCTCCCACCTATCCACCATTCCAGTGACAGTGCACCTGTCTCACACCTATTCACCATTCCAGTGACAGTGCACCTGGCTCCCACCTATTCACCATTCCAGTGACAGTGCACCTGGCTCCCACCTATCTACTATTCCGATGACAGTGCACCGGGCTCCCACCTATTCACCATTCCAGTGACAGTGCACCTGGCTCCCACCTATTCACCATTCCAGTGACAGTGCACCTGGCTCCCACCTATCCACCATTCCAGTGACAGTGCACCTGGCTCCCACCTATTCACCATTCCAGTGACAGTGCACCTGGCTCCCACCTATCCACCATTCCAGTGACAGTGTACCTGGCTCCCACCTATCCACCATTCCAGTGACAGTGCACCTGGCTCCCACCTATTCACCATTCCAGTGACAGTGCACCTGGCTCCCACCTATCCACCATTCCAGTGACAGTGCACCTGGCTCCCACCTATTCACCATTCCAGTGACAGTGTACCTGGCTCCCACCTATCCACCATTCCAGTGACAGTGCACCTGGCTCCCACCTATTCACCATTCCAGTGACAGTGCACCTGGCTCCCACCTATCCACCATTCCAGTGACAGTGCACCTGGCTCCCACCTATTCACCATTCCAGTCACAGTACACCCGGCTCCCACCTATCCACTATTCCGATGACAGTGCACCTGGCTGCCACCTATCCACCATTCCAGTGACAGTGCACCTGGCTCCCACCTATCCACCATTCCAGTGACAGTGCACCTGGCTCCCACCTATTCACCATTCCAGTGACAGTGCACCTGGCTCCCACCTATTCACCATTCCAGTGACAGTGCACCTGGCTCCCACCTATCTACTATTCCGATGACAGTGCACCGGGCTCCCACCTATTCACCATTCCAGTGACAGTGTACCTGGCTCCCACCTATCCACCATTCCAGTGACAGTGCACCTGGCTCCCACCTATTCACCATTCCAGTGACAGTGCACCTGTCTCACACCTATTCACCATTCCAGTGACAGTACACCTGGCTCCCACCTATTCACCATTCCAGTGACAGTGCACCTGGCTCCCACCTATCTACTATTCCGATGACAGTGCACCGGGCTCCCACCTATTCACCATTCCAGTGACAGTGCACCTGGCTCCCACCTATTCACCATTCCAGTGACAGTGCACCTGGCTCCCACCTATCCACCATTCCAGTGACAGTGTACCTGGCTCCCACCTATCCACCATTCCAGTGACAGTGCACCTGGCTCCCACCTATTCACCATTCCAGTGACAGTGCACCTGGCTCCCACCTATTCACCATTCCAGTGACAGTGCACCTGGCTCCCACCTATCCACCATTCCAGTGACAGTGCACCTGGCTCCCACCTATCCACCATTCCAGTGACAGTGCACCTGGCTCCCACCTATTCACCATTCCAGTGACAGTGCACCTGGCTCCCACCTATCCACCATTCCAGTGACAGTGCACCTGGCTCCCACCTATTCACCATTCCAGTGACAGTGTACCTGGCTCCCACCTATCCACCATTCCAGTGACAGTGCACCTGGCTCCCACCTATTCACCATTCCAGTGACAGTGCACCTGGCTCCCACCTATCCACCATTCCAGTGACAGTGCACCTGGCTCCCACCTATCCACCATTCCAGTGACAATAACAGTGCACCTGGATGTTTAAAGAAAGGGGGGAGTTTGGGGGGGAGAATTTTTGCTGGGGGGGGGGATTTATATTCTGGGGGAGGAATTGGGGGTTGTTCTGGGGAAGGGGATTGGAGGGGAGGAGGAGCTGGGGGAGATTTTTGGTTAGGATGGGGGTTTTGGGAAAGGATTTGTGTTGGGGGAGGGGGGAATATATGCCGGGAGGAGGAATTGGGAGTTGTTCTGGGGGAGGGGATTGGAGGGAAGGAGGAGCTGGGGGAGATTTTTGGTTAGGATGGGGGTTTTGGGAAAGGATTTGTGTTGGGGGAGGGGGGAATATATGCTGGGAGGAGGAATTGGGAGTTGTTCTGGGGGAGGGGATTGGAGGGAAGGAGGAGCTGGGGGAGATTTTTGGTTAGGATGGGGGTTTCAGGAGAGGATTTGTGTTGGGGGAGGGGGGAATATATGCTGGGAGGAGGAATTGGGGGTTGTTCTGGGGGAGGGGTTTGGAGGGAAGGAGGAGCTGTGGGAGATTTCTAGTTAGGAGGGGGTTCCGGGAGAAGATTTGTGTTGGGGGAGGGGGGAATATATGCTGGGAGGAGGAATTGGGAGTTGTTCTGGGGAAGGGGATTGGAGGGAAGGAGGAGCTGGGGGAGATCTTTGGTTAGGATGGGGTTTTGGGAAAGGATTTGTGTTGGGGGAGGGGGGAATATATGCTGGGAGGAGGAATTGTTCTGGGGAAGGGGATTGGAGGGAAGGAGGAGCTGGGGGAGATTTTTGGTTAGGATGGGGGTTTTGGGAAAGGATTTGTGCTGGGGGAGGGGGGAATATATGCTGGGAGGAGTAATTGGGAGTTGTTCTGGGGAAGGGGATTGGAGGGAAAGAGGAGCTGGGGGAGATTTTTGGTTAGGATGGGGTTTTGGGAAAGGATTTGTGTTGGGGGAGGGGGGAATATATGCTGGGAGGAGTAATTGGGAGTTGTTCTGGGGAAGGGGATTGGAGGGAAAGAGGAGCTGGGGGAGATTTTTGGTTAGGATGGGGTTTTGGGAAAGGATTTGTGTTGGGGGAGGGGGGAATATATGCTGGGAGGAGGAATTGTTCTGGGGAAGGGGATTGGAGGGAAGGAGGAGCTGGGGGAGATTTTTGGTTAGGATGGGGATTTTGGGAAAGGATTTGTGCTGGGGGAGGGGGGAATATATGCTGGGAGGAGGAATTGGGAGTTGTTCTGGGGAAGGGGATTGGAGGGGAGGAGGAGCTGGGGGAGATTTTTGGTTAGGATGGGGGTTTTGGGAAAGGATTTGTGTTGGGGGAGGGGGGAATATATGCTGGGAGGAGGAATTGGGAGTTGTTCTGGGGGAGGGGATTGGAGGGAAAGAGGAGCTGGGGAGATTTTTGGTTAGGATGGGGGTTTTGGGAGAAGATTTGTGTTGGGGGAGGGGAGAATATATGCCGGGAGGAGGAATTGGGGGTTGTTCTGGGGAAGGGGATTGGAGGGAAGGAGGAGCTGGGGGAGATTTTTGGTTAGGATGGGGGTTTCGGGAAAGGATTTGTGTTGGGGGAGGGGGGAATATATGCTGGAGGAGGAATTGGGAATTGTTCTGGGGGAGGGGATTGGAGGGAAGGAGGAGCTGGGGGACATTTTTGGTTAGGATGGGGGTTTCGGGAGAGGATTTGTGTTGGGGGAGGGGGGAATATATGCCGGGAGGAGGAATTGGGGGTTGTTCTGGGGAAGGGGATTGGAGGGAAGGAGGAGCTGGGGGACATTTTTGGTTAGGATGGGGGTTTCGGGAGAGGATTTGTGTTGGGGGAGGGGGGAATATATGCTGGGAGGAGGAATTGTTCTGGGGAAGGGGATTGGAGGGAAGGAGGAGCTGGGGGAGATTTTTGGTTAGGATGGGGGTTTTGGAAAGGATTTGTGCTGGGGGAGGGGGGAATATATGCTGGGAGGAGTAATTGGGAGTTGTTCTGGGGAAGGGGATTGGAGGGAAAGAGGAGCTGGGGGAGATTTTTGGTTAGGATGGGGTTTTGGGAAAGGATTTGTGTTGGGGGAGGGGGGAATATATGCTGGGAGGAGTAATTGGGAGTTGTTCTGGGGAAGGGGATTGGAGGGAAAGAGGAGCTGGGGGAGATTTTTGGTTAGGATGGGGTTTTGGGAAAGGATTTGTGTTGGGGGAGGGGGGAATATATGCTGGGAGGAGGAATTGTTCTGGGGAAGGGGATTGGAGGGAAGGAGGAGCTGGGGGAGATTTTTGGTTAGGATGGGGATTTTGGGAAAGGATTTGTGCTGGGGGAGGGGGGAATATATGCCGGGAGGAGGAATTGGGAGTTGTTCTGGGGAAGGGGATTGGAGGGGAGGAGGAGCTGGGGGAGATTTTTGGTTAGGATGGGGGTTTTGGGAAAGGATTTGTGTTGGGGGAGGGGGGAATATATGCTGGGAGGAGGAATTGGGAGTTGTTCTGGGGGAGGGGATTGGAGGGAAAGAGGAGCTGGGGAGATTTTTGGTTAGGATGGGGGTTTTGGGAGAAGATTTGTGTTGGGGGAGGGGAGAATATATGCCGGGAGGAGGAATTGGGGGTTGTTCTGGGGAAGGGGATTGGAGGGAAGGAGGAGCTGGGGGAGATTTTTGGTTAGGATGGGGGTTTCGGGAAAGGATTTGTGTTGGGGGAGGGGGGAATATATGCTGGGAGGAGGAATTGGGAATTGTTCTGGGGGAGGGGATTGGAGGGAAGGAGGAGCTGGGGGACATTTTTGGTTAGGATGGGGGTTTCGGGAGAGGATTTGTGTTGGGGGAGGGGGGAATATATGCCGGGAGGAGGAATTGGGGGTTGTTCTGGGGAAGGGGATTGGAGGGAAGGAGGAGCTGGGGGACATTTTTGGTTAGGATGGGGGTTTCGGGAGAGGATTTGTGTTGGGGGAGGGGGGAATATATGCTGGGAGGAGGAATTGGGGGTTGTTCTGGGGGAGGGGATTGGAGGGAAGGAGGAGCTGAGGGAGATTTTTGGTTAGGAGGAGGGTTTTGGGAGAGGATGGTGGGGGGGGGGATTTGGGTAGGGGAATGTGTGCTAGAAGGGGGAGAGGATTCCTGTTGAGGGGGCAATTGTGCTGAGTATGCAGATTAGTGCTGGATCTTTTTTGGACTGGTGATTTTTGCTGGAAGAATAAAATGAGGGGGGGGGGTGGAATATTGCTTTAAGGGGGAGTCAGGTACTGACAAGAATACCAACAAGCTTAAGTATTTAGTGGAGGGAGACAATTGCTATGACATGAGAATTGGGTAAGCTGAGTCTTTAACAAGTTTATAGAAAAGTGGAATCTTCCTGGCTTGGCTCCAGGCTAAAAGATTAACAAGACTAAAGAATTAAATCCCTTGCATGTAACGCCGCCGTGAATTTATGGAAACAGTGCGCTATTTATAGACTTGATTGTATTATAACTATAAATAGACGTAAAGTATCAGAGGCAATTAAAACATATACACTAGAATAACATTGAAGGCTTTATTAGATTAAAGTCAGTGGATTGCTGATGATACCTGTACTACATTCTGTTCCTTAAAGTTGAACTAAAGGCAAAGGAAGGGTTATAACCCCTGTACCCCTGTGAGGTTGTTGTTTTTTGGGGGGGGTTTTTGCACGCTATGTCCCATTGGGGAAATTTCCCTTCACTTCCTGTCCCATAACCAAAACAGGAAGTGAGGGAATCCTTGGTTGTCACCAGAACTAATGTCAACTTAAAAGGTGAAACCAATATATGAGAGAGACTCATTACATGCAAAGCAAGATAGCCCAAGCCGTGATTTGTCATGATTGTGATGATTATGGCCTACAGCTCATGAAAACCCCAAATCCACAATCTCAGAATATTACATGCAATCAATAAAACAAGGATTGTACATAGAACAATATCGGACCTCTGAAAAGTAGAAGCATGCATATGTACTCAGTACGTGGTTTGGGCCCCTCAATGCGGCGTGGCATGGAAGCCATCAGCCTGTGGCACTGCTGAGGTGTTATGGAAGACCAGGATGCTTCAGTAGTGGCCATCAGCTCTTCTGCATTGTTCGGTCTCATGTCTCTCATCTTTCTCTTGGCAATGCCCCTTAGATTCTCTCTGGGGTTTAGGTCAGGCGAGTTTTCTGGCCAATCAAGCACAGTAATCCCATGGTCATGTGACCAGCTTTTGGTGCTTTTGGCAGTGTGGCAGGTGCCAAGTCTTCCTGTAAAAGGAAGTCACCATCCCCATAGAGCTTGTCTGTGGAAGGAAGCATGAAGTGCTCCAAAATCTCCCGGTAGAGAGCTGCGGTGACCCCGGACTTAATGAAGCACAGTGGACCAACACTAGCAGATGACATGGCTCCCCAAATCAACACAGACTGTGGAAACTTCACACTGGACCTCAAGCATCTTGCAGTGTGTGCCTCTCCATTCTTCCTCCATACTCTGGCTCCTTGGTTTCCAAATGAGATGCACAATTTGGTCTCATCAGAAAGATGGACTTTGGACCCCTGAGCACCAGGCCAGGTCTGATTTTCTTTAGCCCAGGTAAGACGCTTCTGAAGTTGTTTGTTGTTCAGGAGGCTTGACAAGAGGAATACGACATTTGAAGCCCATGTCCAGGATCCGTCTGTGTGTGGTGCTCTTGATACACTGACTCCAGCCTCAGTCCACTCCTCGTGAAAGTCCCCAACACTTTTGAATGGCCTTTTCCTGACAATCCTCTCCAGGCTGCGGTCATCCCTGCTGCTTGTGCACCTTTTTCTTCCACACTTTTCCCTTCCACATAACTTTCTATTATGTGCTTTGATACAGCACTTTGGGAACATCCAACTTCTTTTGCAATTACCCTTTGAGACTTTCCCTCCTTATGGAGGGTGTCAATTATGGTTTTCTGCACAACTGTCAGGCCAGCAGTCTTTCCCATGATTGTGATTCTTACTGAACCAGACTGAGAGACCATTGAAAGGCTCAGGAACCCTTTGCGGCTGTTTATGGCTTATTTAGCTGATTAGAGTGGGACACTATGGGCTAGATTCAGATAGCCCGCCGTAACTTTGTGCAGGCGTAGCGTATCTCAGATACGCTACGCCGCCGTAACTTAGTGAGGCAGGTTCTGTATTCACCAAGAACCTGCACCCTAAGTTACGGCGGCGTAGCGTAAATCTGCCGGCTTAAGCGCGCCTAATTCAAATTGTGAAGAGGTGGGCGTGTTTTATGCAAATAAAACATTACCCCACGTAAATGACGTTTTTGACTAACGGCGCATGCGCCGTCCGTGAAAGTAACCCAGTGCACATGCTCCAAATTAACTCGCAAAAAAGCCAATGCAGCCGTGCAGAAGCTTCCTCTAATAAAGACCACTCACTGCTGCTCTCTCTCCTTGTGCGGGGTGACAGGTCTTGTCTCCGCCCCTCCTGTAGTTTTTTGCAGGCAGCCTGTAGTGGGTGGAACCTGCTGGGCCCCTCCCACAGCTCTGCTCTCTGCACAGCACTGTGACGATGTCACTGCCGAATTTACAAGGTAATATCTGAGTTTGCAAAGGCATTTGGAGCACACAAAGTGGATTTATATCCTTTGAGGGCGTTAAAGAATATATTTAAGTTACATTTTTGTGTGTCTGGAGTTTTTTTTTTAATTTAAACTGGGATTTTACTGTAAAGCTGTCCCCTTCCCTGGTTTGTGGGCTCCTTATATCACAAGTGTCCCCAGACTGCAGCACCCCGTTCAGCCTTGTACCCCAAACCCGCCATCCTACTGCATACTGTTAAACGTGTGGACCTGAGAAGGCGCCAAACGTGTTTGCTGCTTCTAATTGCAGATTTCCTTCTGATACATAATAGAAGCACGCTATTTACCGGTCTCTCCGGAATAGTCTCCCTGTGAATCCTCATATAACTAAATGCAGGTATGTGCCTCCAAATCCTCGGGATTATCTTCTATGAAATAATTAAACGTGTTCCTGCAGGTCATGAGCAGATTAAAGACCAACTCCAGACAAAAGGTTATTATTCTTATTTTTGCTTTGGATAGAGTGGAAAAGGGGCAGATGCCAGGTTGAGTTGTTATTTTTGTCTGTGTCCCATGGCAACTGACACACAGGGTGTCACAGAGACAGGAAGTAAGGGTAAATCTCCTCAATGGAGACACCAGTAGAAACCTGACAGGGTGGTTTAACCCTTCCTTTCTCTGTGCATTAAAAAAAAAGAACATTATGACTTGAGTCCTCTTTAACTGATATGACAGATTTCATGCAGGCTAGAGGGATTTGCAGCAATTTTTCGGGGGCCCTTTCACTTTGCCATCCAAAAAAATGCAACGTGTCTGAATTTTTTGATGCTGCAAAAATAATATTACCCCATCACTGTGGTGAAACCACTTACCAGGCCACAAAAAAATAGTAATTCTTGGAGCCCCCACAGCGATTGGTGTTTATCACATTTGTGGCCAGGGGGCTGCAGAAATAGGGCCGCCGTTTTACCACCCCCTGACCTCCCTCCCTAACTGCTTGCTGGCCATATCACTTAGATATACGGCGGCAAGGTGACTCTGCCGCGCTGGATCATGTACCTAGTATGTGGCACTCCTGGGTAGGGGGCGCGCACGTGCAGCGGCTGTGCTGTGGTTAGACACAGCACAAGCCGATCAGATTTACAGCGACTGCACTTCCAAGTGCACTTTCAGTGCAATTTCCTAAATTTCATGAATAACCTCAAAGTGCACAAAAACACAGGTTAGACACACATTTAACCCTTTGATCGCCCTAGAGGTTTAACCCCTTCCCAGCCAGTGTCATTAATACAGTGACAGTGCATATTTTTAGCACTGATCACTGTATTAGAGTCGCTGATTCTCGCAAAGTGTCAGTTAGGCCTCGTACAGACGACCGAACATGTCTGCTGAAACTGGTCCGCTGACCAGTTTCAGCAGACACGTTCGGTCGTGTGTACGGCCGACCGGACAGGTTTCCAGCAGGCATTTGTCCACCCGACCGTTTTCGAGCGGACAAATGTTTCTTAGCATGCTAAGAAACATGTCCGCTGGAAGCCTGTCCGTCGGACATGTTCGGTCGTCTGTACAGACTCACATGCATGGAAGCTTTGAACTTCCAGGGCCGCGCACGTCGCCGCGTCATCGTCGCAGCGACGGTGCGGCCACGTCCCCGCGTATCGTGTATGCGGGGATTTCTGTCTGATGGTGTGTACAACCATCAGACAGAAATCTCCAAGGGGACATGTCCGCTGAAAACGGTGGACCGTTTTCAGCGGACTTTCCCCTCGTCTGTACGAGGCCTTAAGCCTCGTACACACGATCAGATTTTCGGACGCATGCTAGTCTCATGTTGAAAGTGAAGAGGTTACTCGCCATATGAAAATTCTCGTACGACAGAATACAACTTCAGAATAGTTTTGTATGTGTTCTTTCGTTTCTGAGCATGCGTAGTCTTGCTCTTAAGATTTTTTTCGGACAAAAACTGTACTAATTAACCACTTAAGCCCCGGATCATATTGCTGCCCAAAGACCAGAGCACTTTTTGCGATTCGGCACTGCGTCTCTTTAACTGACAATTGCACGGTCGTGCGACATGGCTGCCAAGCAAAATTGGCGTCCTTTTTTTCCCACAAATAGAGCTTTCTTTTGGTGGTATTTGATCACCTCTGCGGTTTTTCGTTTTTGCGCTATAAACAAAAATAGAGCGACAATTTAAAAAAAATATATTTTTTACTTTTTACCATAATAAATATCCCCCAAAAATATATAAAAAAACTTATTTTTTCCTCAGTTTAGGTCGATGCGTATTCTTCTACATATTTTTCGTAAAAAAAATCACAATAAGCGTTTATTGATTGGTTTGCGCAAAAGTTATAGCGTTTACAAAATAGGGGGTATTTTTATGGTATTTTTATTAATATTTTTTTTTTTTACTAGTAATGGCGGCGATCAGTGATTTTTTTCGATACTGCGACATTATGGCGGACACTTCGGACACTTTTGACACATTTTTGGGACCATTGGCATTTTTATAGCGATCAGTGCTATAAAAATGCATTGGATTACGATAAAAATGCCACTGGCAGTGAAGGGGTTAACACTAGGGGGCAGGGAAGGGGTTAAGTATGTCCCTGGGTGTCTTCAAACTCTAGGGGGGGGGCCTCACTAGGGGAAATGACTGATATTCTGTTTATACATTGTATGAACAGAAGTTCAGCATTTCCCTCCCTGACAGGACCGGGAGCATTGTGTGTCAGCTCCCGGTCCTCGCTCTGTAATGAGCGATCGCGTGTGCCCGGCGGCGATCGTGCCCGCCGGGCACACGCACGGGAGTCGGGGGCGAGCGGGGGGCGCGCACGCGCCCCTAGTGGCCTGCGCAAGAGCCAACGTTATATTATGTGCTCTCGCGCAGGGGAGCCAACCTGCTGCCGTAAAACGACGGCGGCAGGTCGTCAAGTGGTTAAACAAAATTTGGACGTTGAGTTTACGAACGACAAAAAATGTATAGTCTGCTCATTAAGCTTTTGTCTGATGAAGAATCGGAATCGGCTGTCGAAAGCACCGTACCTAACGATCCAAAAATCAGCAGATCGTTCGTTGGATGAAATTTTACTTCCGATTTTCGTATCGGGTGTACGGGGCTTAAGTGTCAGGCCCCGTACACACGACCAGTTTCCTCGGCAGAATTCAGCTTCCGACCGAGTTTCTGGCTGAATTCTGCCGAGAAACCCGGCCGTGTGTACAATTTCGCCGAGGAAGCCGACGAGGAGCTCGACGAGGAAATAGAGAACATGTTCTCTATTTCCTCGTTGTTCTATGGGAGCTCTCGGCCCGCCGAGCTCCTCGGCGGCTTCAGGGCTGAACTTGCCGAGGAACTCGATGTGTTTGGCACGTCGAGTTCCTCGGCCGTGTGTACGGGGCCTCAGACTGTCCAACACAATATCGTAGTCCCACTATAAGTTGCTGATCACTGCCATTACTAAAAAATAAAAATTCCAGTCTATATCTCATAGTTTGTATCACTATATCTTTTGCATAAACCAAACTATATACGCTTATTGGGCCAGATTCACGTAGCCCGGGCGCAGCGTAACGTAACCGATTTAGGTTACACCGCCGCAAATTTTCTGTCTAAGTGCCCGATCCACAAAGCACTTACCTGGAAATTTGCGGCGGTGTATCCTAAATCCGTCCGGCGCAAGGCGGGCCAATTCAAATGGGGCGGGTACCATTTAAATTAGGCGCGCTCCCGCGCCGGATGTACTGCGTATGCTCCTGACGCAAATTTCCCGACGTGCTTTGCGCGAAATTACGACACGCCAACGTTTTGTGAATCGCGACGTGAAAAAAAGACTTGCGCCGAAAAAATAAATAAAAAATAAAAAAAATCAAAAGCGACGCGGGAAAGACGGGTATACTTTTACACGGTAGAGTAATTTTCCACTTTGTAAAAGGTGCAATATCTTTGCGACGGCAAACTAACACTTGCGGCGACGTAACGACAGGAAAACGTTTTGTGGATCGCCGTAACTGCTAATTTGCATACCCGACGCTGGTTTACGACGCGAACTCCTCCCAGCGGCGGCCGCGGTACTGCATCCTAAGATCCGACAGTGTAAAACTATTACACCTGTCGGATCTTAGGGATATCTATGCGTAACTGATTCTATGAATCAGTCGCATAGATAGAAACAGGGATACGATGGAGTATCAGCAGATACGCCGTCGTATCCCTTTTGTGAATCTGGCCCATTGAGATTTTTTAGCACAGTACATATATTGGCCTAAATTTATGAAGAAATTTGATTTTAATTATTTTTTTTTTTTTCAATTGGGTAGGTTTTAAAGCAGTAAAGTAAAAGTAAAAAAGTAATAAGTAAAAAATATAGTTCAAAATGTACTTTTCAAAAAGCAGAGGTGATAAATAAAACTACTAAAAGAAAGCTCTATTTATGGGAAAAAAGGACAACTTTTTTTTTTAGCTACAGCGTCACATGAGCAATTTTCAGATAAAGTAACGCGGTGCCGTATTGTAAAAAATGGCCTGGTCATGAAGGGGGTAAATCTTCTGGAGGTCAAGTGGGTAATAAAGAGGAACTCCAGTTATTTAAAAAAAATTATGTAGCTGCTGACTTTTAGGCCCCGTACACACGGTCGAACATGTCCGCTAAAACTTGTCCGCTGGAAACATGTCCGCCGGACATGTCCGATGGTTACTACACCTAATCGGACATGTCCGCTGGTTATGACGTGTAACCAGCGTCCCGAAATCCTGCGCATGCGTCGAATTGATTCGACGCATTCGTGGAAGCATTGAACTTCCGTGTTTGAGAACGTCGGTGTCTTCTACGTCACCGCGTTCTCTGTCCGCGGGGATTTTGGTCTGATGGTGTGTTGCTCCGACTTCAGAAAAGGTTCCTGTACTACTTCAAGGCGACTTGTACCCATTGATTTCAATGGAAGTGTCCTCCAAAGTCGGATCCCCTGTCTTAAAGCGGAGGTCCAGTTTAAAAAAAAATAAAAAATTTAAAATCAGCAGCTAATGACTTTTAATAAGGAAACTTACCTGTCCAGAATACCCGCAATGACGGCAGCCGAAGCCGAGCAAACGCTCGGGTCTCGGCTCCCCCGCCGCCATCCTCGGTGAGGGAATCAGGAAGTGAAGCCTTGCGGCTTCACTGCCCGATTCCATACTGCGCATGCGCGAGGCGCGCGGCGCAACGTGAATGGGTCATGTCTACTGGGACACACACAAGGTCCCAGAAGACACCGCTCCCCCATTCCCCAGGAGGCAGTTGAGGAGGAGAAGAAAGAAGATGGAGCGCGGATCAGGAAGTGGCAGATTAGGACGATCTGCCTAGCAACAGGCACTTCAGGTATGTATAAAAAAATAAAATAATTTGCATCATTTTTGATTTTTTTTTTCTTGGTGGAGCTCCGCTTTAACTGAAGCAACTTTACAGGAAAAGAAAATAGTTAACTCGGGCAAACCCCTCCCTCCCAGAGAGCTGATTATTCTGTGATTGGCCACAGCCAAAGTCGCCTGTCCTGGAGGCAACTTTAAATCGCGTTGTAAGTTGCTCCAAGTCGCGCTGAAGTCGCCTTGCAAAGTCGCGCTGTAAGTCGAGTTGGCACTCATAGTCCAGTATTATAATGAAAATAACTGAATGATTATTGTCCGTAGACAAACATCAGAGATAAGCCAAAACGTGAAAAGATGACCCACTCCAGCTTCTTTCCAATAGGTGTTGTGTACACGTATTATCACCCCGGGAGTGCCTTCACCTTTGGGTGGTAGGGGAGAGAAATGGGTACTCTTACCCACAAATGTGGACCCGACTCACCATACGGCGGCGGATCAATCACGGTTATATCCACAGACAATGGAACCAGGAGTGCAGATCTTTCAGTAGCCTCTTCTCTGGACAGATGGTGGATCCACAAGACAGGATATTCCAGGGAATGGGTGGTGATCTGGGTAATGAATGATCATAAACCCAGGCTTTGACTCCTCCAGGCGTTATAATATTCAAAACATAGAAAAGGAAAAAGTGGGCCTCCACACAGCGTAAATCCAGATTTTTTGGGGGGGATTTATTGAAAGATTAAAATATTCAAACAAATTAATATAAAAATATAAAAATGGTTCAATTGAACATTAAAAAGGGCAATATGAGCCAGCGTGTAAACCCTACGCATTTCGACTCCAAATTCTTCAACCGGGGTCACCCACTCAACACATATTTAATGCTACACTTTATTTTTAATACCTGTTCACAATTAATTTAAATGAGAGCCTCCTAATACAAACAATAAAGTAATAGTAGTACCATCATCCTTAAAAGTTAGTTAGAATAGAACTAGGGCTAGAACGGACCCCAAAGACCATAGAAGGGAAGGGGCAAAAGGACTATATCGGGTAATAGAAAAAGATCAATTTATTAACATGGTATCAAAAAGACAAACATAATCATAAAATACATCACAACAATAATATAAAACAGTAAACATATTGCGGGACCAACCATACAGGTCACCGAGCTAGAATCGACCCTAAACAAGGATCACGGTGAAGAGAGGGGGTCCCACAAGGCAGGATCTCAACTAGTTTCGCAACAAAGTTGCTTCGTCAGGAGAATTCTATAGAGAACACCCACTCGCTCTGAAGTCGCAACCGACCGCGGAAAACACAATTAGTCTGATTGTAGTGTTTGCTGCTTACACTTTTTTCCTTTATTTGGTTATCGCAGTATAGTATTATGTCGCGTACACATGACCGTTTTTCATGACGAGAAAAATTTAAATGTTTTAATTGGTCGTTAAAAACTATCGTGTGTGGGCTCCAGAGCATTTTTCTCGATGAGAAAAATGGCCTTTTAAAAATTTAGAACCTCCTCTATTTTTTCTCGTCGTTTTTTACGTCATCGTTTTTCACGTCATGAAAAACGGTTGTGTGTAGGCTTTAACGACGGGGGGAAAAAAACGTGCATGCTCAGAAGCAAGTTATGAGACGGAAAATTAGCATAATCAGCCCAAAGGGTGGTGCCATTTGAATGGAACTTCCCCTTTATGGTGCCGTTGTACGTGTTGAACGTCACCGCGCTTTGCTCAAGCATTTTTTATCACGATCATGTGTATGCAAGGCAGGCTTGACAGGAATCGCGTCGAGAAAAACTTCGTTTTTTTCATGACATGAAAAATGGTCGTGTGTACGCGGCTTTATATATGTTTTTCATTCGGATACATTTGTTTTCTGCTTGATGAGTCTGCAAATACTGCATTGTACCTCTTTAAAGGCTGGCCATACATATAGAGATTTCTTTGCTCTGCAGGCCGAAAAAAAATAAAACCAAACAGATTCCTCCATCCACGCTGAACAGTTTAAATGGACGAAACTTGCACTGCCGCTATTGTATTCTGACAGCCAGCACCTGCGGCTATCAGAACGCCCAAACAGCGGCTGCATCTGATCAGCTGACAATTTTCCAACTGGCTCCTTCCTTTTTTTAGGCAGAAGGTGGGCAACAAAGTCACCCACTAAGCCAGATCTGACTGGTTCACCAGGAACAAGACACAATCCAAACAGTATATAGCCAGCTGATAGAGACACTGGGCCAGATTCACGAAAGAGATACGACGGCATATCTCCTGATACGCTGTCGTATCTCTGAGATACGATTGTCGTATCTATGCGCCTGATTCATAGAATCAGGTTACGCATAGATATCCCTAAGATCCGACAGGTGTAAGTGACTTACACCGTCGGATCTTAGGCTGCAATTCTAGGCCGGCCGCTAGGTGGCGATTCCATTGTGGTCGGCGTAGAATATGCAAATGACTAGTTACGCCGATTCACGAACGTCCGCTTTGCCCGTCGCTCTAAATGTCCGTTATTTCCGTAGAGATACGTCTCGTAAAACTAAGCATGCCCTCTAGGTGGCCTAACCAATGTTAAGTATGGCCGTCGTTCCCGCGTCTAATTTTTAAATTTCACATCGTTTGCGTAAGTAGTCCGTGAATGGCGCTGGACGCCATTTACGTTAACGTCGAAACCAATGACGTCCTTGCGACGTCATTTAGCGCAATGCACGTCGGGAAATTTTAGGGATGGAGCATGCAGAGTACGTTCGGCGCGGGAACGCGCCTAATTTAAATGGTCCCCGCCCCATTTGAATTAGGCGGGCTTGCGCCGGGCGGATTTACGCTACGCCGCCGCAAGTTTACAGGTAAGTGCTTTGTGAATCAAGCACTTACGCTGTAAACTTGCGGCGGTGTAACGTAAATGGGATACGTTACGCCGCCTCAGCGTAACGTATTTCTATGTGAATCTGGCCCAGTATTTCCTATGACACCAATTTGTTTTATCTCAGCAGTTGTTCCGTAGGTAGATTAACCACACTCCCCGATATGTCTGGGGCACACTGTAGAGATCTGTAGACCAAAAACAGCCATGAAAATATGGGCCAGTCAGCACACATATAAAAATGATCACATCCTAATAATAATAATAGTCAGTAGCTCCCAATGTGTAATACGTCAAACTGCGTATGCTCTGGAATGTGACGTAGTTTCACACCAGCATCGCAACAATAGCTTTTTTTAGATTGGAATCATATAAAGCTGGAGAAGAAACTGTTCCAGGCTGTAATTAGTGTGCATTGTCTGTTTACTTTCCTATACTAGAGTTTTTATAGGTACAATGTGTTACATAAGGAAAGCAGGTTATCGGCCACTAGTCTGTTGACAGACATGACATAACAGTAGGTAAAATATAGTATTGAAGATACAAGAATGGTACAAGTGTACTGAAACTGGAAGTTGATGGGAAGGACAGGAATATGACATTAATCATCTTTGAATGAATACAATACGAGTGGACAAGTGATTGATAGAAAAAATGAAACAATATGTGATACTAAACAATATTCTTGCTCTCCCCCCAAAAAAAAAAAAATCCATTCACATCCACTATTTAATGGTCCTGTAATCTATTTTTCATGATCTGTATTTAATTCTGTTTGTTTGGAACGATCAGTGAACATTTGGTCACATGCATTACTCTATGTACACTAAACTCCATAGTCTAAAGTTCCATATAGTGCCTATTAACCACTTGCTTGCTGGGCACGTAAACCTGCCCAGACCAATTTTCAGCTTTCAGCGCTCTCATTCTTTGAATTACAATTGCGTGGTCATACAACACTGTATCCAAATGACATTTTCATATTTTTTTCCCCACAAATAGAGCTTTCTTTTGGTGGTATTTTATCACCTCTGTGGTTTTTATTTTTTGTTAAAAAAATAAAACAATACAATTTTTTTTAAAAGAAAATACAAAATCGTTTTATAGTTGGTTACATTTTGCCAACAGGTAATTTTTCTCCTTCATTGATGTACGCTGATGAGGCTGCACTGATGGGCACCGATAAGGCGGCATTGATGGGCACCAATAAGGTGGCACTGGTGGGCACTGATAGGCGGCACTGGTGGATACTCAGAGGTGGCACTGAGAGGTGGCACTGATGGGTGGTACTAAAGGGCATAGATAGGTGGCACTGGTGGGCATTGAGAATTGGCTCTTATAGGTGTCAGTGATGGGCACTGATAGGTGTCAGTGATGGGCTCTGATGGGTGGCAGTGATAGGCACTGATGGGTGGCAATGATGAGCACTGATCATCACTGGTAGGTCACTGATTGGCACCACTTGCGGGCAGTGATAGGCTTTGCACTGGTGGGCACTGTGGGCACTGACAGGTGGCACTGGCAGGCGGTACTGGTGGGCACAAATGAGGCGGATGTGCCTCTTCCACTCAGGACTGATGTCACTTACACAAAATCTGCTTTCTTTTCTCCTCGCGCTTTCAGCGCAAGGAGGAAAAAAAACGGTTACCAAGCTTTTTGTTTACATCACATGATCAGCTGTCATTGGCTGACAGCTGATCACGTGGTAAGGGACCGGGACCAGCCCCTTGCTCGGATCTGTGATCACCTAAATGTCAGTGACTCGTGATCCTGCCGGCAGGGCTGGACTGGGACGATAATTTGGCCCTGGACTTCATCCAGACCGGCCCACTTTAATTTTGCAAACACGCACTAAAACAGTATATAAACTATACGCAATTGCGTAAAGAAAACATAAGTAAAAACATTCCACTGTAAGTAAAAAAAAAAGCACAGGTCACTCAACTATGGGTGAGCAGGGACTTGGTTATCTGTGGTGTCACTGAAAGAAAAAAAAGTCCCTGCATTGGTGGTTTCACTGGAAGGACAAATGTCCTTCTGTCCGTGTTGTCACTGGAAGAAAAAAGATTGTCCCTGCATCCATCATATGTGACGTGCACCAGTAAATTTAAAGGAGTTGTAAAGGAAAACATTTTTCACCTTAATGCAATCTATGCATTAAGGTGAAAAAACATCTGATGATGCCGCCCCCCCCCCCCCGTTTTACTTACCTGACCCCTCGAAAGTCCTGCGCTCGGTCCCGAGATCCTCTTCGCCGCTCAGCCTGGCCGCTGATTGGCTAGAGCGGATGGATTGAGAGCAGTGCAGCCATTGACTGGCGCTGCTGTCAATCACATCCAGTGACGCGGCGCGATGGCCATTCGCTGTATCACGGGAGCGCGCCCGCAAGGACTCATCGCCATGCGAGCTCTCTCGCATGAATGTGATGAGTTCTTGCTGGGAGGACCAGAGACAGCCGCCGAGGGACCCCAGAAGACGTGGATCGTGGCCACTTTGTGCAAAACGAACTGCACAGTGGAGGTAAGTATAACATGTTTGTTATTGTAAAGAAAAAAAAATCCTTTAGTGACCCTTTAAGGAGGTGGGGTGGTAAGAAGCTGGCAGGGGGATGAAGATGACAGGGGGTAGGGTGGTAGGAAGCTGACGGGGGTGAAGTTGACAGGGGGTGGGAGGAAGCTGACAGGGGGGATGAAGATGACAAGGGGTGGGAGGAAGCTGACAGGGGGGATGAAGACGACAGACAAAATATGTGGTAAATAGCTATTAGGACATCTTTAAAGGTAGTCTGTTGGGGTTGAAATATGGGATTTACCACCCTGACTTGCTTTTAGGAACCCTGGGCCAGATTCTCTAATATTCTGCGTTGGCTTAGTGTAAGCCATTTACACCACGCCACCGCAACTTACTGGAGCAAGTGCCGTATTCCCCAAACACTTTCTCCGTAATTTGCGGCGGCGTAGTGTAAATGGCCCAGCGTATGGCCGCGTAATTCAAAGGGGACGGCTTGTATTCAAATTTAGCGCGACCCGCGCCGTTCGAACTGCGCATGCACCGGGCGGAAAAAGAGCTCAGTGCGCATGCTTCAGCTCACGACGGAAAACGTCAATGACGCCGACGTGAGTGTCATTGACGTAAAGTCGTATTCGCGGACGACTTAGTAAAACGACGTAACCGACAGAAAAAGACAACGCTGACCCGACGCCATACTTAACATGGCATACGGCAGACTGGCGTAAGGTTACCCCTCATATAGCAGGGGTAACCTTACGCTTACGGAAACGACGTAAGCGACGACTACGCGACGCAAATTCGTTCGGGAATCGGTGTATCAGGCTCATTTGCATAGTCAAATGAGAACTGAACGTAAACGCCACCTAGCGGCCGGCGTCGCATTACATCTAAGATCTGATGGTGTAAGTGACTTACACCTGTCCGATCTTGGCCGTATCTATGCGAAAATGATTCTAGGAATCACTCGCATAGATACCCGGGCTCAGAAACAGAGATACGGCGGTGTTTCCTGAGATACACCATCGTAACTCTTCTGAGAATCTGGCCCCCTGTTGTCAGTCACCCACCCTATAATTTGGCCAGAACAGTTCCCATCAAAAGTAAAGGTCATTACTGATCCGCCTCGTGTGAAAGGGGCCTTAAGAACTGGAAATATAAGTATTCCACACACCATGTGGGACAGTCCAGACAGCCAGGGAGGGTCTGCGCGGGCTTCTCTCTGATCTGTTGTGGGTGGGACACTGGGACTGGAGCCTGGAGGGGCTTACGACATGTTGAGGTGGGCAGAGCGCCGTGGCTGGCACGGCACCTGTCATGGGCCCACAATGCCAGCGAGTCCACAGTGATTAGCGGGCGGCGGCAACTCACCATCAATCACACTGCCTGGACGGACTGTGGGGCTTGCACATTATGCATAGGCGCACACACAGTGAGTGACACTCCAGACCGTCAGAGTTACTCAGCACTATTCCAGCAGAGCCGCGCCGGCCGCCCAGCCTGGCAAACTGATCAATCCGGGCCAGCCTGCACCCTCCCGGCTAGACTAGGCAGCAATGCGCCCTAGGCGACAGGCTGTCACTGAAACCAGCCCACTGAGCCAATCGGCCCACCGGGAAGCTCCCAGTAGTCCCGATGTCCAGTCCATCCCTGCCTGTAGGGGGTGCGCGGGGAGCGTGCAAAGGGGAGGATGTCTATTGACGGCCTCTCGGCAAAGTAGATGGGAAGTGGTTATAGTCTATAGTCCCATAGTTCATAGTCCCATATAGTCTATAATCCCATATAGTCCCATATAGTCATAGCCTCTAGTGCAGGGGTCACAAACTGGCGGCCCTTCAGCTGTTGTGATCATGCCTCTGCCTGTGGGAGTCATTTTTGTAATTGTCAGCATTGCAATGCCTCATGGGACTCGTAGTTAAACAACAGCTGGAGGGCTGCCAGTTTGAGACCCCATGCTCTAGTGCCATAGTCCATGGTCCCATGTAGTGCCATAGTCCCATATAGTCATAGTCTATAGTGCCATAGTCCCATATAATCATAGTCTATAATGCCATAGTCCCATATAGTCTATAGTCCCATATAGTCTATAGTCCCATATAGTCATAGCCTATAGTGCCATAGTCCCATATAGTCAAAGTCTGTAGTGCCATAGTCCCATATAGTCATAGTGTATAGGGCCATAGTCCCATATAGTCTATAGTCCCATATAGTCATAGTCTATAGTGCCATAGTCCCATATAGTCAAAGTCTATAACACCATAGTACATACAGTAGTCCCATATAGTCTATAATCCCATATAGTCATAGTCAATAGCCCCATACTCCCATATAGTCTATAATTGCACAGCTCATAGTCCCATATAGTCATAGTCTAAAGCTCCATAGTCCTATTCAGTCTATAATCCAATAGTCCCATATAGTCATATTCTATAGCCCCATAGTCCCATATAGTCTATAATTCCATAGCCCATAATCCCATATAGTCATAGTCTAAAGCCCCATAGTCCCATTCAGTCTATAATCCAATAGTCCCATATAGTCATAGTCTATAGCCCCATCGTCCCATATAGTCTATAATCCAATAGTCCCATTAGTCATAGTCTATAGCCCCATAGTCCCATATAGTCTATAATTCCACAGCCCATAATCCCATATAGTCATAGTCTTTAGCCCCATAGTACCACATAGTCTATAATCGAATAGTCCCTAATAGTCCCAAATAGTCATATTCTAAAGTTCCATATAGTCTATAATCCCACAATCCATAGTCCCATATAGTCATAGTTTATAGCCCCATATTTTCTATAATTCCACAGCCCATAGTCCCATATAGTCATAGTTTATAGCCCTCATAGTCCCATATAGTCATAGTTTATAGCCCTCATAGTCCCATATAGTCTATAATTCCACAGTCCATAGTGCCATATAGTCATAGTCTATAGCCCCATTGTCCCACATAGTCATAGTCTATAGCCCCATTGTCCCATATAGTCAATACTCCCTGAAAACCCTCCTGTTCAGAGAAGCCTATCCGGCCCCCACCTAACAACTGTACTTTTACTTTCTCCATCAGATCATCCCCCACAGCTATTACCTTTTGTATCACTTGACCCTCCCTCCTAGATTGTAAGCTCTAATGAACAGGGCCCTCTGACTCCTCCTCTATTGAATTGTATTGTAACTGTACTGTCTGCCCTCATGTTGTAAAGCACTGAGCAAACTGTTGGCGCTATATAAATCCTGTATAATAATAATAATAATCTAATAGTCCCATAGTTCCTTATAGTCTATAATTTCACAGTCCATAGTCCCATAGTCCCATAGGGGTTGATTTACTAAAACTGGAGATTGAAAAATCTGGTGCAGCTGTACACGGTAGCCAATCAGGTTCTAACTTCAGCTTCCGCTTATTCACCTCCTCCCTCTGTTTTTGACAGGTCCCCTTCCCCAATTCCGGAGACGGCACAGGGGCCCTGTCTCTCAGAAGTTCTGCCCCTTCTCCTTCCTCCGCCGCCGGGCCAATTAGAAAGCACAGCGTGCTTAGCACATGCGCAGTAGGGAACCAGCTGTGAAGATTTTACCCTCTCCAGTTTTAGTAAATTAACCCTATATTATCAATAATCCCATAGTCCCATCTAGTCATAGTCTATAGCCCCATAGTCCCATATAGTCCTTAATCTAACAGTCCATAGTCCTTCTTGGGAGAGAGCAAGAGAGATTGGCTACATCCCTACATATACCCGAATAGATTTTTTTTAGACCAGAGTATAGTATCACTTTAAGAAGTCAATGTTGATGTGTTGAGCTGTTCTTTTATTGAAACCATAATTAAAATATTGGAAAGAAGTACAGGGCTGTTTCTGTATGAGAGCCATCCATCCCATTTAACGTGAAATTCAAGATTAGTGTCTTGAATGATATGGAGGATTCTCTGCTAGTGTATCAAGGAGTGCACTGTGTAGTGTTTGGTTAAATGGGATCAATGGCATATGCCAGCTTGAGGCTTTTAGCCATAGGCCTGCAACACATAGGTTATAGATGTCTTATATGTGTTAGGAAATATGGGGTTAGAGTCATATAATATGCAGTTTATTAGGGTGTGGAGAACCGTAAAAACCTGTTATATTCTTGATCACATGTGCCACATCCTGCCAGAGGGTCTGAGCCACCCCACAACCCCAGAATACATGTATCTAAATTCCTTATGACTGTACAGGCCCATGAAGTATCCCCAGCTCCCTTTGTTGGACAAGGAAAGCGTGGGTCTATATGACATTTCAAGATCTGTAGAGATCTGTAGTTGTACAGGTATGTCTACAGACTTGCAGAGTCATTAAACAAAATATCACAATGCCTCTGCAGATACCTCAATAGCCCAAAATGAAAATAATGAAACATAACACCTCATAAACACCATTGACATAACTGGCCATTTAACTATCCTGCCTTCACTAATCAAATAGGTCAGGTGGAGTTCTGCTTTAAGTCAGTAGGCCTTGTAGTTTTGTTTTAACTCGGCTGCAAGATAAACCTTACGCACGTGTAACTTGAGTGGCGTGTAAATTACCTGAACAGAGTACCGCGCACCGGAGTGGTGAGTGATAGAACACACAGACACATACTAATTGCATGATTTAAGTTTTTTTTATATAAGCTCATAAAACACGTTGCTGACTTCTTAACAATGCCTCCAGGGCAAAGGATAAAGATACAAAAGACAATGTAATGTTTCTGAGGTATAACGATTTTTATAATACTACAAGTGATGCAACAGTGCTTTATCGGTATCGTCTGCTACGTAGTGTCCCTGCTCCTGGCACAGACCTGTCATTGGCACTTGGCTGGTGCCCAAGTCCAAATTGGCACAAACTTTGCCATCCTGCTGTCCCTTTTGACTTGAGTTCTTTAGTCCATGGTAAAAGTATCACCCATTAAACTTTGAAAATGTTGTATCTTCTTCGAAACTTGTTTTCACCAACAAAAAAATTTACCACTTAATGTTGAGGGTCTCAATTCAAGTTTTAGGTACACATATAGTCCCATGAACTCCATAAATCTGTCCTCTAATGGTCTTCGTGGATTAGGTGCTCCATAGAGACCATTTCACTGCTCAAAAATCCATAAATATTGAATTTTAGATCTCGGTCCACTCTCAGATTTCAGGTGCTTCACACAACTTTAGAATCTGATTTCCCATTCTGGAATTTGCTACTGCAAAGATTTATAGTCTCTTTCTCTGATTGTACCTCCAGAGAATACAGCATTCAGTTTTTCTGGATCCACGGTCATGAAAAACAAGATAGAAACGTTTGATGACTGTTGAGAAGACATCTCCTTCAAGAACTTGGCTGAAGGTGGTCTGGTCTCCAGGGGAACAATGGTAGTTCCAGTAAGTTCCACGTCACATTCAGTGGCATCTTCACAGTAGATCTGAAGAAGCACGATGGCCCCAAGTATGACCAGCCATTTCCTGGCAGTGTCCTTCTCCTCACGTGGCAAATATTTCTTGACCAGACGTGGGTACAAAACCTTTCTGGGTTTCCTCTTAAGTGACACCCGACGGCCACCCGTACATGTTGACCACGTCTTTCCCGCTTTGTCAATTGCAGTGCCAGATGAGTCTCTTCTATTGGCAGGACACATCGTTGACTGAAGGCACATCACTTTTTCCAGATCAAGAAGAACAGGTAGGAGGAGAACAGGTAGGTGCTCTTCAATTGCAGAGATCTGTCTTGACAGAAAATACCTGAAGTATATATACTATTTCCAAAAGGGCAAAGCAGGCAGGAGGTGTTTCCCCATGTTAATTTTGGAGACTGTCATATTAGCTCTGCCCATGGAACCGTCAAGCAGAGGCAATCAGGTTTGTTTACTGAGTATTTTTTTTTTCCTCGAACAGGTGCCCTCAGGTGGTTTAAGAGGATAATAACATGGTTTGTGCAATGAAACCTGTCTTAGGTTCCTTTTGTGTTGTCAACAGATTCCTTTGATATGACTTGAGGTTTCCATCTAATGCTTATGGGGTGGCCCAGGAACAAACGAAACACACTATTGGCTGTGAGGGTAACTGCTATTTGTATGATACAAACATAGTCTGTTGCTAATGTGTAAGTTCATCTTTCGATCGCAAGAGGAAAAAGGTACATCACTACTATGTTTCACTCAGACATACTGTATGCATAAAGTAGATGCAAATCTTAAACAGACGACATATAGTTTTCTAACGCACTGTGAACTGATAACAGTTGTAATTTTTTTTATATATATTAAAATACTGTTATAACCGTTGTGTTATGCTTTGTTGCATTTAATGGTGCTGAACACATGCAGCCTCTTGGCAGCCACTTTCTACAGTATCTACTGTACATACATGTACAGGTATATGAGCATCAGTAATGCTATATGTAATTTCCCAGGTGGGTTTCCTGATAGTGACAACAGTGGACCATGTCTGTGTAATGTGTGATAAAATGGCCACTTTTAGTCTGTGCTACAGAGTGACAGTGCAGTCGTAGAATTAAGAGATGGAGACAAAACATTGTCACCCTATAACAAGAAGTGCCTGAACAAGAAACATCATGGTAGGATAACCAGGTGGTATTTTAATGAAACTTGCATAATTAAAAGAAATAAACCGGACATTTGAAAGTGAGTTACCACCATATAGTTAAAAATCTATAGAAAGGGGGACATTTTTGTAATTCTCGAGCACCATTTAAAAACACCACATATACATGCTCCTGGTATTCAACACCACAGATCACAGGTGAAATGCACAGAGCCAATTAGAGTGTCTCTGTGTCTTGAGATTTTTATTACAGTCAATCACAGCAATCACAAATTTAACCACTTGCTTACTGGGCACATATACCCCCCTCCTGCCCAGGTGAAATTTCAGCTTCTGGCACTGCGTCGCTTTAACTGACAATTGCGCGGTCGTGCGATGTGGCCCCCAAACAAAATTGACGTCCTTTTTTCCCCACAAGTAGAGCTTTCTTTTGGTGGTATTTGATCACCTCTGCGGTTTTTATTTTTTGCGCTATAAAGAAAAAAAAACGAAAATTTTTAAAAAAAATACAATATTTTTTACTTGTTGCTCCAATAAATATCCCAATTTTTTAAAAAAATAAATATTTTTTTCAGTCTAGGCCGATACGTATTCTTCTACATATTTTTGGTCAAAAAAAAAAAAATCGCAACAAGCGACTGGTTTGCGAAAAATTATAGCGCCTACAAAATAGGGGACAAAATTATTATTTTTTCTTTTTTACTAGTTATGGCGGCGATCTGCGATTTTTATTGGGACGGCGACATTATGGCGGTACATCGGACACTTTTGACACATTTTTGGCACCATTCACATTTATACTGCGATCAGTGCTATAAATATGCACTAATCACTGTATAAATGTGACTGGCATTGAAGGGGTTAACACTAGGGGGTGAGGAAGGGGTTAAATGTGTATACTGCTTAGTGTTCTAACTGTGGGGGAAGGGGGGTGACTGGGGGAGGTGACCGATCTGTGTCCCTATGTACAAGAGACACAGATCGGTCTCCTCTCTCCCTGACAGCACGCTGTCTGTGAGAGCCGGCCATGAGAAATGATCTCATATGTTTACATATGAGATCATCTCTCATTGGCCGCACAGATCGCCTACCGAACGGCCACTCCGATTGGCCGTTCATGGCGATCTGTGATTGGCTGTGTCCAAGGGACACGGCCAGCACAGAAGTTTCCTGCTGCGCGCTTGGGAGTGCGCGCGGGGAACGAGCAAAGGGGCGGACGTCAATTGACGTCCACTTTCATTTTCAGGTCCGCGCTGTAGCCGTCATTCGGCTATAGCGCGGGCCTCTAGTGGTTAAACATTGCCAGTGTTTACATTTAAGAGCCTTCCCATACTTCCTCTGCCACCAATCATTTCCCTGCAGAACAACACTGCACCCACTGATCACCAATGAAAGGGGGGTGTGACGGAATTAGAATATCCACGTCAAGCATTCCCTTCTTCCCATAAAAGCAAATCACCCCAATATTCCACGAGGAGGAATATTCCTGGGATCGCCCAATAAGCCACACATGAGTCAGAGCTTACTGCTGGAACAAGACAGACTTTAATGGTACAACACACAGCTTATATGTAATTTACAAAACTATTACAATGACAATCTCCACCCCCCTCACACTGGGGGCTTCCATACAGATTATAGGCAGACACTTCGGAGTCGACCCTGAAGACACATTTCTTTAGATAATGACATCAGTGGAGTTAACTACTAGTTGTAACAGAATACGTTATCTAGACAGCTTGGCCTCACATAAAGAAGAGATAATTACCACAATGAAGCAATCAGAATAATTAACATGAGCCACTTCTAATCACAGTAAACAGTAAACACAGGGCTTCTTCACACAACACACTAGATCAATTACCCTTTGACATAGGGCTGGCTGGGGGAGGGACATTAACATTTCAACAGCCTGTAACACATGAATCCTTTTTACCTGTAACACACGCACAGCATAACTAGCAGGGAGAATTACACTGAAGCATATCCTTCACAATGGCCCCCCTTTTTCTCCCTGCTCCGGCAACCCGGTTGGACCTTTCCTGGTCCAGTAGGGTTGATGGGTTCAGAGCTTTTAGTCCGACTCAGGTATGCCACCTGGTCATCAGATCACACGCCGGTCAGTCCCCAAGTCTTTGTGCGATCTGGAGAGTCACCAGAAGTCAGTGTGAACACGGCGAATGGGTCTGTGCGCCGTCGTCTAGGTGTCCCGCTATGGGAGGGGGCAGGTTATGGCTCTGAAGTGACAATCACAGGAGATTCATAAAAAGAAAAATTTATATTTGTTGAAATGCTGTAGCACTGGTGCTCAGAGTCCGGGGGGGGTTGGATCAGTGCCCCATAGGGTCAGCCACCCCCTGCTTCCTCCGCAGCCGCCGGTTCTCCTCTTTGAGCTTCTCCAGCTCCATCTCCAGTTCATGGAGCCTGGGGGGGTCGGCCTGCTGTGACCTCAGGCGGTTGTTCTCATCCTCCATGCGGCTTATGCACTCCTCCAGCTCCATGTACTCACGGATCAGCTCCTGCTTGCTCATGTCCTGCAGGCTCTCCACATGGTCCTTCATCATCAGGAACTGGGTGGTGGTGTAAGGGGCCACCGGTGGGCCCTTGGCGAACATCTCGGCCCACATCTGGGACGCCCGCTGCGATTCCCTCTCCTCCAGTCGCTTCTTCTCCTCCCAGGTCAGCTTGTTACACGGCTTCCAGGACCTCTTCTTCTTGGAGGGTAGCCGGCGGTGCCTCTTTCTGCCCAGCTCCCTCCAGGGCCCCTCCGGCTCATGGCTGTCGCCCATGACCAGCTGACAATGGTGTTCCCTGTTGTCCGTAATAACAGATTGTACCATGAGGGCTTCGTAAGGGGTGCCCAATGGTTCTTCCTGACCCAGCTCCTGGGGATCCCAAGCTGAGTCTACACAATGGGCTGCTGCTGGTGGGCGGTACCCAGGTTGAGACCAATTTGACCTGGTGTTGTCATTCATGGGGCAATTCTGCTTGAAGTGACCCAGCTGTTTGCACCGGAAGCAGCGTTGTTCGTTGTCCTCCTGGCGTGGATAGCGAGGGCTAGATGTCACCAGTCTGTTAGGAGGTTGGTATCTATCGGCTGGTGGGTGTGAGGGCGCCGTTGGTCGTGGAGGTTGTACCCGTGGTGTGACCTGGTTTGTCTTGCGAGTATCCGCATATTCATCCGCCAACTTCACGGCCTCTGGTAGAGTCATGGGCCTGCGATCTCTCACCCAGTCTTTAACATCCGTCTGGATGTGATTGTAAAATTGCTCCAGGAGCATTAGTTGCAAAATGTCCTCTGCGGTGGTGGCCTGGCTGCTGTTAACCCAGTTAGAGGCCGACAGGGATAACTGGCATGCCCATTCCGCATAAGAGTCTTTCGTGGTTTTGCGTGAGTCCCTGAACTTCTGTCGGTGTGACTCTGGGGTTACTGCATAACGAGCCAGGAGTACTTCTTTAACCCGGGCGTAGCTATGGATATCCTGATCTGGCATGGTCCGGAAAGCATCAGAAGCTTTGCCTGACAGTTTGCCTGACAATATTGCAACCCACTCTCTTCTAGCTATTCGGTGCAGGTTACATTGTCGCTCAAAATCTGCCAGGTAGTTATCAATTTCACAGTCCTTTTCATCAAAAGCTTTAAAAGCGCTAAACGGAATCTTCCTTGTGTCTGCTGTGCTGTACTCACTGTTTGGAGAATGTGCGTCTGCTTGTTGGATTGCTGCCAGTTTTAACTGTAGTTCTGCGTCTCTTATTTGTTTAGCCTCCTGTAGTTCTGTGTCTCTTATTTGTTTAGCCTCCTGTAGTTCTGCGTCTCTTATTTGTTTAGCCTCCTGTAGTTCTGCGTCTCTTATTTGTTTAGCCTCCTCCGCTAACAGGTCCATCACTTTCAGCACCACATCCGCCGTTGGGTTCGGACCGAACCATGCTAGCTTCTCTCTCATTACTTTGTTGGCTGGCGATTCCTCCTCCTGAATCACTGGTGTCTCCATCTCTTGTACTGCTGGCGTTGCTGCACCCAAGTCCTCCTGGCCTAGCTCCATTAATTCTGCTATGATGACCCGCTTGGTTTTGTTGCTAGCAATCCTTCCACGAACTTCCAGTAGTTCTTGCAGTGTCTGCTTGGAATCCGGGTGTAAAGGATAGTAGAAGGGAAAATCCCGCTGCTGCCAACCAATTGTGACGGAATTAGAATATCCCCGTCAAGCATTCCCTTCTTCCCATAAAAGCAAATCACCCCAATATTCCACGAGGAGGAATATTCCTGGGATCGCCCAATAAGCCACACATGAGTCAGAGCTTACTGCTGGAACAAGACAGACTTTAATGGTACAACACACAGCTTATATGTAATTTACAAAACTGTTACAATGACAATCTCCGCCCCCCCTCACACTGGGGGCTTCCATACAGATTATAGGCAGACACTTCGGAGTCGACCCTGAAGACACATTTCTTTAGATAATGACATCAGTGGAGTTAATTACTAGTTGTAACAGAATACGTTATCTAGACAGCTTGGCCTCGCATATAGAAGAGATAATTACCACAATGAATCAATCAGAATAATTAACATGAGCTACTTCTAATCACAGTAAACAGTAAACACAGGGCTTCTTCACACAACACACTAGATCAATTACCCTTTGACATAGGGCTGGCTGGGGGAGGGACATTAACATTTCAACAGCCTGTAACACATGAATCCTTTTTACCTGTAACACACGCACAGCATAACTAGCAGGGAGAATTACACTGAAGCTGTCATGGATCTGCCACTTAAGGGTTAATGGTGCAGACTGATTTCAGTGATTGACAGCAGGCTGCCTTATTTAAACACCTCAGCAGCACAGTGTCTTCGCTGCCTGATCTGCAGTTCTGACGTGGATCCTATCTGAGACCTGTTTGCTATCTGAAACCTGATTTGAACACTGAACTTGGCTTGTTTTGACTACTCTACCTGAAACCTGATTTAAACACCGAACCCGGCCTGTCTGACTCCTCTCATCTCTCCTATCCTGACCCGGCTCCGTTTGACCATCCGCCTGCTTGACTTCACTGCTGCCAGATCCACCTGCTTGTTTACCGACCATTCTTCAGTCATCTTTCTGCACGATCACCTGTTATGACCCGGCTTGTTTGACCCTGCTTTCCCGGTATACCTGAACTATTACTAACTTGTGCCGCTGTAGTCGCAGCTTCTGTGCGGGTCGCTGACCTATCCTCCGCTGTACGTTCAGCATCTACTTGCCAGAGGTATTCGTCCACCTGCTTCTACACATCACCACCCGGCACTCCTACCCCTCTGTGCTCCGAGCCCGCTGTCCCATATCCAGTGGCTCGCGAACCAGAGTCGTAAGAGAGGCTACCCTGCATCAGACTCTGGAAACCAGGTACGTAACAGAAGCATATCCTTCACAGGGGGTATACTTAGCAGCAAGGTAAGGGGTACAGTAAGGAGTCCACTGAGAAGTAAGGGGGTACACTGGGAAGAATGAGGGTACAAAGGGCACATCGGTCATAAAGGTGGCACACTGACCACCAATGTCATGGGGAAAACATCACTGACAAACCAACAGTTATGAGACACTTCTCACCGATAACCAACATTTAAGGAGCACACACCACTGACCAGTAACATTTAAGGGGGCACTTACCAGTAACATTTAAAGGGGCACTCACCACCAACCACCACGATAAGGGCCACTAACTTCTACCCACTGAAAATGCAAAATTTCCGCCAGCAAAATCCTGAAAATCTGTTCGTCTGTATGGAATTCCGACGGGAAAAAAACATGCATGCTCGGAAACAATTCAACTCATGCTCAGAAGCATTGAACTTCTTTTTCTCGCCTCATTGTAGTGTTGTCTGTCACCGCGTTCTTAACGCTCGAAAGTTCAGAGAACTTATGTGTGACCGTGTGTATGCAAGCCAAGCTTGAGTGGAATTCTGTCAGAAAAATCATCTAACTTTGTGTGTACAGGGCATTAGTCCAGGGGTAGGCAACCCCCAGCACTGGTGCTGCAAGTGGCACGCAAAGCCTCTTTTGCAGAGGCTCGACTCCCTCCCCCATCAGCAGATCAGTGCAGGGAAGTGTCAGTGAGACACTAATACATTCCAATTTCAGAATTCCCCACGCCGCACCTGGAGTCTGTGCCCCCACACATTGTAAAAGATGGGAAACATTGTTGGTTCTCTAACTTTGCTGTAGCTGGGATCATCAGCTTTTTTGATGGGGAAGAGATTGGGTGCAGTACTGCTAGGGGGCTGTCCCTGTTAACAGGAGGAGGACGACTGCTAAAGCCGCAGTCCTGCTAGCCCCGTCCACAGTCTGGAGGAAGATGACTCGCATGGTTGCCACTACAGAAAGAAGGGATTTCACAACCACAATCAGGTGTGGAATTACTGTTGAGCGTCTGGGAACTTTGTTAAAATTATTCCTGAACCTTTGTGTCACTTACTACTGAAACCCTACACTCTGTGTCCCTTTAAGCCACAGCCAGTATCCAGTGCAATAAAAATCACACCCAATTTAAAGTCGGTCCCTTCTAGTTGCACTAAACAGATAGCGGATCCAGATGGCAGATATTTGTTGCTACAATGTACCATTCAGGACAGAGGTTACTATCATGACTTATCATGCTCCTAATTCTTCCCCTGGGACCCTTTCTGACCCATCTCTGCTGCCTTCTGACATCTCACCACAAGGGCACCCTCCTTCTTGCAGGCGACTCGAATTTGGCTTTAAATCCTTACTTAGACAAATATCCCTCGGAACGTGCCGCTCCTTCCTCTGATGCTAGGAAATTTGCTTGCACCCTACAAGACCATGACCTGGTTGACTTTTGGAGGCAACTCTATCCCCTAGGCAAGGATTACACACACCATTCTCCCCCCTACCATTCTCACTCTAGAATAGACCATATGTTCATGTTAAGGAAACATCTCCCCCTGGTGGTGTCCACTTCTATTTTAGCTGCCCCATGGTCAGATCATGACCCCGTTCTGGTCATATGTCACTCTATTCTCAGTAGACCACTCTGTTCCCCCTGGGTAGTGAACGACTCGCTTCTATCTTTTAGCCCTGGTTCACACTGGCTACGATTTGGAACGATTTGAGATGCGATTTGACATGTCAAATCGCATCTCAAATCGGCGGCAATTGTCGGCAATGGCACTGTCCTAATCAGTGCGACGCCGCATACATTAAATTGCGGCCGAAATCGCGGCAAAATCGCGGTAAAAATCGCACATTTTACCGCGATTTTGAATTCGCAGCAGTGTGAACCTAGGCTCAAGGAGATTAGGGATGATATCCTGAAAGCTTCTGAGGATTATTTCCGTACCAACTCCTGTAACCCTATAGGAGGCGTACAAAGCAGTTTTTAGTGGCCACATCGTACAGATAGCTTCAAAACGAAAACTAGAAAAAGGTCTTCTGCAACGTGATTTAGAGGCCCAACTGGAATCACTCTCTACTGCATTTACACAATCTCCTACTCCCGGTAATCATAACCTCCTGGATGAGGCCCGCTCAGACCTAGATCTATGTCTCACGCATGGAGCTGAACGTGTTCTGCATTGGTCCCGCCAGAAGCGGTATGCTAAAGCGAATAGACCAAACCAAATGCTGGTCCACAGGCTTCGTACCTTTACTCCTAGATTTACCCCTATTACTCTACGTACCAGGCATAATGTACTCACCGGTGACCCAGTGAAGGTTATGAAGGAATTCCGTTATTGTTTAACCAAACTGTATTTGGCCTCCAATCATTCTGGTAGTAGGGACACAGACAGTTTCCTTGACCATCTTTCACTCCCCACATTGACGGAGGCTCACACGGCCCTCATGGACTGGGACATTCAAGTCTCGGAAGTCCTTCAAAGTATTAAAGACTTAAAGTGGGAAAGCGACCAGGACCGGACGATTACACAGCGCTCTATTACAGGAAACTGGCTGACGTTATAGCTGATAGCTATGTATAACTTTGTTAAACAGGGCTATAATTTCACCTCGGACTTGTTAACCGCTAATATTGTCATGATTCTCAAACCTGACTGTGACCATTCCTCTTGGGCTAACTCATTTCTCTAATCAACATAGATATGAAGGTTCTGACCAAGATCCTGGCTAACCAATTGAACTCTTTCCTTCCCCGCTTAATAAAAAAAGATCAGTTTGGCTTTGTATCACAGAGGCAAGCAGGGGATGCTATTCGGTGGATTTTATAGCTGCAATACATAGCACACAACCACTCGTTGGAATCAATGCCTCTATCTTTAAATGTGAATAAGGCTTTTGACACATTATCATGGCCTTATCTCATATCTGTACTTCGCCATTATGGATTTGGCGCCTCCTTTTTGCGATGTATGACAGCCGTCTATAATTCCCCTTGAGCTGAACTTAAGTGCTATGGATTTGAGTTGCCTCTGTTCAACATTGGGAGGGGTATGTGTCAAGAGCTTTAGAGCCATTGGCGGGGGCGGTTCGCTCTCATCCCGATATCAGTGGTATTGATATTGCAGGTTCTTCCCAAAAAATACCCTTATTCGCCACCGATATCTTGCTGACCTTAACCTCCCCCAGGATCTCTCTAACAAATGTATTCTCTTCTTCTAGATTATTTTGCTTCTTTCTCGAGACTTTGTGTTAACCCCTCCAAATCTTAAGCCCTGTCAGTTAACCTCCCTCCTTCAGTATTGATGAACTTGAAATCATCCTTTCCCTTTCAGTGACACTTCTCACTACCCTACCTTGAAATCAGCCTTACTCCTACGTAAGTGGGAATGTTTCAGGCCAATTACCCATCCCTGCTCAAACATCTGTCGGACACGCTGTCCTCCTGGTCCCACCTACCATTGTCTTGGTTTGGTAGGATAACTGCAATCTGAATGTCTTACCTCCCTAAATTACTTTACTATTTTCAAGTCTTACCTGTCCCCTCGTATATCTTACGCATTCATCGACGCAAGCTCTTACAATTCATATGGGGATCCACCCGTCCTCGTGTCAGCAAACAGGTCTTGTATGCCCGGCAGATCAGTGGAGGCCTCTCGGTCCTTAACTTGCAGGCTTACTATACGGCACCAGGCATTGCTCCACTTTCCCATCTCCATGAAACATACCAGATGCCACTATGGGCCACAATAGATCTTCTCTCTACCATGGCTCCCTCCTCCTCACCGTCCAAAACCAATAGGACCATGTTTAACCCATTCCCTACCACTTTGGGACTCAGTCAAATACTCTGCGGGCTTGATCTCCACTCATCTCCCACTATTGAAACTCCTTCATTGCTCATTGTTCCCTCTGGGATGTGAGAATCTGCCACAATTCTCCTGGTGGACTACACATAGATTTACAGATGTTCACTCTGGGCTAGATTCAGGTAGGGAGTGCATATTTGTGTGCGGGCGTAGCGTATCCTATTTACGCTACGCCTCCGCAACTTTGACAGGCAAGTGCAGTATTCACAAAGCACTTGCTCCGTAAGTTGCGGCAGCGTAGCGTAAATTGGCCGACGTAAGCCCGCCTAATTCAAATGTGGAAGATGTGGGTGTGTTTTATGTAAATTTATTGTGACCCCACGTAAATGACGCATGCTCCAAATTAACCCGCAAAAAGTCAATGCTTTCGACGTGAACGTAAATTACGCACAGTCCTATTCGCGAATGACTTACGCAAACAACGTAATCGATGGAAAATTTGACGCTGGCCCGACATCCATACTTAACATTGGCTGCGCCTCATATAGCAGGGGTAACTTTACACCGGAAAAAGCCTTACGTTAACTGCGTATCTGTACTGCGACGGCCGGGCGTACGTTCGTCAATAGGCGCATCTAGCTGATTTACATATTCTAGGCGTAAATCAGCGTACACGCCCCTAGCGGCCAGCGTAAATATGCAGTTAAGATACAACAGCGTAGGAGACTTACGCCGGTCGTATCTTAGCAATATTTAAGCGTATCTCAGTTTGAGCATACGCTTAAATTTGCGACGACGCGGATTCGGACTTACGACGGCGTATCTGTGAGTCGGCTCTGCGGACTGTGAGTCGGCTCTATACGTCGCCTGTGCACCAACATTCAGCCTCTTTCAGCAACTCGTGACGCGCTGTATGCGCCGGTCGGAAGCATGTCAATCAATTAGGAACGCCCAGTCCCGCAGATTACTTACCCGCGGTGAACATATATATATAAAACTGTATGTACGGCAAGGAGATTAAAAAAAACAGCCGATTGTCATTCTAACAACTCGGCTGAATGTAATGTTAACATTTTTTTTTGGGGTGAACCCCCGCTTTAAATCAGCAAAATTTACTTAGTGAGATGGAAGGAAAAATAAATCGAAGAGTTAACTCAAGTTTACACCTTAAAATGTTGTCTCAAACAGAAATGTCGCTAAAAACTAAATAACAATCACTTACGAGAATTAAACATTTAGCAGTGAACAACTTACTCCATGTGCTCAACTGAGCGTATATAATATCTATGTGAACAGGCTACAGTAGAGCAAAGGAATGGCTCTTATAAATGTCAGAGCCATCTCTACTGCTCCTTAAAGTGGAGGTTCACCCGGAAATGTTAATTTTTAACATTAGATTGATGCTCATTTTGTCAAGGGGAATCGGGTAGTTTTTTTAAAATCAAAGCCGTACTTACCGTTTTAGATCTTCTCCGCCGCTTCCGGGTATGGGCTGCGGGACTGGGCGTTCCTATTTGATTGACAGTCTTCCGGCAGGCTTTCGACGGTCGCATCTATCGCGTCACGATTTTCCGAAAGTAGCCGAACGTCGGTGCGCAGGCGCCGCATAGAGCCGCACCAACGTTCGGCTTTCGGCTACTCGTGACGCGATAGATGCGACCGTCGGAAGCCTGTCAATCAAGTAGGAACGCCCAGTCCCGAACACCATAACCGGAAGCGGCGGAGAAGATGCATCTCTAAAACGGTAAGTACTGCTCGGATTTTAAAAAAACTACCCGATTCCCCTTGACAAAATGAGCATCAATCTAAGGTCTTTTTTTCGGGTGAACTCCCGCTTTAACACATAAATGCAAAACAGTAAATAACAAATACAGCTTTTAGCAAAGAGAATTGTGTTGCAATTCAACCTGCTCTTTCAGAGAGTTCTTTGTGAATTATAACTTTATGAGCTTTAATTAAATAAATCCCTGACATGGGGAGGGAGGTGAAAGTAGTCCTGTGTTGCTGTGTGGCAATCATGGTGGTCTTCAGCTAGCTCTTTGGTGTTTGATGGCAAAGAACTTTAGATGATAAAGCAGAGTAACTGACCCAATAAGAAGAAAACCATCTTCCTGGGTAAATTAATCTGTAACTGGATTCACAGTGATCACTGACTTAAAGATATTGGGCCGGATTCAGATAGAGATACGACGGCGTATCTCCTGATCCGCCATTGTATCTCTGAGTTCCAATGGTCGGATCTATGCGGCTGATTCATAGAATCAGTTACGCATAGATCTCCCTAAGATCCGCCAGGTGTAAGTGACTTACACCGCCGGATCTTAGGCTGCAATCTCCCGCTGGCCGCTAGGTGGCGTTTTGTTTTTTACTCGCAACGAATATGCAAATGAGGATTTCCGCCGATTCAGAAACGAACGCCCGCCCGTCGCTTTTTTTTTACGTCGTTTGCATTCGGCTTTTTCCGGCGTATAGTTACCCCTGCTATGTGAGGGGTATCCTATGTTAAGTATGGCCGTCGTTCACCACGCCGAGTTTTGAATTGTTACGTTGTTTGCGTAAGTCGTTCGCGAATACGGATGGACGGAATTTACGTTCACGCCCAAACCAATGACGTCCTAGCGACGTCATTTGGAGCAATGCACGCTGGGAAAAATCAAGGACGGCGCATGCGCTGTTGGATCGGCGCGGGAACGCGCCTGATTTAAATTGTAGACGCCCCCTAGCCGCGGAATTTGAATTCTGCCAGGGGATTTACGATACGCTGCCGCAAGTTTTGAGGTAAGTGCTTTCTGAATTAGGTACTTGCCTCAGAAACTTGCGCCGGCGGATCGTAAATCAGATAGGTTACGCGGATCTAAAGATCTGAATCTACCCCACTATATTTTGTGGAACTACAAGCAACAGCAGAACCATGTAACGCAAACATGTCTGTATATAGTGTATATGATGTGTACTAGATTCTTGATACTAAAGCTGACAAGGAGTGCAGGAGATAATGATGTCTATATACAGTGTCTATAAGACTAGGCTGTTGACCATTCACCACACTGCAACAGGAGATGATGATGATGATGATTATGATGATGATAGTTATGAGAATGATGATGATGATCTCTCAGGAATTTGGCTCAAGGGATGACTTCCGGCCTCCTACAGCTCAACCGAATCTGATACCACTGCAGGATGGATGGGATTGGAACGGCCTCCAAGCTGCCGCCGAACAGCTAAAGGGAGCTGTCTGCAGGTGTCCCTCCAGATGTCCGCTGGATAACTCTGCATAGCAGGCTGCGACTTAGCTGCAGCACACACTATAACAGACTACCTGCATACAGATCCACGCCGGGTCCCAAGAGAGCGAGCCAGGCCTCAATCCCTCCCTCAAATAGTCTCTCCCAGTGGCCTGATCTTCCCCATCAGCCAGCTGGTAGTTGTAGTTCAACGTAATTCAGCCAGAGGGCGAATTACATCCATACGGACTACATGTCCCATGATGCTTTGCTGTAGCTTGTCTCTGATTAGGAAGATAAAATGTTAGTATAAACTTATCACTAGAGGGAAACAGCTCCCCCTGTAATAATACCACACAGTGTCTCCTGATTGCAGGAATAGGTATATATATCCAGATCCTGGCTACACAAGTATGTGATTTCCTGTTCTGCCCAGTGGAAAGAAAAATGGTCACAGAGAGGTTGCAGGTCTTAAGATGGGAGCATTATGTTGAGAGCTGCCGATTTTTCAGATTTATTTTAAAATTGGAGAGCTCCCCATATGTACTCAACACCTTAAGGGTGTTAGGCAGGGTCGTGCTTGGGTTTGTCACAAAGAAGATAAGGTCAAAAGCCGCAATGTTGTGATGTCCCAAGGAATTAAGGTAGACAACGATATCACGGTTATTTCTGACTGAGCAAAGAAAGGGTTCCAAAGTGAGGATGAAGACTATCAGAGAGAGAGGGCAGCCCTGTCTTGTACCACTGGTAATGTTGAAGGACTCCGGGTCTCGTTTACACTTACTGATCGGGCCTTTATATTGCAGGAGGGCCTGATAAAATGCCAAGCCACCCTGTCGAAGGCCTTCTTTGCATCAGTCAAGAGTAATAGCAAGTGTAGTTTGGAGGACTGGGCCACATGAATAAGATTAAGAACCCTGGTGGTTTTATCCCTAGCTTTGTATGGTACAAATACTGTCTTGTCTAGATGAATTAGATGCAAGATGCGTGGGAGCAATTTCCATAATGAGTTCCATGTCGACGTTAGGAGGGGCATGGAGCCTTCCTTAAAGTGGTTGTAAACCCACTTTTTTTACTTTTACCTACAGGTAAGCCTATAATAAGGCTTACCTGTAGGTATAAAGAATATCTCCTAAACCTGCACGGTTTAGGAGATATTCCCCTCGCAATGCGCCGCTGATTCATGCGCAGGGGGGATCCTCGGCTAAAGGACCGGCAGCCGCCGGACCTTGCCGAATTTAAATCTCCCGCGTGCATGCGTGGGAGTGACGCGCTCCAGACAATCACAGCGCTGGAGCGGCGATACCCGGAAGACACGCCGAGTCAAGATGATTTCTCGCTCGGCGTGAACCAGGTAAGTTCTACACACCTCGTTCCGAGGTAAGTATTTCATAATGAGCTAATATGCGGTGCATATTAGCTCATTATGACTTTTGCCTTGCAGAAGAAAAAAATAAAAAATTTCGATGCGGTTTTACAACCGCTTTAATTAAAGAGTTGAAAGCTGTCAGAAAGTGTGGTGTCAGCCTGGCAGAAAAGGTTTGGTAAGTAGAGGGTCATATAACCCTTTTCCTTTAGGTCCAGGGCTTCAAGGGCCCACCCACTTCCTACATTTATAGGAGATTGCTGCAGATAGTTGCGCCCTACCCATCAGGAACCAGCCCACTTTAAAGGAAGAACAGGATGTAGCGGACCTATAATGTCACATGACCAAATCAAAGACACTTGTAAAAAGTTATGTATATAGATTATATTTAAAGGGAGGAGGAGGGCCTTATCTGAGGGTGGGAAAGGTTGATCAATGATAAGGGGCACACACGGGGGCTGGGGGTGTTGATGTCATAAGCTCAAAGTTTGGCTTTAAAGCTTATGTGAGAGATTAGTGATTGGGTTTACATATACTATAAATTGAAGCTTTGCTATGCCCATGGTTGTTATTGGCTCCCCAAATTCTAACCTTTTATTTGCTCCCGTGTTGCTCTATTCAGCCATATGGAAAGAAAATATTAAGTGACTGTGGTTGAATGGCTTCTATTGCATTTGCTACACCTTTCTCTTCCAGTCTGAATGCTGTTGTGCAGAAGGTTACAGAAGACATAAAGTCTGATTCAGGTATTTCTTCTAATACATAGAAAAATCTGATGATAATGAGTACAGTACTGAATTAAATGTTACCTGTTAGAATTTCTTAGAATTCAGCTTTAAAAGGGTTATAAAGTTTAATTTAAGCTAGTGCATTGTTGGTTCACTTACTTTTTCCTTCGATTTCCCTTCCAAATGTTTTTTTTCTTTGTCTGAATTTTTCACTTCCTGTTTCTCCTCAGTAAACTTGCCCCCATCATCCATCTGGGTTAGTCAGCCATAACAGCTTACTGAGGAGGAACAGGAAGTTAGAAATTCAAACAAAGAAAAAAAAACATTTAGGCCCAGATTCACATACGACTTACGTCGACGTATCTTCTGATATGCCGCGTAAGTTCTCAAATGCGCCGTCGTATCTGTGCGCCTAATTCTCAATACAAGATACGCCTGAATTTTGGCTTGATCCGACCAACGTAAGTCCCCTACGCCGTCGTATCTTGGGCGCATATTTACGCTGGCCGCAAGGGGTGCTTCCATTGATTTACGCATTGAATATGTAAATGACCTAGATACGCCGATTCACGAACGTACTTGCACCCGTCGCTGTAATCTATGCCGTTTACATAAGGCGTACGTCCGGCGTAACGTTAAGCCTCATAAAGCAGGGGTAAGTCATGTTAAGGTATGGACGTCGGAAACGTCGGAACAGCCGTCTTATTTTACGTCATTTACGTAAGTCGTACGTGAATGGGGCTGGGTGTAGGTTACGTTCATGTCGTAGGCATTGAGCCGGCGTATCTTAGGGAGTATATGCAACGTGATTCTGAGCATGAGCGCGCATGCGCTGTTCGTTCGGCCCTTCATTTGCATGGGGTCACGGTTAATTTACATGTAGCACGCCTGTAGTTTCCCTCCTCATTGGGCCCCAAACAAGAGTCACATAAAAGGCCTACTCCTGGGGTGTGTTCTTCCGGGCTGCACTAGGCACCTTGTACATGGTCATTTTACCACACACTGGGTATCTTTGCTTTGTTCCTTTCTTCATCAATGCCCCAGGACAAGGCTAAGGCTGCCATGGGGGAATACTCGACCTTAAGGCGTGCCTCTTTTGTGAGAGATGAACGTACACCATGTACACTTGCCATTTGCACTGTAACTGTTCTCCAGTTAAAGTGATATTAAAGGTTTCTATTTTATTTTTAAATAACAAACATGTCAAACCTACCTGCTCTGTGCAATGGTTTTCCACATTACAACCCCATCCTAATCATCTTGTTCTCAGGTCCCCCACTGGTGTGCCTGGCTCCTCCCCCTTGACCAGTGTCCCCAATAGCAAGACGCTTGCTATGGGGGCACTGGTGCATGCTCGCTCCTGAGCCCATTTCTATGGGCCCACTCTCTGATCATTGGCTCACTGGCTGTGATTGACAGCAGTGGGAGCCAGTGGCCAATGAGGAGGATCAAGAGGGGTCTCAGGTGAGTATTAGGGGGGGGCTGTGAGGGAAGTAGCACATAGAAGGTTTCTTACCTTCCAGCTTAGAATGCAGGAAGGTAAAAAAAAACTTCAGCCTTTACAACCACTTTAACTCTCGGTTCCTCATGACAATGTACACCTTCGTTGTAATCTGCCATTAGGAGGGACATGCTGAGCTCTGTCCACATCCACCTGTCCAGTGTTTTCCACTACTACTCCCCAGTAGATGAGTGGGCCCCACAATGCACTCTGCGTGGGCTTTACTCATGCACTCAACTTAACGCCTGAACCTTCGTACCTCCATACAGGATGGGAACCTCTGCGGTGCAAATTTGCTCCCTTAGCTCTGGGAGACAAACCACTGATAGGAGTGCCAACAACATTCCCCTCATTGCTAGAAGCTGATCCAGTTATAACAAGTACACTCAACAGACTACTTGCTAAACTTCAGTTACCCTAGGTAACCACTGGTATCTTCAAGTTACTCCACTTCACACCAATGTCTTCATACCCCATATGTGATAACCACTTAAGGATCGCCGCATGTACATATACGTCGGCAGAATGGCACGTACAGGCACATTCACATATGTGTAGGCGGTCCGTTTCGGTTCAGGAGCGATCCGGGATGAGGGGGCGGCCATTGGTTTCTGGCCACCCCCTCGCGATCGCTCCCTGTGAATGAGCTGCTTCCCCTACCTGTGTAATGTAAACACAGGCATGAGGAAGACCCCCCCAAATGACCCCATTTTGGAAAGTAGACACCCCAAGCTATTTGCTGAGAGGCATGTCGAGTCCATGGAATATTTTATATTTTGACACAAGTTGCGGGAAAAAGACAATTTTTTTTTTTTTTGCACAAAGTTGTCACTAAATGATATATTTCTCAAAAATGCCATGAGCATATGTGGAATTACACCCCAAAATACATTCTGCTGCTTCTCCTGAGTACGGGGATACCACATGTGTGAGACTTTTTGGGAGCCCAAAAACCAAGCACCGCCTTTAGGCTTTCTAAGGGTGTAAACTTTTGATTTCACTTGTCACTGCCTATCACAGTTTCGGAGGCCATGGAATGCCCAGATGGCACAAAACCCCCCCAAATGGCCCCATTTTGGAAAGTAGACACCCCAAGCTAGTTGCTGAGAGGTATGGTGAGTATTTTGCAGATGTCGCTTTTTGTCACAAAGTTTTGAAAATTTAAAAAATAAAAAATAAATACATTTCTTTTCTTTCTTCATTTTCAAAAACAAATGAGCGTAAAATACACACCATGCCAAATAGCTTGGGGTGTCTACTTTCCAAAACGGGTCATTTGGTTTTTTTTTGTGCTAGCTTGGCATTTTATGGCCTTCGAAACTGTGATAGGTAGTGAGGAGTGAAATCAAAAATTTGTGCCCTTAGAAATGCTGAAGGCGGTGCTTGATTTTCAAGGTCCCGTACGCGGCTAGGCTCCCAAAAAGTCCCACACATGTGGTATCCCCGTACTCAGGAGAAGCAGCAAAATGTATTTTGGGGTGCAATTACACATATAACCAAGGCATGTGTGAGCAATATATCATTTAGTGACAACTTTTTGTAAAAAAAAAAAATTTTGTAATTTTTCAATCACTTGGGATAAAAAAAAAATATTCAATGGGCTCAACATGCCTCTCAGCAATTTCCATTGGGTGTCTACTTTACAAAATGGGGTAATTTGGGGGGGGGGGTTGTGCATTTTCGTCCGAATTTTGGGTATTTTCGTTATCGTTTTAACAAACGTAAACGAACACGCAGAATCCGAAATCCGAAAGATCTGACATAAAAAAATGCTTTACTTTCGTTTTCGTTGCTACAACAGTTTGATATAGATAGGAGATTCGACATGAAGATGACAATAGCAATCCGTGTCTATCGAACCCACGATCGAATGTGCCTAATCTTAAAGCGGGGTTCCACTCGCAATTTTTTTTTTTTTTAAAGTCAGCAGCTACAAACACTGTAGTTGCTGACTTTTAATAAGGACACTTACCTGTTCTACTCGCCTGCGAAGTCAGCTGCCCCAAGTCCAATCCCTCGATGCTAGCAGCTCCCGGCACCGCCATCCTCAGTAAGGGAAACAGTCAGTGAAGCCGTTCGGCTTCACTGCCCGTTTCCTACTGCGAATGCATTCTTTGTGAATGGGCGGCTGCTTTCTGGGATACACACAGTTCCCAGAAGGCAGCACGCCCCATTCACAGGAAGACACCACAGGAGGACGGAGGAAGAAGATCCACCACGGACGATCAAGAGGCAGATTACGGACTTCCGCATAGCAACCACTATTTCTGGTAAGTATAAAAAATAAATAAAAAAAAAACATTTTTTTTTAATTTGTCAGGGTGGAACTCCACTTTAACGCTATTAGTCCAAGATTATTCTACATAGAGAGGAAAGATTTGACATAGAGAGAAAAGATTTGACATTATAGAGACAGTGTTGGGGTAGACCATTCCACATGAACGACGAAGATTAGACGAAGCAGCAAAAAACATACAAGCGTTGAATCTGTCATTGAAGGCTCATGGTGTCTGTCGAAAGTTCTAAGAAGATTAGACAAGCAGCTAAACTGTACGAAGCCACAATCGTACATTTCCGGTCAAATGCTATAGAAGAATTCGAATGTTGGTTAAATAGTAATAATAATTTATAAATATAATTATTACGAGTGTCATACAACATTAGAATTCTTCAATAGCTTGTAGGCAGAACATTTGACTGGAAATGTACGATTGGACGTACAGTTTCGCTGCTTCGTCAAATCTTCTTAGAACATTCGACAGATACCATAAGCCTTCAATGACAGATTCGACCTTAATTCATTCGGATATTTCATTGTAATATTTCAGTGAGCCCATGTCTACTTTCCAGTCCTGGAATCCAGAATCCTGTCTTCACCAATTTCGATTTTTTTTGTAAGGAAAAATGGCAGCTGCGCTTTGTAAATTGCCCGATGGTGAGGGAAGGAGGAGGGGGGCCGAACTCCCAGTTCAAAGTGGGAGCGGATACCTGTCAAAACCAGGTACCCCCCCCCCCCACCCAAAAGGTGCAAAGGAAGCAAACAAGCGGAGCTCCCCCATTTGGGTGGCACTCTGCTTTAAGACCCACTCGATAAACTATATGTCCAACTAATAAGAACAGGATTTTCCTTGGTCCCTACTCCTAACTACAGGCTTGTGCTTCCCCAGCATACCTGTAAAGGTGAAGTTCAAGCAATTATAGTTCTTCAGTGTGTCTAATGCATATGCCCTCTGATTCCTCTGGTACCAAATTGTAATGTAATGCCCCATACACACAAGCGGTATTTCCGCCAGCAAAAGTCTGATGTGAGATTTTACCCTGCAGCATATATAAAAAAGGGTGGGCTCAGGAGCTTACTGATAACTCATGGGGCCCCCAGGCAATAAAAGATCATGGGGCCCCCTGTATCCCTGCTCACACTCAAGCCACACCTGCACAGGGAGACATGGGGTGGAGTACACGGGGGGAGGGAGAGCACACAGGGGGGGACACTGGAGGGAGAGCACACAGGGGGACACTGGAGGGAGAGCACACAGGAGGACACTGGAGGGAGAGCACACAGGGGAACACTGGAGGGAGAGCACACAGGGGAACACTGGAGGGAGAGCGCACGGGGGGACACTGGAGGGAGAGCACACAGGTGGAGGGAGAGCACACAGGGGGACACTGGAGGGAGAGCACACAGGAGGACACTGGAGGGAGAGCACACAGGGGAACACTGGAGGGAGAGCGCACGGGGGGACACTGGAGGGAGAGCACACAGGTGGAGGGAGAGCACACAGGGGGACACTGGAAGGAGAGCACACAGGAGGACACTGGAGGGAGAGCACACAGGGGAACACTGGAGGGAGAGCACACAGGGGAACACTGGAGGGAGAGCGCACGGGGGGACACTGGAGGGAGAGCACACAGGTGGAGGGAGAGCACACAGGGGGACACTGGAGGGAGAGCACACAGGAGGACACTGGAGGGAGAGCACACAGGGGAACACTGGAGGGAGAGCGCACGGGGGGACACTGGAGGGAGAGCACACAGGTGGAGGGAGAGCACACAGGGGGACACTGGAGGGAGAGCACACAGGAGGACACTGGAGGGAGAGCACACAGGGGAACACTGGAGGGAGAGCGCACGGGGGACACTGGAGGGAGAACACACAGGGGGACACTGGAGGAAGAACACACAGGGGGACACTGAAGGAAGAACACACAGGGGGACACTGGAGGGAGCACACACAGGGGGACACTGGAGGAAGAACACACAGGGGGACACTGAAGGAAGAACACACAGGGGGACACTGGAGGGAGCACACACAGGGGGACACTGGAGGAAGAACACACAGGGGGACACTGGAGGAAGAACACACAGGGGGACACTGGAGGGGGGCACACAGGGGGACACTGGAGGGAGCACACAGGGGGACACTGTGGGGGTGGGGGGACCAGGAGATCATGAGCCTATCCTGCGGTCATGTTGGGGCCCAGGCCCCATACACCTGTAATTGCCACCCTCTCCCTCCGATGACGGCCCTGGTGTCTCAGCTTCACTCACAGGATGCCGATAATAATACTGCTAACGGTGCGCTGCTCCCCGCCCGCCCCTCCTCTCTTCTCGTCCGCCTCAGGTGATGTCACGCATACAGTACTAGCACCTGGGATGGACGGGAGGGAAGGAGGGGGCAGTGGGGAGCAGCACGCCATTAGCAGTATTATCTGCATTATTTCAGCAGCTTCAAGTAGCTCGAGTGCCCGATGGGTCAGTTCACCCCTGGGTGGGATACTGTTGCCTTAAATGGTCACATGCCCATATTTAGTTAATGCCCCCCTTAACAATCCATACCACATCCCTATCTAGGATAAAGATCTTTTGGATATATCTTCTAGATCTGCACAATAATCCTGCTTGAAAAAACTCCTGTACTTCCTGTGTACCTCTATAAAAGAGTTTCTGTAATATAGACCGGTCACTGACACTCTTTCTTCCTGTGCAGGATGACTAGTCTTCTCTACTCCCCTTTTGTAATTTTCTGCAGACAGCCTGTAGTGGGTGGGCCTGCTGGGCTCCTCCTGCAGGTTTGCTGTCTGTATAAACCATGTACAACACAGTGATGATGCCACTGATAATTTTACAAGGTAATATCTGCATTTACAAAGGTTTTAGACCAATCTCTTGCTCACAACCTACTTTACAACTGACTTTACAACCTTACAACAAATTTCAGTTGGCCCTGGACCTATCTCGATTACTTCATAACACAGTCTTTCAATGCCATGCGGGCTAGTGAAGTTCATTTGGTCCTCAGCTCTATAAGAAGCTTGTTAGTCACTAATTACATACAGTTTTAAATGTTAATATGTATGTTTCCTGAAGGGACTTATAACGAGCTTGGCAACATTTCATCGAAGCACTTTTCAGAGCTAAAGGCATTTGTCTCAAACGCAAATAATAGGTTTTGCTAACCTTTCTATTCTGCAGTGACATTGACATCCCATTCTTACATCACAACATACGTCATTAACACTAGTAAGTGAGAAGATGTCCTGGGGCTGCATTTAACCACCTTATGTGCTTCCCAAGAGAAAGGAATATCTAAGTTCAGAAAGTTCATGAACCAAAAAAGAAAAGGGTAATAATAGAAACCAATAGTATTATTAGTGCTACAAGATATTCAGCCGTATTTTGGAATCTTCCTAGTTCCCAACTGACTGGTCTTTTGTAGATATTAGTTCGGCCAATCTGCCCAAATATGTTCAAGTTGAGGCACATTCAGATGTCTGTAGGCCTCACTAGCGACATTTGTTGGGATGGAGTTTTCTCAATCACAATTGTTTTCCCCAAGATAGGGCAGCGAATGTGATGTCAACAAAGCTTTGCTCTTCTTCTGATGACTTCTGGACCATGCATTATCTAGCACTTTAATCTCCCTATCAAGTTATTTGTGGCTACTTATTTAGGCTGGTGGCGAAATTGTGCCAACGCTGGCCAATTTCTATCAAACTGATACAACAGTGTAAAATTGGCAAGTAGCAGAAAATAAATCAATGAGGAGGAATAGGACAGAATGTACTTGAGAAAGAGAACAAGAAAGTGTTTTACTACATGCAGACTGCAAATGACACAGCAGTGTAAAATTGGCCAGCAGATAGGCCTAAATTCACTAGAGACAATAGGAGCCACTTAATTAAACATCTGCATCTCTTTTCTGGTATTATGGCCATATTAAAAACATCCTTCATCAAATTCATGAATGTTCTGCACAACACTCTTTATGAGTTTCACAGACTGTCATTTTGCCCCAAGTGGGCATGGTGATGGTGTCTCTTTAACTGGATTCCGACCGGTGCATGACGATGTACGTTGACAGAATGGCACGGCTGCGCAAATGGGCGACCAGGTACGTCCTCTTTAATTTGCGAGTCGTGTGGTCGCGCTCGCGACCCTGCCGTGATCTCCGTGACCACGCCCACGGGACCCGCGGATCCGATCGCCGGTGTTCCGCGATCGGGTCACAAAGCTGAGGAACAAGGAGATATTAGTGTAAACACAACATCTCCCCGTTCTGCCTAGGTGACACTGTCACTGATCGTGTTCCCTGTCATCGGGAACAATGATCAGTGACATGTCACGAAAAGCCACGCCCCCTAACAGTTACAAACACTCCCTAGGACACACTTAACCCCTTCAGCCCCCCTACAGGTTAACCCCTTCACTGCCAGTGTCATCTTTACAGTAATCAGTGCATTTTTATAGCACTGATCACTGTAAAAATGACAATAGTCCCAAAATGGTGTCAAAAGCGTCCGATGTGTCCGCCATAATGTCACAGTCACGATAAAAATCGCTGACCGACGCCATTACTAGTAAAAAAAAAGTTATTAATAAAAAGGCCATAAAACTATCCCCTATTTTGTAGACGCTATAACTTTTGCGCAAACCAATCAATAAACGTTTATTGCATTTTTTTAACCAAAAATATGTAAAAGAATACGTATCGGCCTAAACTGAGTATTTTTTTTTTCTTATGTATTTTTTTGGGGATATTTATTATAGCAAAAAATATCGCATTTTTTTGTTTATAACGCAAAAAATAAAAACTGCAGCGGTGATCAAATACTACCAAAAGAAAGCTCTATTTGTGGGAAAAAAAGGACCTACATTTTGTTTGGGAGCCACGTCGCACGACCGCGCAATTGTCAGTTAAAGTGACGGAGTGCCGAATCGCAATAAGTGGCCCGGTCTTTATCCAGACAAATGGTCCGGGGCTTAAGTGGTTAAGATACCCATAAATGTAGAAGGTCAGTCCAGTGTCATTTAGAAGGAATAATCAATTAAAAAAAAATTGTCAATAAAATGATGAAGACATTCACAACTTGGGAACTATCTGTAATTACTCACCGTGTCCATGTCAGAGGTCATCAAGATGACTTTCTTCTGTTATTATATCTGCTGCACTGTGTTGTCAGCCTTCACACTGTGGGGTGTAAAGTGAGGAAATATCCCAAAGGGATAATTTACCTTGTCAATGTGTAAAAGCCCATCAGTACACCAGCATCATTAAGGTCAAAGTGCTAGGAGGACTTGGACAATCCCATAACTAACTATAACCTGTATGTGTTGTCTATTAAAACATAGCGTAAATGTTATTCTGACAAACTAAAATCACAAGCATGATGCAAAATGAGACCAATCAGTCAAAAATGATTTCATAAAAATGTTAAAGTGACCGTGTGAAATGGTCAACAGCGTGTTTCCCATTTTTAGACTGTCACTTGAGTGACAGCTCTGAGTCTGCTCAGGCTGCTGATATCACATCCCATATGACAGCACCCAGAAGCAGTCTCAGGGCTTTAGGATACCTGCACAATGGAGGCTTTTACAGGTAAATAGCATGCATAACATATGGTATGTTAAATGAAGATCTAATTGTATGGGAAAATGTATGTTTTTAAATGAATAGTCTGGCTACAGTGTCTGTATAATAGGGTGACCAGGTTCAGATTTTCTGGAGGCTGTCCCTTTGAAAAAATTGTCCTTGAATATGTCTTCATTTTGAAAAAAAATTCCCTGGCCTAACTGTCAGGTCACTCTGCCCAACCCTCACAGTTCTCTATGGTTGGGTATGTCCATTACTTTGCCTGTGGCTCCCATATTGTAGTAGGTGAGAAGGCAGGGCCAAGCGTAGTGCATGCCGATGAGGGTGTGTAACCACCTAAGGATTCACACAGTGGAATGGAGCCAACAAAGGAAAGAGAAAGGTGCCTCTAAGTGCAGTGGTTAAAATATTTATTACAGGCAGAATGGGATTAAAAACACTTACAAGATAGTAAGAGGTCATAGGCATATAATGACCTGTCTGGGGGAGACAGAGAGCTGTCCTGAGTCCCTGGTGACATGGATTGGCGAGGTAGAGAAGATGAGATGAGGCGGCCCGGGTTCTGGAACCAAGCTGGAACGCACGTGGCATGTGACATCAGGTGAAGGTGGAGGGCAGTAATGTGTTTCGAAACATGCACAGTTTCTTAGTCAGACCTCTGTGTATTCTCTAGGACAGATAGCTAAACCTTCTTATCCCATAAACTTCAGATACCATATTTCTTTGATCTCATATTTATTAGAACAAGCCAGGTGAAACTACAAAATAACAGAAATAGACCTCAATAAGTACAATATTGCATACAATACAGCATACATTACAGAAACAATATACAATACAAGATGAGATAATAAAAACATACTTTTTAAGTTCTCTAAGGGGTGATGGCGATAGATTGAGAAATACATGTCTTGCTTCCTGCAGTATCTTCTCAAAGAATGGTGGCTGTTCACTTCCTGTGAAGATTCTACCCAGAATTCCCTGCTTACTAACAACTTCCTTAACTACACATACAGTAAATCAAATAAACCGAACACTGCAGCTATACCAAAAAGAACACTAGATGGCGCCTGCACGCGCATATGATTGTCTTATGTAAATTACAAACTTTACATGTTATTTTCACAACACAGATATAGATAATCAGAATAGAAGTCTGGTGACAGAACACTGTGACTCTCTTGGAATCTGACAGCTGCAGGACGGCTCTCTCTCTCCCCCAGACAGACAAGGATTACATCGATCCACATGAGGACAAATCATTATATGCCTATGACCTATTACTATCTTGTAAGTGTTTTTAATCCCATTATGCCTGTAATAAATCTTTCAACCACTGCACTTAGAGACGACTTTCTCTTTCCTTTATGACCCTTCAGAGCTGCTTCTTCTCTACAAAGTGCTGCCATCAGTGCCATCTCTCCATTGCTACTAAGGACCGGATACCCAGCCTCAACAGAGTGCCCTTATCTCTCCCTCCTTTCTGAATGGAGCCAAAAGGCTACACTGTCAGGCGAGGAGGAGGAGCTGATAGAGAACAATAATGCTGAATTTATGCTCTGCAGCTCAACAAATAATAAATGAATGAAAAATGACAAAATAAATCAAATAAAAAATATGTGCTCAATTCATATACAGTTAAACCTCGGATTACGAGCATAATCCGTTCCAGGAGAATGCTCGTAATCTAAAGTACTCGCTAATCAGAGTGAGTTTTCCCATTGAAGTAAATGGAAACAAAAATAATTTGTTCCGCATTGACTTCAATGGGATGCAATACCGAATGCGGCCAGAGGTGGGGGGCACCAGAGAGCGCCGAAAACGTCCCGAAAAGGCCCGAGGACACTTTGGCTAGTTTCCTGCGCCCCCGTACATCAGGCCAAATGAGGTACCGCATGCTAATGTTCAGCTTTTCTTGGCTCCTGCGCCCCCGTACCTCAGGCCAAATGAGGTACTGCAGGCCTATTTTCGGCTCTGCATGGCTTCTGCGCCCCCGTACCTCAGGCCAAAAAAGGTACTGCTGGCCTATTTAGCTTGAATTCTGCTCGTCTTGCAAGTCAACACTCGCAAACCGAGTCAGAATTAAAAAAAAAAGTTGCTCGCTAATCAAAACGCTCTCAATACAAGTTACTCTTAAACCAAGGTTCAACTGTAAATATATTCAATTCATAATGTGCAAAAACATGCATCAAAAATGTGAAAACACCAGTCCTTAATATAATGCAGTATAAGAATCCACCTTAATAGACCCCATGGTTGCCAAGATCCCCATTTGATAAATCATGTATAGAGAGTACCAGGTTTTAGAACAAAGGGTTGGGTAATAATTTTATCATTGATATTATAAAGGGAGAGTATATTCAGTTTATATATGTTACATGGTAGTTAATGATGTTACAATTACGTAGGAACAGACGTTACGCTGGTATTTATCGCATACAAATACTTAATTGTAACATCATTAACTACCATGTAACGTATATAAACTGAATGGACTCTCCCTTAATAATATCATATGGCAGGAAAAAGTAGTAGAAATCAAAATCGATAAAAAAAAGGCACAAAAGTGCCAGCTTTATTATTATAGAAATGGTAAAAAGTATATTGTGTAAAACACAATTTCTCATCAAATACATATTAGAACAGTGCACCAATGAATTATCATAACACAAGCCAATTGGATTCACATACATATACCAGACATGTTTCAGAAAGTATTTTGCATTGGTATACATTTTTTCCTTCCTCAGGGGTGGTATTATAGTTGGGAGGCTATTGTTCTTGTCTGTAATATAAATACAAGTATATAATGATATTTTCGTAAGAGAAACATCACAATATTATAAACAACCTTTTTAGAGTATAGCAAAAGCCAAAGGTACCTACATATATTTGATTTACAAGAATGAAAATAAATATAAAAACAACGCAGAGAAACAGTACATGCTGGCTGCACAAGTTCCTTCGTGTGTCCACAGGCCGGCTGTTGTAGCGCATCCACAAAAGGCGCCTGGTGTATAGCACAGCAACAGGGTTAGCACTGTAGGAACAATTAAAAGAAAAGTAGGTGTATAGTGTTAAGGATGGATGATGAGCAGGGAGGTATCCATGCTTAGCCGGTTTGCAATTCAAAATAGTTACCTTTGAACAGGAACTGCGAAAGGTGCTGACATCAGTTCGGTGGCCAGAAGACTGACACAAGCCGACCAGGCATCAGCATTTACATACCAGGTTCAATTTACTCAAAGCCAATCAAATTACGTCTACATGGAGTTGCGCTATTTCCGCCTAATCAGCTGTGAGTCCATGACGCCTTTCAGACCTGGGGGTGCGTGGCATAGCCACACCCAAGGGTTGTGACGTTATCACGCATCACCGCGTCACCGGCGGGAGAGAGTTCCCCGCTCGTGGAGCAAAGTTCAACAAGAGGGACACGGAGGAGCTCCTCCCAGCACAATGGCAGCAGCAGGGACGAACCTTGTCCATCATCTGCCAGGCCTACGCTGGTGGAGCCTACCCACCGGGTGTCTGCGTATAGACAAAGCGGGATGAGAACGGAGCATAAGGCCACCTAGTGGATGGGGGATGTAACAGCCAAGATGTTTACAAAAACAGTATCAAGTGATACATGGGCAATACTTATACAACATTGAAACAAAAAAAGAACAAAATAAGGTGTCCGTTTAATAAACTGTGAAGTTTTTTCTCCGTTCAGTTCACAGCAGTTCACGGCAGTTCTCATGAGGAGAATTATCTCCTCTGCAGCCGGTTTAATAAACTGAGAACTTCAGTTCTCAAATGGTGAACAGAGGTGACGTTTTTTCTCTGAAAACAGCCGAGATCTGTGTAAAACTGGGTGGACTGCCTGTAATCTCGTGAGATATTGTGAGATTATGGTGCAGCCGAGTTCAAAAAGTGAAACTAACGTTTAAAAGAACATGTAATTAATGTTTTCAGACATGTGATAACATATATATATATATATATATATATATATATATATATATATATATATATAAAATTACATATATATATATAAATACTGTAGGTATATGTATGTGTGTGTGTGTGTATATGTGTGTATATATATATATATATGTGTGTATATATATATATATATATATATACACATATATATATACCGTATTTATCAGCCTATTGTGCGCACCCGCGTATAGCGCGCACCCCTACTCTGGACGTGAAATTCCTGAATTTTATTTTTTTCTATTACTTACAGTTTTGGTGTCTTGCCTGGCGTCCATCGGCGGCCTTGTCCGGTCTGGCGTCCGTCTGCGACCTTCGTGGTGTCCTCCCCGCTGCTCCTGCGCTGTCTCTGAGCCGATCCCTGCTTCCCGCGCTGTGTTTGAAAGCCGCCGCCGCCGCCGACATATACCGAGCGCAGTACACTCGGGCACGCTCGGCTCCTCTCGCATAACCTAGAAGGGAGCCGAGCCTGGCCGACTGTACCCGAGTATACTGCGCTCGGTATATGTCTGCGGCAGCGTTCAAACACAGCGCAGGAAGCAGGGATCGGCGGCAAAGTTCAAACACAGTGCGGGAAGCAAGTATCGGCGTATATCGCGCACCCACAATTTTGCCCTGATTTTAAGGGGAAAAAAGTGCGCGTATACGCCGATAAATACGGTATATATGTGTGTGTGTGTGTGTATATATATATATATATATATATATATATACACACACACGTGTTATGTAGATACTGTGGGCCAGATTCACAAAGGTTAGCGGATCTTTAGATCCGTGTAACCTATGTGTTTTAAGATCCGCCCTCGCAAGTTTGTGAGGAAAGTGTCAAATTCACAACACACTTACCTCCAAACTTGCGACGGCGGATCCTAACTCCCCCAGCGGAATTCTAATTCCGCGGCTAGGGGAGTGTCATATTTAAATCAGGCGCGCTCCCGCGCCGATTTAAATACGCATGCGTCGTCCGGGGAATTTCCCGGCGTGCATTGCTCCCACTGACGTCAATAGGACGTCAGTGGTTGCGACGTGAGCGGGACTTGCGACGCGCGTGTTCGTGAATCGGCGTACGCAAACGACGTAGGAAATTTCAAATTCGACGCGGGAACGACGGCCATACTTAACAATACTTACCCCTGCTTTTAGAAAGGGTAAGTATACGACGGAAAACCGCTACGGAAACGACGTAAGAACACAGCGTCGGGTCCGCGTACGTTCGTGAATTTCGCGTATCTCGCTGATTTACATATTATTCAGTGTAAATCAGCGGGAACGCCCCCGGCGCCATTTTTAAATAAAAAAAAAGATCCGACAGTGTAACACAGTGTGACACTGTCGGATCTCAGCCCTATCTATGCGTATCTGATTCTATGAATCAGGCGCATAGATAGGACCAGAAAAAATCCGAGATACGATGGTGTATCTGAGATACTCCATCGTATCTCTTTTGTGAATCTGGCCCTGTATGTGTATATATATATATATATATATATATATATATATATATATCAGGTGACCAATTCGGTCACCAATTCGGTCTTCCTCAGGAGGAAGTCACCTGATAGTGACGAATGCGCATGAGTCCACTGAGAGGTATCGGAGGTGACGTTGGCGACAGATTGCCCCTCTTTTTTACATGCTCAATTGTATTTTGGATTATGTGAGTACCCCTGTCTATTTTCTTTGAGAATTAAAATTTTTAAAACGGTATCACACCATCGATGCTTTATCTCTTTGGGGCGAGAAACTGACCAATCTGGGACGAGAACTCCAAGGAGGACCTGCCGTTGTTGGATCAGAGCCCATCGAGTGAACCATCTAATGTGGTTGGATCTATATGCTGTTACCTTACAGCAGTAAGGTAAGGGGACATCCTTACTTACCCTAAAAGGATCACTGGATACCCATTTTCCTCTCACTCCATATTGCGGACCTACACTTGCACTTTTGCTTTCTTGGACTTTTGAAATTTTACTTATATTTTTTGTTAATATTTTTCAAACTCTGTTGATGGACTGTTTATCACCAGTATAGGAGTGTCACTTAGCACAGTTACCTGGAATTTTTTTTTGCACCATTACTTATAGTGTATTTCATCACATTAAGAGGAACCTGTGTAGTTATATGATTTGCACCATTACTGTTATTGTTCACTGATCAGAGGTGATCAAATGCCACCAAAAGAAAGCTCTGTTTGTGGGAAAAAAAGGACGCCAATTTTGTTTGGGAGCCACATCGCACGACCGCGCAATTGTCAGTTAAAGTGACGCAGTGTCAAATCGCAAAAACTGTACATGGAATGCCCCTGAAGAAAGGACTCTTTATCGGCCCTGAAACGCATCGGGCTCAATACTAAGGGAACTGTACTTACATGATCCAATTCTGCTTTTCGTATTTAATATAAAGTGATGTTTTTTTCTCGTAGTTCTCCTAATGAGCATAGCCGTATTCATATTTAGAACATCTCTTAGTCTCAGTCTATCCGAATTGGTCCATTTTAGGTAAATTGTATTAATATAAGAAAAAACTGCGCTAACCAGAAAAACTAATAATCAGGTATAAAAACCAGAAGGCTGCAATTACGTGATACAAACACAAATACAAATGGAAAAAAGAGAACTGCTCCAACTTATAAATATACTCAGCAAGCAAGGCAGGTATAAATATAACAGAATGAACAAAAGTCCAAATAAGAGTTCAATATTGAACGGACGCCTCAGATATTGAAAATCAGGACGAACAGGTGCACTTGACATCCGTGGAAACCACCACCACATGGAGAGCAGCTTACCACATTGCAGATAAACAACAGCAGTGTATAATAATCCAACGGCACGATGGAACCAGGGTGAACAGAACCACAGTGGGGTTATCCTCAGAATGTGAAGACTCAGATCCGTGTCAGATGAACGATCCGTGGGTCATAACATAATTGAAAGAAAACCGGACCATAGCGTGATGTATCACGCTATGGTCCGGTTTTCTTTCAATCATACAGTATATCTGAGGCGTACGTTCAATATTCAACTCTTATTTGGACTTCTGTTCATTTTGTTATATTTATACCTGCCTTGTTTGCTGAGTATATTTATTAGTTGGCTTGTAAATTTTATTATCTTTCCCTGGGGGGAAATAATTATTTCCCGTCAGGGACATCAATATGCCATTATATTGCCCTGTCGTGCCTTTAATTACCTTGTCCCACATTCTTAATGTTTCTATTGTAATTGGTGCTAAAGCCCTAGGGAGATCTCTGTATTTTTTTGGTATGCAGATAATCTGACCAAGAGCCGTTTTACTCATGTCTAATGACACCCATTTCTTTTGTGTTACATTATGGACCCAATCTATAACTCTCTTTATAACTGCTGCTTCATGATATTTCTGAAAAGCTGGGAGGAACCCCCCCCCCCCCCCCCGTTGTCTCTGGATCTACTCATTACTTTATAAGAGACGCGGTTTCCTTTCCCATTCCATATAAACTTCTGTATTAAAGGGGAGTTCCAGCCATTTGTATGTTTATTAAAAGTCAGCAGCAACAAAAAGTGTAGCTGCTGGCTTTTAATAAACAGGCACTTACCTGCTCCAGCGACGCGCCGGCCGGGGCTCCGCTCCTCTCCCCCCCTCCCGGGCCGGCGTCTTCATTTTCAGTGTGGGCACCCGGCCGTGACAGCTTTCGGCTTCACGGCCGGGCACCCACTGCGCATGCGCGAGCGGCGCGCCCCGGCGCCGCGCCGTGTAATTGGCCAGGAGATCGCCTAGGACCTGTGACGTGTCCTAGGCGATCGCCTACAGCAGCCACTTCCTGAAGGCGATTAAGCTTAGTCGCCTACAGGAAGGAGGAAGTAGGACAGGAAGTCCCACTCGTGCTGAAGCCCCCACTCCCCCCCCAAAAAAATTACATGCCAAATGTGGCATGTAAGGGGGAGAGGAGTGGGTTAAGAGGAAGTTCCAAATTTGGGTGGAACTCCTCTTTAACCACTTGCTGACGGCCGTACGACTTTGTACGGCCTCAGCGCGGCTCCCAATCTCTAACAGGCCGTCTTTTTACGGCCGCCCCTTTGCACGTTCCCCGTGGGCGCTCCCGAGCGTGCAGCGGGGAACTGCTGTGCTGGCCGTGTACCTTGGACACAGCCAGTCACACATCGCCGTGAACGGCCAATCGGAGCGGCCGTTTCCTAGGCGATCTGTGCGACCAATGAGAGATGATCTCATATGTTTACATATGAGATCATCTCTCATTCCCGGCTCTCGCAGACAGCGGTGCTGTCAGGGGAGAGAGGAGACGGATCTGTGTCTCTTGTACATAGAGACACAGATCGGTCACCTCCCCCAGTCACCCCCCTTCCCCCACAGTTAGAACACTTATTATGGTACACATTTAACCCCTTCCTCACCCCCTATTGTTAACCCCTTCCCTGCCAGTCACATTTATACAGTAATTAGTGCATATTTATAGCACTGATTGCAGTATAAATGTGAATGGCGCCAAAAATGTGTCAAAAGTGTCCGATGTGTCCGCCATAACGTTGCAGTCCCAATAAAAATCGCAGATCGCCGCCATTTCTAGTAAAAAAAATAAATTATACAGTAATTAGTGCATATTTATAGCACTGATTGCAGTATAAATGTGAATGGCGCCAAAAATGTGTCAAAAGTGTCCGCCATAACGTCGCAGTCCCAATAAAAATCGCAGATCGCCGCCATTTCTAGTAAAAAAAAAATTAAAAAAAATAATAATTCTGTCCCTTATTTTGTAGGCGCTATAACTTTTGCGCAAACCAGTCGCTTATTTCGATTTTTTTTTTTTTTTTTACTAAAAATATGTAGAATACGTATCGGCCTAGACTGAGGATAAAAAAAAAACGTAAAAAAAAAAAATTGAGCTATTTATTATAGCAACAAGTAAAAATATATTTTTTTTTTCAAAATTGTCGCTCTATTTTTGTTTATAGCGCAAAAAATAAAAACCGCAGAGGTGATCAAATATCACCAAAATAAAGCTCTATTTGTGGGGAAAAAAGGACGTTAATTTTGTTTGGGAGCCACGTCGCACGACCGCGCAATTGTCAGTTAAAGCGACGCAGTGCCGAATCGCAAAAAGTCCTCTGGTCAGGAAGGGGTTTAAGTGCCCAGTAAGGAAGTGGTTAAAGTTCTCATGGTTCTAAAATACTCCCCTTGAATACAGATCGGGAGGCTCTGGAAAATATTCAGGGCTTTCGGAAGGGTCATCATTTTAATTACATTTATCTTTCCTAGCCATGACAATTTATATGCTTGATATCCTTTCAGATCCTGTTTAATTTTATTCAAAAGAGGTACCGTATTTATCGCGGTATAACGCGCTCCCGCGTATACCGCGCACCCCTAAAGTTACCCCGAATCCTGTGGAAAAAAAATATTTTTTGTACTTACAGTTTTGGTGTCTTGCGCGGCGTCCATCGGCGGCCTCGTCGGGTCCGGCGTCCGTCTGCGGCTTCGGGTGTCCTCTTCGTCGTGTCCGGCGTCCTTTTGCGGCTTCGGGTGTCCTCTTCGTCGGGTCCGGTGTCCGTCTGCGGCTTCGGGTGTCCTCTTCGTCGTGTCCGGCGTCCTCCCCGCTCGTTTCCCGCGCCGAGTTTGAATACTGCGCCAACATATACAGAGCGCAGTACATTCGTGTATTGTCGGGCAGGCTCGGCAACTCTCGCGCAACTCTCGCGCTGACGTCCTGTACGTCCAGGACGTGAGCGCGGAAGGAGCCGAGACTGCCCGACTATACCCGAGTGTACTGCGCTCGGTATATGTCGGCGCAGTATTCAAACTCGGCGCGGGAAAGCGGGTATCGGCGTATACCGCGCACCCACGATTTTCAGGGCAAAAAAGTGCGTGGTATACGCCGATAAATACGGTATATAATTATGCTGGTATAAATTTGCAGTTATCGATGAGAGGAATACTCCTAAGTACTTCAGTCCCCTCTCTCTCCATACAAAGGGAAAGAGGTTTCTGAGTTCTCTTTTCTCCCTTAACCACTTAAGCCCCGGACCAGGTTTTGCGATTCGGCACTGCGTCGCTTTAACAGACAATTGCGCAGTCGTGCGACAAAAACAAAATTGATGTCCCTTTTTTCCCACAAATAGAGCTTTCTTTTGGTGGTATTTGATCACCTCTGCGTTTTTTATTTTTTGCGCTATAAACAAAAATAGAGCGCCAATTTTGAAAAAAATTCAATATTTTTTACTTTTTGCTATAATAAATATCCCCCAAAAATATTTTAAAAAAATGTTTTTTCCTCAGTTTAGGCCGATACGTATTCTTCTACATATTTTTGGTAAAAAAAAAATCACAATAAGCGTTTATCGGTTGGTTTGTGCAAAATTTATAGCGTTTACAAAATAGGGGATAGTTTTATTGCATTTTTATTAATAATTTTTTTTTACTACTAATGCCGGCGATCAGCGATTTTTTTTTTGTGACTGAGACATTATGGCGGACACTTCGCACAATTTTGATACATTTTTGGGACCATTGTCATTTTCACAGCAAAAAATGCATTTAAAATGCATTCTTTATTGTGGAAATGACAGTTGCAGTTTGGGAGTTAACCACAGGGGGCGCTGAAGGAGTTATGTTTCACCTAGTGTGTGTTTACAACTGTAGGGGGTGTGGCTGTAGGTCTGACGTCATCGATTGTGTCTCCCTATAAAAGGGATCACTCGATCGATGCAGCCGCCACAGTGAAGCACAGGGAAGCTGTGTTTACATACGGCTCTCCCCGTCCTTCAGCTCCGGGGAGCGATCGCGGGGGGGTGGCTAGAAACGAATAGCCGCCCCCTCATCCCGGATCGCTCCCAGAGCTACCGACCGCCGCATGTAACGGGGGGGGGGGGGACCCCCGACCCACGGAAAGGCAGTACGCCCATCTGCCTGTACGTGCCATTCTGTGGACGTATATATACATGCGGCGGTCGTTAAGTGGTTAAGGGGGTACCAATATTTAATCTCTGTTTTTTCCATATTGATTTTAAAATTCGAGACCCTTCCGTATTCCTCCATTTCTTCCATAATCTTGGGGAGTGATTGCCTAGGATTTGATATAAATAACATGATATCATCTGCATATGCAGATATGTTATGTTCTTGCCCAGAGACCTCAATTCCCCCTATTTCTCGGTTCATTCTTATAGAAGCTAAGAGGGGTTCTAAGGATAGCACAAACAATAAGGAGGAAAGTGGACTCTGCCGTGTCCCATTGTAGAGCCTAAATGCCTCTGATAGTGTTCCATTACCCTGGATTTGAGCCGTGGGACAAGAGTAAAGGGCCTCTATCCACCTCAGCATTCGTGTTCCCAGGCCACATTTATGTAGTGTCTGCATCATATATTCCCAGTCAACTCTATCAAAGGCCTTTTCGGCATCTACTGATAAATAAATAGTGGGTTTTCTTCCCTTTTTTACTTCATTTATTAATAAGATTGTCCTTAGTATAGCACAGGTAGAGGGATGTACACTTTTCATTTGGTGACAAATTGCATTCATAACATAATCAGAATAAATATCAACACACACACACAAAAGGGGAAGAAATGGAAGTCAGTGACCTTCACTTTATGAAATGTTATATGTCAAACAGTTGGCTCTGAGCTATAGTGTGCTTTCTGCAGGTATACATTCTAAGTTATATTTTTAACACTCACCTGAAAGTAATGTTCAGTGTGACTTTGACATACTTGCTGTCCCATATTTTGTTATTGTATTTCATGTACGGCTCTTGACTAAAGGATTCTTTAACCTGGGTCCTTACAATTTAGATTAAACACACGGACTCAGTGACATGGGTTTTAATATGGCCACACCAGACAATTTTATTAACCGAAGAATAAAATAACATAACCTTAAAACCTACCCAAAAGTGCAAATTCAACACTGCAAAAAGGCCTTGACAAAATCCGGGCGCCCGGTCGCAATTGTGACAAGAAATTGTGACCTGGCGCCTGGGGAAGCTCAGGGCTGCAGATGGCCGCAAAGCCGCGGCCTCAATTCCCGGCCAGTGTGGGGCGCGATCGCGGCAGGCCCAAGCCCACCAGTAATTTAGGCCGCGGCTTTGCGGCCTTCACAGAAGGAAGCCGAGGCCTGCAGAAGGCCGCAAAGCCACGGCCTCAATTACTGCCCGGCGTGGGCCGGCCGGTAATTGAGGCCGTGGCTTTGCAGCCTTCTGCAGGCCTCAGCTTCCTTCTGTGATCCTGCGCCATCTTGTGGTGGCCGTTGGCATTACAGGTTACATTACATTACATTACAAATAGCAAAACAGCAGTTCTAATGTGTTTTTTCACTGTTTTCACTGCCATCTCCTTCCCTCTAATTAAAACCCCGAAACATTATATATATTTTTTATTCTAACACCCTAGAGAATAAAAATTGTCGTTGCAATACATTCTGTCACACCGTACTTGCGCAGCGGTCTTACAAGCGCACTTTTTTTGGGAAAAAATACACTTTTTTTAATTAAAAATTAAGACAACAGTAAAGTTAGCCCAATTTTTTTTATATTGTGAAAGATAATGTTACGCCGAGTAAATTGATACCCAACATGTCACGCTTCAAAATTGCGTCTGCTCATGGAATGGCGACAAACTTTTACCCTTTAAAATCTCCATAAGCGACATTTAAAAAATTCTACAGGTTGCATGTTTTGAGTTACAGAGGAGGTTTTAGGGCTAGAATTATTGCTCTCGCTCTACCAATCGCGGCGATACCTCACATGTGTGGTTTGAATACCGTTTACATATGTGAGCGCTACTCACGTATGCATTTGTTTCTTTTAGTGAGCTTCGCGGAACACGGTGCGGTTTTTGGCTTCTAACTTTTTTAGCTGGCTCCTAGATTCCAAGCAAATTTGTCAAACCCTGCCCTTAAGGCACAATTTAAACTGTAATCGTCCATGTCCTCAGCCGTGCCCCAACCGTCTCGAAGACGTTCCGACATCACACATAATTCCATATTCCCCTCCCCCAGGAGACCTCGCTCCTGGGAGAACTACCACTAACAAAGTGGAAGTGCCATACCTTAGATGGGCCCCACACTTTTGTAACTATGTAATTACTGACCCCCCAAAGACCCCTTGACCCGCCATCTGCTGTGACAAAATTAGCAACATGCACCATTTTGTAAATTATCATTATAATATATATATATATATATATATTTTTTTATTATATATATTTTTATTGAATTGTTTTTATGTTTATTTATTTACTTATTTTTCATTTATTTGGTAAGTTTTTTGGTTTATAAACTCGATAAAAACTTTAGAGACAAAATTACTTACTTACCTATCCACCTCAGAAACCCTTAACACCAGGGCAGGTGGGTGGGAAGCTGTCACTTCTCCTGACTTCTTGGAATGTGAGAGAACTACCTCACCGCAAAGACCCTTCTCATCTAATCCCTGCCCATTCAACCTCTGCCTCCAATCAGGTAAGGGCTACACAACCACTAAACACACTGACCTAGCTGACAGTTCCCTGACCCTGTTCCTCCCTTAGTCATGCCGCCCCTCCATCCATTTTCTTCTCCGGGTCTCACTTTATAGTATGTTGGGTGTTCTGAACTGAGAATTCATCACCGCACGCTATTGATGCTGAATCTGGATTTTGAAACAATACTCTTATGTTCCCTGTATTCTAACCTTTATCTAACACAAAGGCACACCCTAAAACTTTCTGTTCATGCACAGGGGAATCTTACACGTTCACAGGCACATTGTGGGTCTGTGCCAGATCCCCTAGACCAGAGACCCATGTCTGTATATGTGTGGGATATTGTTCCAAGATGCTGGTACAGGAGCAGAGAAGTGTTTAAGGGTCCTGAGTTGGACAGTGCTTTGCACCAAGTTGTCCCTGGTTCCACGACCCCTTCTTCTCCAGATGGGAGACACGGTGCCATATTGTGTCACTTAATCTCTAGCCTGAGGTTAAATTTCCCATATATTCCCGGCCTGAGGCCTGTTACCTGGAAAAAAAGAATGTCCAGTCCAAAATCATTTCAGCTCAAGCAAAAGCAAATCTTCTCGATAATTCACAGTACAGAACATTTGGAACAGTACCATTGCAATTGGCATCTTCCCAGATGCTCCCCCCATGTGGTTCTACACCTCTGTTCCTCAGACATAGGCCCCAAGGCTGTTGAGAACCAAGCCACAGGACCTGCTAAGCGAAAGTCTTGGGTGGCAAAGTTTCTCTATCTTCTCTCTGTGTGTCCTTTTCTAGTCACCCTATCCTAACTGACAGGCTCGGCCCACAGCTGCTATTTACAAGGGCACTTATTACACTCACTACATCACCACAGGAGAGGCTACAAATAAGGGATACTATACCTGTCAACAAGAGAGGGTGAATTTTGGCTGCTAGGAAGAAAACACTGGAATCTATAGACTAGTACCGTATATACTCGAGTATAAGCTGAGTTTTTCAGCCCTTTTTTTAGGGCTGAAAATACCACCCTCGGCTTATACTCGAGTCAGTGTACCTGAAGGGCCCCAAGCGTCCATTGTTTAAAAGTCGGGCTTCCCCCTGGTCCCTTCTGTGATAGGCGTTTCCCAGCAGACACTGTGTTCAGTGTTCCGCCTATCACGGATGTCCTCTCATCCTCAAACTCGGTTTCCCAGCAGACACTGTGTTCAGTGTTCCGCCAATCACGGGTGTGTTTTTATCCTCGGACAAGAGAACGTCCGTGATAGGCGGAACACTGAACGCAGTGTCTGCTGGGAAACCGAGTCCAAGAAAGAAGAAGACGCGTGTGATAGGCTGCTGGGAAATGCCTTTCACGGAACGGGACCAGGAGGAGACTGCAACTTTTAAACAATTAATGGATGCACATAGCCTGTAAAAATTTCAGGTACACTGACTCAGGCACCCCTGTCCTCTCCCATGATGCCCCCCTCTGGACCCACATTCCCACACCTAGTGAACAGAATGAAGGTGAAGTTGGATTCTTTTGATTCCCACAGAGAACTCTTCAGGTTCTTCCCTCTCTGTCCTCATTTGAGGCTCACTGTATTCGTCTATTCTCTCCAGTTTCTTTTAAAATTGCTGTGTTCTATCGACCTCCTGGACTAATTTCAAGCTTCCTTGATGACTTCTCTGACTGGCTACCTTGCTTTCTCTCTTCAGAAATTCCCACAATCATTCTCGTTGACTTCAACATCCCTGGTAATATTAATCCTCCAGCTACTTCAAAACTTCTTAAAAAAAGAAAGGATTTATAATTGTAGCCGCTGGTTGTTGTTTGGAGCCAGAGGAGCCGCTGGTTGTTGTTTGGATCGGCATATTAAGTTACCTCTTACCGTTGTCTAGGGGTGAAGTTGATGGGTAAAGTAGTGAGCGAATGTCCAGACAATAAATAAAGGTTTTCTGAATGCTTTATTCTCGGCCCAACATGACCAACATCAACATGAGGTAGAGAGAAAAGGTTGATGAAGCAATAGAGAACTTTGCAGTATCAGGCCTGGATATGAAGCAAGCAATCCTGCTCTCAGTAGTAAAAAACACAGTTCGTCGCCACTCTAGCCAGAGTGGCTGAAGTGCCCCCGGACAAACTCTTGCCACGAGTTTGGCAGCCGAAGCGCTACTTTTAAGGTTGCTGGGAGGAACAGGTCTCTGCCACAGGCCTGGCTCTAGGGACCTCTGCCACAGGCCTAGTACTTGGATTAGCTGAATAGATTGAGCGAATCCTCCCAGTAAATTAAGTCAGGGTCACAGAGTGACAGTTGAAGTGTACCTGTCAATGTCCCGGTCACAAGATCCCCGATGGTTCGTTCAAGCCCCTCAGATAACCTGTCTCTGGGTTCTCCTTGAACCAATCCTCCACCGTTCAGCACATAGCTTGGGATCTCTTCAATAGAGCTGGGGACCCAGCGAGTCACTGGGGCCCCTTTCAGCAACATGGAGCTCCGTGTAGCATGCAACCCCGGCCGGGTAGGCCATATCGCCGGGGTCTGTTGGATGCGCACACCCTAAAGGTGGGTGCCACACCTGGAACCCGCGAAGAACCAACAAAAATGGCGTCTGCCACAGATATACTCTCCCCCAGCATGCCCCGCGAGGGAAAACTCCTCTAATTGGCTGCTGGGGAAAAGCTGGTCTGCCAGAACCCCTCTAGCGCCAACTCTCGCCCAGGGGTGGAATCGGCACCCCTGGAGCGCAGACTGACCTACAGGACAGTTCAGGAATGACAGCAGCCCAGATTTAGCAAATTATGAATGGGAGCAAAATAACTCTCCCATTTCCCACTAACTTTAGCGTAGTGCCCATACTGAAAGTAAGGGGGCGCTACATAATATTTGGGAAGAGATCTCCACTGTACAGATATCTTCTCCATAATATTCCATGTCCACATATACACTCAATACTTCTGGTTTAACACTGATACTCAAGAGGAAGTCACTAAACTTTTTTATAATGCCCACCAACCACTTGCTCCCTGGACCATGTTCTCTCGCAAATATTACAGACGGGCAGGTGAATGTAAGGGTGGGCAATGGCATAGTTGGCACTCTTGAAGAGTGCCTATGACAGATCCAGTGGCTGTATTAACCATTGCAGCTCCAGAAGATTACCACTGCTGAGGTATTGGGGGGATGGAGGATTTCAAATAAGACAGCAGCCACCAGCACAAGGGGCACTTATCATTCAATGCAAGTACTGTCCCTTGTGCTGATTTAAAAAACTAAAAACGAAACTTAGGCTGATTAGTGCTACTATTCAGAGAGAAAAGCATACTTATTTGATGAGCAAATGTAGCAAAGTCCCATGCCTCCTTTAGTCTAATGAGAACTTCAAGAGCAAGGGACAGCTGACATAGTTCTTTATAGAGAGGGTTGCAAGGCATAGTGGGTGTAATGTAAGGTAGATTCATACATTTCTTGAATGCAAAGAGATTTATTTTATCTTGAACAGAACAGTGGGAGTGAGGTTTTAGTCTGCATTCACACCTAGGCGACAAAACGCCTGAAGCGCGACGCTTGTGCCGCTTGAGAGGAGAATTTCCATTGATGTCTATGAGATGGTTCACATCTCATAAACGCCGTACGCCTGCCGCCTGAAAACAAGTCCCGGACCCTTTTTTTCAGGCGGCATTGGCGTTCGGCCATAGACATCAATGTAAATTCTTTGTGAAAAAAAAAAAAGGTAAACTAATCGCGGCAAAATACGCCGCGTACGCGGCGTTACAATGTGAATGGAGCCTTAGGGCCAGGACACCCTTCTGTAGTTGCAATGTCAATTAGCAGACTCCAAAACTTCTACAGGTTGACAGCCATGCAGGGAAAGGCATCCAGCAAGACACCACATCTGCATGTGTAGGAGCGCTGTCTCCTATGACAAACAGTGTTAGAACCGTTCCTTACTCAAATTGTAACAAACTCTTTTACTTTTATACAGTCACTTATTGTAGACTCTCTGCCCATTGAGCTCCCAGTCTCTTTCACTAAACTTGCTCAATCATCTAATCTTCTTACTTTAGTATCTTCCCCAAGCGACACCCCCACTTCCCTTGCTTTGGCACTCCAGAGACTCCTCAAGCGTCACCCCACTGGCCAGCTCCCTGGTTTGGCACCATCCCTGGTTGGTGAGATTACTGCTCTGGTTCTTTCTTCAGCTACTCAATGTGGTCCCTGGTAACAAGGTGGTTGGTCGCTTAGTGGCGACAGCTTCCCCTCTACCTCTGACAATGATAGGTTCTCCAGCTGGCAGAACCGTCATGTCTGGTTGGACTGCAAGCTGCAATCCCAATCCTACGCTGCTCTCCTGCTTCTGGATAGGCCCTCAGACAGCCAAGCAGCCAGATGTGCCCAGGATTAGCCAAACTAGCAGCCCGGGCAGCACAACATATGTCCACCCAGACAGCTGTCCATGTGGCACAAAACACCGATCACCTGACTCCACCAAAATATATAGTTTCTCCCAGCAGGCCAAGGAATTCAAGAAAACCCCTGCCCATTGGCTGAGATACCCCATATACTCCTAATCTGCCCTTGTAATGCCCTTGTCTTATCTAATGTCACCAAGCACCCAACCACCTAGTGACAGAAGAGAGAAGTGCAGCAATTTTTGGGTGAAATAATTTAATCCCTTACAATTGGCCAAGGCAGCTATACCTGGCAGGCAAATTTAGGAGCAACCCTGCCTAAACATCAGGGTTCTACATCAATATAATAAAATATGCTTGGTTTAAAAACAATAACACAGGATTCACACCTTTCCATGCAGGTTAATGCTTTTTATGTACATTATCAATATTGTGTATGTGCTAGGGTTGCCAACTCATTCCTTTAAACTAGGGTTGTCCCGATACCACTTTTTTAGGACCGAGTACAAGTACCGATACTTTTTTTCAAATACTCGCCGATACTGAATACCGATACTTTTTTTAAATGTGTCCCCCAAATGCAGCCATGTCCCCCACAGATGCAGCCATGTCCCCCATATATGCAGCCATGCCCCCCACAGATGCAGCCATGTCCCCCACAGATGCAGCCATGTCCCCCCACATATGCAGCCATGTCCCCCACATATGCAGCCATGTCCCCCACATATGCAGCCATGTCCCCCACAGATGCAGCCATGTCCCCCACAGATGCAGCCATGTCCCCCCACATATGCAGCCATGTCCCCCACATATGCAGCCATGTCCCCCACATATGCAGCCATGTCCCCCATATATGCAGCCATGTCCCCCACATATGCAGCCATGTCCCCAAACATATGCAGCCATGTCCCCCACATATGCAGCCATGTCCCCCCACATATGCAGCCATGTCTCCCCATACCTAGATGCCACCGCCGTCGTCAGCGCGTTAATCAGCGTGCGGGGAACATTACAGCGTTCATTTGAATAGCTGTGTGTTCCCCGCCACGCCGCGTATAGACACTCCCCCTTGCTCGGGATTGGACGGGTGATCTGCACTTTGATAGACAGATCACCCGTCCAATCCCGAGCAAGGGGGAGTGTCTATACGCGGCGCGGCGGGGAACACACAGCTATTCAAATGAAAGCTGTAATGTTCCCCGCACGCTGATTAACTAGGCGGCGGCGTTGCGGTATGCGGCGGCAGCGGGGGGGGGGGATCGGATCTGGCATCGGGGGCATTTCCGGGAGTACAAGTACTCCTGCAAATGCTCAGTATCGGTCCCAATACCGATACTGGTATCGGTATCGGGACAACCCTACTTTAAACCTTGAACACATATGAATTACACAGGTTCTGAGTCTAATTTATTGCAGATAAGGCATCAAGTGAGTTCAATTACCACCGTAATTAGCCACAGAACCTGTGTACTTAATATGTGTTTAGTTTTAAAGAGATGAGGTGGCAAACCTAGCCTGTGCCGGGGTCAACAGGCTAAAACAATTTGTAAATCAGTTAGCACTAACCCTACCCTTTGGCTCAGAAAACCCCTCTCCTTTTACATATCAGATAATGCTACCTCCGTCATGTACCTAACAAAGGCCTGTTTCGTCCCAGCCCAGACTAGTGCTGAAGGGCAGTACTGATGATGGAATACAACACTCTCTTATGCTACATATCAGGCCATTGTGTCATGATATCCGTGTTCTATTTATGTAACAAAACACTAATTACATTGTACACAGCTACCAAACAGAAATCTCACCCTGGAGCTTATATAGAATTGCAAGAAAGGGGAGTGTTGCAATGTTCTCTGGATAAATCTGATCTGTCCTCTCTTATCTGAGACTGATCTAGACATACACTCCACTGACCTGTTAACTAAGCCAGAGTTCCCATAAAGATGCCTGTAGGCAAAGCAGCTGGAGCCTATGGACCAAGTCAGAGGGGAAATGCCAGAGGATAGGATAGGGAAGGGTGGAAAGTCCTGTCAAGGTATTTATTGTTGTCCACATTTCTATTTGTCTTGGTGACCCAGGTCAATGAGACAGAAAGTAATGCAATATTTTTGAGTTGCCACCAAAAAAGTTGACAGAGATGGGAGTTAGCCTTCATGTTTCAGTAACACTTGTCTATAGCTAGCCATGCATGTTATAGCCCAACTTGCAGTGGGCCTGTGCCCTCACCTGCTCGTTTAGACTTGGGGAAAGGAGAAATTATGGTGCTCCCCCCAAGCTCTTTTTTAATAACAAACACGTTATACTTACCTCCACTGTGCAGTTCGTTTTGCAGTGGCCCCAATCGTCCTCTTCTGGGGTCCCACGGCAGCTCTCGTGGCTCCTTCCCTGCAAGAACTAAGCCCCTCTGGGAAGCTTTCTCCCAAGGGGGTTACCTTGGGGGCACGCTCCCATGTCATACAATCGGCATCCATAGCTCCGATTGTATCACTCGGCCCCGCCTCCTGGTGGCCGCGTCATTGGATTTGATTGACAGAGAGCCGATCAGGCTTGGGGGAGAACGACACAGGATCACGCCCTCAGAAATTCAGGGGGTCGGGTAAGTAAAACGTGGGTTCAGGGGGGCCGGACACTGCAAGGTGTTATTTCACCTTAATGCATTGGATGCATTAAGGTGAAAAAACATGAAGCTTTACAACCCCTTTAATGATGACAGGACTTTAGACCAGTGGAACAAAGGGCAGAAGAAGCTTCATGGACCAGTCTAGCTATGCAGAGGAATGGAGAATAGGGTAGCTAAATCCACTTTGCCAAGTTCCGTAAACCTGAACGAGCACTACGCACCGTGTTGGTGCAGCCCCACTGCAAGGGATAGTTTAGGCTTGAAGATTTCAGGAATCACTCAATTACCCCATCCACACAAAAAACAACTGTTCTATTTAGACATCCACAGCAGCTGTCTGAATACCCAACCGCGATTGCCTCTTATTGAATGCAGTCAGTGTTTGGCTGACAATTTTTTAACTTATCCTTACTCTATCCAAAACCAAAAAGACAAGTTTTGGATGTACCTACACTTTAATACATTGTCACAATATTTTATAGCTGGCTAAAGATTGATCATTATTTTCATCAGCCACAAAAAAAGAAAGAAAAGTGGATACCCCCATCCACCTTGAATGTATGGATGGGGGTATCCATTTTTCTTTCTCCTTGCTGCACTATTGTATTGTCGCAGTGGGACTCCTCCACTGATCAGTACTGCAGTTGACTGGCTGCAAGTGCTGATTGAGCAAAAATATACCAACCGTCCCACTAGATTGCCTCCTATCGCACAGGAATGGCCATATGTAGGCAGGTGCAGTCTACTTTCTCCATTGCAGGTGGTGCTCACCTGAAGGCAGCCTTGCAGCTAGAGGGGAAGTCGAGAGGAACATAGTTCCTCTATGGTTTCCTGGATCACTGGGAAAGCTATCCGGTTGGATGCTGCCACCCCATGTTACTCCAGCAGTCACCTTAGTTCAGGCAGAGCCTATTTAAAACCCTGGCTCCCAGGTTTGGTGCACTTTATGTGAGTGGGTAGCGTAGGGAAAAGCATCCCGACAGAGATAGCGGTAGGGAAAGGTTCCTCATGAGGAACGAAAGGGTAGGGACACAACATCTCTGGGCTTCTTCCCACTTGGGCACAAGACAGCCAGGCCAGCAACTTAAAGAGAAGCTCTCTTCACATTGCTGGAATCTGTAAGTGCACCTGGTTGGGCAGTTTTTCCACTGCATTTGTTGTGAACTGTTGCTGCATTACTTCAATACAAACTTAAGTGAGATCGGGACCAGTAAAACAAGGTTGTGTCAAACTTGTTTGCCAAAGGACTACTCAGCGAGCACATCTCCCTGATATATACCCAGGAACTTGTCAGGTAGTGCCCAGCAATGCCAGCTTTTTGTTATTGGCTCTATCAAATCTCTTGGCTGTCTGTGAATGCTTGTAAACATCGCAAGGTGTAATGTCAAGCATGCAAAGCAGGGGGACAACTGGCAGCTGTGAGAATGGGAGTGTGGTGGCCAGTTTGTGTACACAATTGTCTGTGTTCTGGATGGATGGGGCTGGATGGATGCAGTAGAACTGCATACACCACAGTGATCATGGCTGCACTTATACTGTACATTGCATGCTTATTATGGGAAGTTATAGTATCTTTGTGTGGTTGGCAGGGGCGTTGCTAGGTGGCAAAAAGACCAGGGGCTTCAAGGTCAGAAACCGGAGAGGGGGGGGGTGGTGTATGTGACGTGGGCTTTTTTATGGCTGGGCCGTGACCTACCTGACCTACATACACTGGCCCAGATTCAGGTAGATCCGCGCAATATTTGCGTGGGCAAAGGGCAAATATTTTTCTCTGCGCCCACGCAAATATTTCGATTTGCCCGCGATTCACGGAGCAGTAGCTCCGTAAATTGCGCGGGCGCTATGCTAATTAGCCCTGCGTAAGGGCGCCTAATGTAAATGATCCCGCCGGGGGCGGGAATCATTTAAATTAGGCGCGCTCCCGCGCCGAGCGAACAGCGCATGCTCCGTCGGGAAACTTTCCCGAGGTGCATTGCGGCAAATGACGTCGCAAGGACGTCATTTGCTTCTAAGTGAACGTGAATGGCGTCCAGCGCCATTCACGAATCACTTACGTAAACGACGTGAAATTTAAATTTCACGAGCGGGAAGGGCGGCTATACTTTAGCATTGGCTGCTCCTACTATGAGAAGGAGCAGCCTTACGCTAAAGTCGCCGTACGGAAACTCCGTACCTTGCGTGCGCAGGGCCCGCGCAACTTTTGTGAATCGGTGGTAGTATGCAATTTGCATACTATACGCCGATCACAATGGCCGCGCCCCCTAGCGGCCAACGCAAGAATGCAGCCTGAGATATGAAGGCATAAGGAGGCTTATGTCTGTCATATCCTAGGCTGCAGTCCGCGTAGCGATGTTCCTGAATCAGGGGCATTCGCTACGCGGGAGCAAAACAGCTATTGCGCCGCGCAACCTATGGTTGCGCGGGCGCAATAGCTTCTTGAATCTGGGCCACTGACAGTAGTGACCTACATACACTGACCTACCTACACTGACCTACCTGACCTACCTACACTGGCGGTAGTGACCTATATACAGCGGTGAGTGCAGTGGAAGGGAGAAGGGAATCAGCACTTGGAATAATATGCTATTGCAGTTTTTGCCACCTGAATGAGTTATAAAAAATTGCACACTTTATGATATTTTTCTCTATGGCACTTGAGAAACAAATTGCACAATTAATTGATATATATATATATATATATATATATATATATATATATATATATATATATATATATATATATATATATATTCAATTGTATTTAATTATTCTTGCACATAGCACTTTGTATTGTTTTGCACAGATTTTGCACAATTATTGATTGCATTGTAATTAAAAGTATTACTGCTCAAGCTCACGGTCACCTATACTTTATAGCATTTAGTACCATCGCGAACATATGCTGGCTATATTCATGGGTGCAGTCAGAGCAGCTATTGTAACCATTTACAAAAGTCAACAGCACAGGGTATATACATACATACAGTCGTCAGAGCCTGTGCCTGAGGAGGAGCCAAGGAGGAGAGGAGAGCCGGGGAGCCTGGGAGGAGAGCCCGGGAGCCTGGGAGGAGAGGAGAGCCGCCCAGCCGAGCGCTAAGTGGGGATTTGGCGCGGTGGCCGTATTGTATTTCCTGCCTTCTGGAGCTTGCAGCACCTATGATGGATGTCCCACTGGTCCAATGCTGGGACCGCGGGACGTGTGACGTCCATCATAGGTGCTGCAGGCTCCAGAAGGCGGGACCTGCTATGGTACTCAGCCGCACTCGGCCACATTCGGCGGCGCTCGGGATCAGATCGGTCCCGGTGCATTGCCATGAAATGAGATTTGCCATGGAATGAGATGGTCCGCCTCCATCTCATCCTATTGGCTCACTCATGTCACGTGACAAAACATCAGTCACAGCTAGGCTATCATAGGGAGAGGATCTCCTCTCCCTGTGATAGCCCGATAGCACTGTCAGCAGCGTGCCTCCCGCTCCCCGATTAAGTACACCCCGCGCCCCCCACACTACTCCCCGTCCCCCGTTAAGGCTCAGGGAACGGGGCGAGTCTACGCTATTAGCGTAGACCTAGCGTTGGATACGTTAGTAGCGTAAACCTGCGCATGCGCAGTATTTACAACACCAGCCCAGTAGACCTAGCGTAGGCTACGTTAGTAGCGTAAACCTGCGCATGAGGTTTACGCTACTAACGTAGCCAACGCTAGGTCTACGCTAATAGCGTAGACTCGCCCCGTTCCCTGAGCCTTAACGGGGGAACGGGGAGTAGTGTGCGGGGTGCGGGGGACGAGGAGTAGAGCGGGCGCGGGGTGTACTTAATCGGGGGGCGGGAGGCACGCTGCTGACAGTGCTATCGGGCTATCACAGGGAGAGGAGATCCTCTCCCTATGATAGCCTAGCTGTGACTGATGTTTTGTCAGGCGGACCATCTCATTCCATGGCAAATCTCATTTCATGGCAATGCACCGGCGCTAGTCCGCTCACACTTGGGGCTAACAATGGAGACCGCCAATGATGAGACTGGGCTTTTCCGGGTCACATTCGGGTCTTCAGCCCCCCCCCCTAGCCAACCCCTATCGATGCCCCTGGTGGTTGGTCATGGGGTAATGCAATATGGGTTGCAATGCAGACATTGTCAGGTCTTTTTGATGTTGTCATTTTACCTGCAGAGCACAGCCCTGGACTTTATATAGCCTCCACAATAATAGCCAGGAGTAATGTATAGCCTGTTTGTCCTCTACTCTCGTGGCTGCTGGGCGATACATTGGCTTTTTATGGGTCAGATTAAGTTTCTAGCCAGTATTCTTAGCCAAAGCATGACGTGTGTGTTTATCTAGCAGTCAGCTTATATTTACCTATTTTGAAGACTGTAATATTAATAAATGGGTGTTTGAATTGTATCTGATATGTCTTTGTGGAATTACATATCTCGGCATTTATACTGCAACTAGTTGCTTCATAAAGGATTGAAGTATGTCATCCTTGTTATCACTACTGTGACTGTTGTCATTGCTTTTTATTGTCACGCTCACCTATTTTTAGCTCCAATGCTGTCACATGTGCCCAATTGTTGCCCTCATATTGTAATGATTGCCCATTTGATGCTTGTGTATAGTCACGATTTCCTTTTGTTGCCTATGTATTTTAACAATTGCTGGGTTGTCCTCCATGCATCGTCAGAAATGCATTTTTATTTTGCCACCATATTGTTAAGTCAGTGTTTGTTCAGAGGAGTATATTACTATACAAATTAATCCACTGCTCACCAGTATCTATTAAATCACAGCATAGTTAGTCCTGCTTTTGATTGCAGACACTGTTAAACCATGACTTCCAATTTGGCATGGTGCACTCTGGGCACCACGAATAGCCCCTACTATTGCCCCATCCCTTACCCCTGCCCCAATCTCAGGCTCTCCAACTATACTCTCCAAGTATTGATGCTTGATGTCCTGGGATTTATCGGTTCGGCTGTGGAGGAGAATTTTGCCTCCCTTACTTTTGGATACCATCTTTGTGACTACCATCTTAATCCTTAGTACTTCATGCTTGGTTGATGCTGCCTCATGGTAAGCGTATTCAATCTCCTCTCTTGGGTGGTGGATTCACATATCGTGGTGACTCCGTAAGTCAATACTCTTGGATTTCCTCTTGCAAATTTATGTGAATGAACTAGTGTTTTGAATCACCAACTGGACTATACAATTGATGTTGGTCATGCCACACAAGCTTTTTTATTTTTATATGTAGCGGTACCCCCGTAGGAGCTGCTGGATATTTTGGTCCACCTGTCACCCTACTTAGCCCCGCATTCACTCCCCAGTCACTCTTAAGACATTGAACAGTCCATATGTTTGTTTTATATTTTATTGAGGGATTTTGAACTTGTATAGGGTAAGGAAAATTATAGGATGCCCAGAATCAACAATGAAATCAATAAGAGCTCCAGTCTGTTCCAGCACAACACTTATTTGTAGACTGATTCTCTCTCTCTCTCCTGTACAATATTTGGTTCCAGGCACAGCTAGCACATGGTAGGCCCAACTCTGACTCTGTCAGGCCATAACAACTGCCATTTGCAGGCAGGGACCGCGGGCCCCTTTAGTGTAGCAACAAATAGTGTAAGAAAAGTATTTTAGTGCTAGCTGCCCTTTAGTGCAGGGGTCGTCCGTGGCCCACTACCGGGCCGTGGCCCTTTTGCAGCCGGAGCGGGCCCCGGCGTCTGTTATCTTTAATGGCCGCTGGGCTGGCTGTAGAAAAAAATCGTGTGACGCTGCGAGAAGTCGGCCGCGGTGACTGCCGATTGGTTGGCTGGAGTGGCTGCTCCTGTGCAGGCTGCTCTGCATGGTGGGAGTTGTAGTCCGGCCGTGCTAAAGATAAGTTGCTTATCAGCGCAGGCACAGCAAACTACAACTCCCACGAGTCTCAGGCAGGTCATGTGGCACGTCAGGGGAGGGGACGAGCGGCATCACGAAAGTCACATATGACTTGCTGAGCCCATGAGTTGGGGCCAGGGCAGGTGCTGGCTTAAGGACAAGACGTGACAAGAATAAATAATCCCCCCCCCCGAGAAGAGGTGCAGTGACCTGGCTCTTGAATCATCACCCCCCCCTGAAGAGGTGCAAGGACCTGGCTCTGCACTGAGACACCCAGCCTGAAGTAAGGTGTGAGTGAAGTTACCCACAGCAGGGTGTACCGTGCCAGCCAGCCACCCACCCACTGACCCACAGCAGGGAGCAAGGCCAGCCACCCACAGCAGGAAGCCAGCCACCCTCGGTGACCCACCCACAGCAGGGAAGGGTGCCAGCCACCCACGATGACCCACACCAGGAAGCCAGCCACGGCAGGTTGTCGGCCAGCCAGCCACAGAGAACGCGAGAGCCAGGCAGCCAGTCACTCCCAGGAGCTAACTAGCCACAGTGACCATCCACAGGAAGGGTGTCTGCCAGCCAGCCACCCACGATGGCCCACCCACACCAGGGATCCAGCCAGCCACAGCACGGTGCCAGACAGCCACCCACAGAGGATGCGGGAGCCAGCCACAGTACCCAGAGTTAAGGTAAGAAGATTACTACACAGCTACCTTCATCTGTGGAGGGGGGCTACCTTCATCTGTGGAGGGGGGCTACCTTCATCTGTTGGGGCCTTACCACATCTGGTGGCAGGCAGCGTGGCAAGTGACATTCTGTATTTGGTGGCAGGCGACATGGCAAGTGACATGCTCAAAGCTCCCACTGATTCTGCATTATGGTGGGTAGAACTATTTAATTTATTACTACAATGTAATAATAGAAATAATGCGCTGACAAATTGCCTGCGAAAAATCGATTACCCCCCATGTGCCAACCCCAACCTCCCCCCAATCGGGCCTTGGCACAATTTTCTTCCACTCAGCCGGTCCCTGGTGCCGGCTCCCAGTCAGTCCTCTTCAGGCCCTGCCAGCCCTCCTGACTGCACCCACCGACTCCACTGCCCATGACATCACAATCCCTCCTGCTGTCTCTACATCCATCTCAGATGCACACTCTCGGTCCGCTCTGGCATGCCTCCCCAGCTCTCCCAACTATGCCTGTTACCCACTAGCCCTCCTGGCTGCACTCCGGTGGATTCCTCCTGGAGACTTGCCCAGCAACGCTAGCTCCCACTGTCCTCCTCTGTCCCTCTCTGTGCCTCCTGTGCAGCTCCTTATACTGTTTTTAATTTAGAAAGGCTCCGACTTGCACCCAAAAACCCCAGGTCCAAGGTCACCCCCCCTCCCCAGACTGGGGAGTGCCTCAAAGACCCCGACAGCCTAGTGCTCCATCTCCAGCTTCTTCCACCCGACAACTCCTCCCCAGCTGGGCTGACTCTGGGTATATCAAGGAAGCCTGCCCCCTGCCAATCCTAGTTGGGGATTGGTCACGCCTTCCTGAGACACCTTCAGACAGCTCCACCTCTCTTTTCCTCCTCCCTTCTAGAATCCTCTAGAAGCCAGAGGGAGGTAACTGAAAGATGATGCTATCTGTGAGTCACCAGCCTACACTGAGCCACTCCCAGCCCACACAGATCAAAACAAACAGGCTTATGCCGCTTACACATGGTCGGGAATTTCCGATGGGAAAAAGTCAGATGGAAGCTTTTCATCGGATATTCCGACCGTGTGCATGCCCCATCGGACTTTTTCCGTTGGAATTTCCGATGGACTTGGATAGAGAGCAGGTTCTCTATTTTTCCGACAGAAAAATCTGTTCGTCTGTATGGAACTCCAGCGCATTAAAAACCACGCATGCTCGGAATCAGGTTGATGCATGCTCGGAAGCATTGAACTTAATTTTTCTCGGCTCGTGGTAGTGTTGTACGTCACCGCGTTCTTGACGGTTGGAATTTGGTGTGACCATGTGTATGCAAGACAGCTTGAGCGGAATTCCGTCAGAAAAACCATCCGAGTTTATACCGACGGAAAAAACGGTTGTGTGTACAGTGCATTACAGCTAGGCCTGATTAAATTTATCTGCACTCACGAAAAATCCTACTTCTAGCACCTACCTGTCAGGGTACTAGCTCCATCTCTGACAGATTCTCGCACATGCCCAGTAGAATGACATTTCGGCGCATGCCTGTGCGTGGTTTGCGCGCACGCATGCGCGGTACGGCAGCGCGCCGTGTGCGTGGAAGCGCGCACGTGCACGTATGCGGCAACCCTGGGGCCAATCAGAGGCCGGACATTCCTATTTAAACCAGCAGCCTTCCCTGAACAGGTTGCTGGTTTGTCTTCAGCTCCTATGTGTTTACCTGTTGCCATACCTGCCTGTTTTGACCCGGAATTCCTGACGACTCTCCTCTCACCCGGAACCTCTGACCCTTTGGCTAACGTTACCTGGATTGCTGTTGTCTCCTGCCCCTTGACCTCGGCTTGCTCTCATGGACTCCCTCTGAACTCTCCTGCCTTGACCCTCAGCTTGTGACTCGGATTTGCCCTCATCTCCTGTGGACCCTACCAGACTCACCTACCAGTTCCTGCCTGACCAACGCTTGTCTCCAGTCTTCTGCACCTGCCCTGCTTCTGTCAGCTGCACCAAGTCTTCCTGCCAGCTCCCGGCGCCGGTGCCTCCTTGTGCCGTCCCTCCTCTGTCCCAACTCCAGGGAGTGGTCTGCACAGGGTCGCAAAGGTGAGCCGCCCTCAGCATCTCGGTCTCGGTGAGTACAGGTTCTGACAGTACAAACCAGCCAGATGTCTGAGACCGACAGGGCGCGCTCACCCTTTGAGACGCTGTGCCAACAGGTCTCCGCCTTAACAGAGGCAGTCCAGAAGCTTCAGGAAGGCTACCTCCAGATTGATGGCCGCCTCCAACAACTGGCCGGTTCCCCAGGTCCATCCACTGCGGCCCTAGCCTCTTCACCCGGACCTTCTGCTGCCCAAGCTCCTGCAAGCCCTGCCATGATGGGGAGTAATCCCGAACCCCGGGTCTCCATGCCTGAGCGATTCTCAGGCGACCGCCGGAAATATCGGGCTTTCAAGAATGCCTGTTCCCTTTACCTGGCCTTGCAACCTAGAACTTTTGCGACCGAAGCTGTTAAGGTTGGATTCATAATCTCTCTCCTTTCTGAGGAGCCTCAAGCATGGGCACACTCCTTAATGGAACAACGCAGTCCAATACTTGACTCTATGGACACCTTCTTCACCCACATGGGGAAATTATACGACGACCCCCTACGTGCAGCCACCGCAGAGGGTACTCTGCACAGCTTAAATCAAGGGAGACGGCCGGTGGAAGACTACACCGCCGAATTTAGAAAGTGGTCTGCTGACACAGGCTGGAATGAGTTGGCCCTCAGGTACCAATACCGCCAGGGCCTCTCTGAGAACCTAAAGGATGAGCTTGCAAGGTCGGCACCCCCTGCCTCTCTGGAGGATTTAATCCAAACCGCCACTCAGCTGGATAGGCGCCTTCGAGAACGTCGTTCGGAGAGGTTCCAGTCCAACCGGCCTAACTGGGTTCCACCAAGATATGCTCCAGTACCTCCGCCTCACCCAGCTCCACCAAACACCTCATTACCCGACCCAGAGCCGATGCAGCTTGGTATAGTACGGGCCCCCCTGACTCCAGAAGAAAGACTCCGGAGGCGTCAATCTAACCTCTGTCTGTACTGCGGAGCCGCCGGACACTTTTTGCGCACTTGCCCAGTAAGGCCTTGTAAGTCGAAACCTCCATCTGCTATCAATTTCCCTGTTACCAGTTTGCCTCAGACTTATGTTATCCTCTTTCTTTCCCTACAGCTCCCGGAAGGGGCAACACGTCTGCCGGCGATAATTGATTCCGGGGCCTGCAGCTGCTTCTTGGACTCATCCTTGGCCCAAAAGCTGCGTATCCCCTGCCGTACCAAGGATTTTCAGCTGCAAGTTCATCTGGCTGATGGCTCTCTTCTCCGTTCCGGATTGATTACCCAGGAAACCCTTCCTCTTTGTGCCATCTCAGATTCTGGGCACCGGGAGTTCCTCTGTTTGGACTTGATCCCGTCCCCCATGTTCCCTATCATTCTGGGTCTCCCTTGGCTACAAGTTCATCTGCCCTGCATTGATTGGCTCAAGAAAGAAGTCAGCTTCCCTTCCACCTACTGTTCCCAGCACTGTCTCGCACCCGCTCCAGTCGCCTGCTCCACGCTAGCTACTCCACCTGAAGACCTACAGCATGTTCCTCCAGCCTACCTAGACTTCAAGGATGTCTTTGACAAAAAAACAAGCCGATTGTCTCCCACCACATCGGTCATATGACTGCCCCATTGACCTCTTGCCCGGATCTGAAATTCCCTTTGGGCGCATATTCCCCTTGTCAGAGACTGAGTTGAAGACCCTCAAGGTCTATATTGAAGAAAATTTAAGTAAGAAGTTCATCCGTCCCTCCTCCTCGCCAGCGGGGGCGGGGATCTTCTTTGTCGAGAAAAAAGATGGATCGCTTAGACCCTGCATTGATTATAGGGAGTTAAACAAAATTACCATCAAGAACCGGTACCCGCTGCCTCTAATCCCCGAGCTCTTTCAAAGGTTCCGATCAGCTCAGGTTTTTTCTAAATTGGACCTCCGGGGCGCCTACAATTTGGTCCGAATAAGGGCAGGAGATGAGTGGAAGACTGCGTTCAGGTCCAGATTCGGGCACTTCGAGTATCTGGTCATGCCCTTTGGGCTCTGTAATGCGCCCGCCACCTTCCAGCATCTAGTCAATGACATTTTTCGACAATTTTTAGATGACTTCCTCGTAGTCTACTTGGACGATATTCTCATCTTTTCAGCCACAAAAGAATTACATCGGCAACATGTCAGGCAGGTTCTCACCATCTTGAGACAACACCGGCTTTATCTCAAATCAGAAAAATGCGAGTTCGAAAAGACATCAGTGCAATTTTTAGGATTTATCATTTCTGTGCATGGGGTAGCCATGGATCCCCAGAAAATCAGTGCTATTCAGGAGTGGGCACCTCCAACAGACAAAAAGGGCGTTCAGCGCTTCATTGGCTTCGCCAATTTTTATAGACGATTCATCATCGGTTTTTCATCAATTGTTTCTCCCATCACCAAGTTGACCCGCCAGGGGCACCGCTTCCAGTGGCCACAAGAGGCTCAGGAGGCCTTTATCAAACTCAAAATGGCCTTTACCTCGGCACCTGTACTTTGTCATCCGGATTCTACGTTACCTTTTGTTCTAGAAGTGGACGCCTCGGAATCTGCTACAGGCGCTATTCTTTCCCAGAGACAGGGACCGAAGTCGCTTCTTCACCCAGTAGCCTACGCCTCTCGGAAACTAAGTCCTCCTGAGCGCAATTACGACGTAGGCGATAGAGAACTACTGGCCATAAAATTTGCACTGGAGGAGTGGAGGTACCTGCTGGAGGGGGCAGCGCATCCCATTATCATTTGCACTGACCACAGGAACCTGGAATACTTACGGTCTGCAAAACGCCTTAGGCCCAGACAAGCCCGTTGGGCTCTTTTTTTTGCTCGCTTCAATTTCCATATTACCTATCGTCCTGGCGCAAAAAATGGAAAAGCTGATGCCCTCTCCAGGATGTTTCCAGAGACGCCCGATACTTCCGAGCCCAGCACGATCCTGTCACCTCAAAATTTTTTGCTTCTCCCTCAAACAGATTTGTTGACTGCTCTAAAGACCGCATGCCAACGGTGCCCTGATCATGAGGTTTCCTCCTTGGAGAAAAAGGACGACCTGCTGTGGTCTCGTGGGAAGATTTTTGTTCCAACAGAGGCAAGACAGTTAATCCTCAGCACCTTCCATGATCGTAAATTGGCTGGCCATTTTGGTACCCGTAAAACTTCCGAACTGATCTCTCGCTCCTTCTGGTGGCCTAAATGGAGGTCCGACTGCAAGGATTATGTCTCTTCCTGCATTCGCTGCCAGCGGAGTAAGGGGCCAAACACGAAGACCTGGGGGCTGCTGAAACCCCTTCCTATCCCAGAACGGCCCTGGATTGACATCTCCATGGACTTTATTGTCGATTTGCCTCCTTCAGCCGGGTTTACCACGATCCTAGTCGTGGTGGACCGTCTGTCCAAGATGGCGCATTTTTTGCCCATGGTGGGTACGCCCTCCGCGGCAGACACAGCCAAAATCTTTTTTAAAGAGATTATCAAGCTCCATGGAGTGCCCAAAAGCATAGTATCTGACAGAGGTACTCAATTCACATCCAAATTTTGGAAGGAACTTTGCAGAGCTTTGGAAGTGAAGATCTGTCTGTCCTCGGCCTATCACCCTCAAAGTAATGGCCAGACAGAGCGCACTAATCAAACGCTAGAACAGTATCTACGATGCTTTTGCTCAGTCTCCCAAGACGATTGGTCCTCCTTGTTATCTACAGCCGAGTTCGCTTACAATAATTCCATACATTCTTCCACAAACCAAACCCCGTTCTGGGCTAACTTCGGTTTCCACCCTTCCTTTTTGCCGGACTCCATCCCGGAAACATCTGTGCCAGCGGTCCAGGAACGTGTGACCTGCATCCAGCAAAACTTTCAGAAGTTACAGGAAAGCATGCAGCAAGCTCAGCAGGACTATAAGAGGTTCCATGACAAGGGGAGGAAGGATTGCCCTGTCTTCAAAGTGGGTGAGAAGGTCTGGCTATCCGCCATCAACCTCAAGTTACCTATTCCCTCTCGGAAGCTGGGTCCAAGGTTCATCGGGCCATTTGAGATCAGGCGAGAAATCAACCCAGTAGCTTTTGAGTTGGCTTTACCCAGGTCCTACAAGATCCACCCTGTGTTTCACGCCTCTCTGCTTAAGCCCGTTGTGTCTGACCCCTTCAACGGTAGAGAAGAACTGCCACCTCCACCAGTGGAGATTGAGGGTGAAAAAGAATTTGAGGTGGAGGCTATCTTGAGCTGCAGGAAAAGAGGAAGGCAGTTGCAATACCTTATAAAGTGGAAGGGATATCCCCCTGAAGATAACTCTTGGGAGCCTTCCCGGAATCTCCATGCCCCTCGCCTGATTCGGGCCTTTCACCTGGAACACCCGGAGTTAATGACCAGTTTGGGCGTCCGGAGTCCGCCCCTTGGGGGGGGGCACTGTCAGGGTACTAGCTCCATCTCTGACAGATTCTCGCACATGCCCAGTAGAATGACATTTCGGCGCATGCCTGTGCGTGGTTTGCGCGCACGCATGCGCGGTACGGCAGCGCGCCGTGTGCGTGGAAGCGCGCACGTGCACGTATGCGGCAACCCTGGGGCCAATCAGAGGCCGGACATTCCTATTTAAACCAGCAGCCTTCCCTGAACAGGTTGCTGGTTTGTCTTCAGCTCCTATGTGTTTACCTGTTGCCGTACCTGCCTGTTTTGACCCGGAATTCCTGACGACTCTCCTCTCACCCGGAACCTCTGACCCTTTGGCTAACGTTACCTGGATTGCTGTTGTCTCCTGCCCCTTGACCTCGGCTTGCTCTCATTGACTCCCTCTGAACTCTCCTGCCTTGACCCTCAGCTTGTGACTCGGATTTGCCCTCATCTCCTGTGGACCCTACCAGACTCACCAACCAGTTCCTGCCTGACCAACGCTTGTCTCCAGTCTTCTGCACCTGCCCTGCTTCTGTCAGCTGCACCAAGTCTTCCTGCCAGCTCCCGGCGCCGGTGCCTCCTTGTGCCGTCCCTCCTCTGTCCCAACTCCAGGGAGTGGTCTGCACAGGGTCGCAAAGGTGAGCCGCCCTCAGCATCTCGGTCTCGGTGAGTACAGGTTCTGACACTACCTTAAGTAAAGTGTGCTACATATATATGAAGGTATATTTTTTCACAGTGCACTTTATTATGTTGAAACATCAATAATCAGCTGATGTTGTTCAGGTCACCTAAACTTTAATATTTGGTTGTGTATGGAAGTCACATGTTTGCACAGGCACTTTATTATGTTTATATGTAAAAAAAAAAAATTATTTCATTTATCCACACAATTAGCCAGATTCAGAGAGACTTACGTCGACGTATCAGTAGATACGGCGTCGTAAGTCCGAATGTGCGCCGTCGTATCTATGCGCTCATTCTTAAAATGAGATACGCCTGAATTTTGCCAAGATACGACCAGCGTAAGTCTCCTACGCCGTCGTATCTTGGGTGCATATTTACGCTGGCCGCAGGGCGCGCTTCCGTTGATTTACGCGTCGAATATGTAAATGAGCTAGATATGCCGATTCACGAACGTACTTGCGCCTGTCGCTGTAATGTACATCGTTTACGTAAGGCGTTTTTCCGGCATAAAGTTAAACCACCAAAAAGCTGGTCTAAGTTGTTTAGGGTATGGACGTCGAAAGTGCCGTCGGATTTTACATTGTTTACGTAAGTCGTACGTGAATGGGGCTGGGCGTAAGTGAGGTTTCACGTCGTACACATTGTGATGTCGTATCGTAGGGAGTATTTGCAACGTGATTTTGAGCATGCACGTGCATGCGCCGTTCGTTCGGCCATGCATTCACATGGGGTCACGATTCATTTAAATACAACACGCCCACTGCCTTGCTACTATGAATTACGCGGGCTTACGCCGGCCCATTTACGTTACGCCTGCTTTGTGAATACATTACTTGCCTCTCAATGTTACGTCGGCGTATGGCATATGAGATGCGCTACGCCTAACTAAAGATGCACAGATCTCTCTGAATCTGGCTAAATGTTTGTTAGATTGTAGTGCTGGCTGCTACTGTCTCACTAATATAGCACAGTCATTTTTTATATACTTTTCCTCAACCACTTCAGCCCCAGAAGAATTTACCCCCTTCCTGACCAGAGCACTTTTTGCTATACAGCACTGCGTCGCTTTAACTGACAATTGCATGGTCGTGCGACATGGCTCCCAAACAAAATTGATGTCCCTTTCTTCCCACAAATAGAGCTTTCTTTTGGTGGTATTTGATCACCTCTGCGGTTTTTATTTTTTGCGCTATAAACAAAAATAGAGCGTAATTTTTTTTAAAAAAGCAATATTTTTTACCTTTTGTTATAATAAATATCCCCAAAAAAATATATATATAAAAAAAAAAAGATTTTCCTCAGTTTAGGCCGATACTTATTCTACATATTTTCGATTCCTGCTGCAGAAGCTGTTGGCATCTTTCCAAGATCTCAATCTTCTACCACTGTTTGAAATTGTCTCCAGTCATGTGTGGCTACCGGGCCTGTTTGTTTATTGTTGGAACTCTGACAATATACAGGTGAAACTTGAAAAATTTGAATATTGTGCAAAAGTTTATTTATTTCACTAATGCAACTTAAAAGGTGAAACTAATATATGAGATAGACTCATTACATGCAAAGCAATATAGTTCAAGACGTGATTTGTCATAATTGTGATGATTATGGCTTACAGCTCATGAAAACCCCAAATCCACAATCTCAGAAAATTATAATATGGTGAAAAGGTTAAATATTCTAGGCTCATAGTGTCCCACTCTAATCAGGTAATTAAGCCATAACACCTGCAAAGGGTTCCCGACCTTTAAATGGTCTCTCAGTCTGGTTCAGTAGGAATCACAATCATGGGAAAGACTGCTGACCTGACAGTTGTGCAGAAAACCATCATTGACACCCTCCATAAGGAGGGAAAGCCTCAAAAGGTAATTGCAAAGCACATTAATATAAAGTTATGTAGAAGGGAAAAGTGTGGAAGAAAAAGGTGCACAAGCAGCAGGAATGACCGCAGCCTGGAAAGGATTGTCAGGAAAAGGCCATTCAGAAGTGTTGGGGACTTTCACAAGGAGGGGACTGAGGCTGGAGTCAGTTCATCAAGAGCACCACACACAGACGGATCCTGGACATGGGCTTCAAATGTCGTATTCCTCTTGTCAAGCCACTTCTGAACAACAAACATCAGAAGCGTCTTACCTGGGCTAAAGAAAATCAGACCTGGCCTGTTGCTCAGTGGTCCAAAGTCCTCTTTTCTGATGAGAGGAAATTTTGCTTCTCATTTGGAAAGTCCAGTGTGAAGTTTCTACAGTCTGTGTTGATTTGGGGAGCCATGTCATCTGCTGGTGTTGGTCCACTGTGCTTCATTAAGTCCGGATGCAACCGTCTACCAGGAGATTTTGGAGCACTTCATGCTTCCTTCCGCAGACAAGCTCTATGGGGATTCTGACTTCATTTTTCAGCAGGACTTGGCACCTGCCCACATTGCCAAAAGCAATACAAGGACATTTTTCTAAATCAGTTAACATAATAAGAGGCACTAGGCAACTCTCCCCACTCATATTCGCTATAGCCATAGAAACTTTAGCAATTGCTATTCGCCAAAATCCAAACATTTAGGGGGTAACCTGTGGAGATCAGATCCATAAATGTGGTTTGTTTGCAGATGACACTCTTTTATTTATCACATCCCCACTGACTTCACTACCAAACATTTGCCAAGTCCTAAATATTTTTTCTAAGATATCAGGTCTTATACACGACCGTTTTTCATGTCATGGAAAAAAACGTTTTTCTCGACGTGATTCCTTCTGCCCACTTCCTGGCACTGGTCTCACCGACGTCAGCACGTCGAAGTGCGACCAGCGTCACCACGCTGCACCTACAACGTTCCTACTCCCGATTGGACACAGATCGGGAGTGCCCGCCCTACTTCCGCCCTTCGTCTGGCGCGGACCTCGCTGGTGCTAATACGCACGCGTGGGTCAAACGCCATGACGGCGATCAAGTGGGCGGTATTATGGGACGCTCTGGGCTATTTAACAGGTCGCCGAATGTTGCAGCCACACCCTCAGACGAAGTCAGCCAATGACGAAACGCGTCAGGGTGTGGCCAACATCGGACGACCCATAGACTGTTAGCCTGGTGGATCAGGAACAGAGGAGCGCGCCTGAGCGCCAGAACCTGTACAATACATCCAGGAAGGATCAACAGGCACAGTACATTTTCATGCTTATTGTCTATTGCATTGTGGTACGCATATTTTAAAGGGGACCTGTGTTTTTTTTTTACAATAAACTTTTAAAACGGTAATACACTATCCAAAGTTTATTCCTTTATATGTACACAAGCAAGACACACATAAGCTGGAGTGGTGGAGAGTGCAAGACTGGTGGCAGAGGCTGATGTGTATCCAATGCTGTTTTTTATTCCTGGTCTGGTGAGTGCATCCCCATAAGGGGATAGTATCCCCCCACGTGGTGAAACACAACCCCCTGGTGATGAGGAGCACACATTGAGGAAGACACTATTTACTGCTGATGTCCACCTGCACCATTATTCTGATACCTATGTCAACATAGAACTTTCATTCAGAGCTCATACTCTGTTTTTTAGCGCTGCTACAGTACACATTGAACTGCTTGGACTGCATAGTCATTTATACATTTCCTTGGTTTACTGTCATTTGCAATATTTTCTTTATCTAAGCGGCTGCTTATTGTGTATCTAGGTGTCTCTTTTTCCTGTACATCATTTATCTTAATTGCTGACTCCTGTGCGCTGAGCAGTGCTTCATCATTAGGAAGGGCGGATTTAAGCACTTTTTCATACAGTGATTCCTGTCAAGCCTGCCTTGCATACACACAAACGTGAAAAAAAATGCTTGAGCAAAGCGCAGTGACGTACAACACATACAATGGCACTATAAAGGGGAAGTTCCATTCGAATGGCGCCACCCTTTGGGCTGATTGTGCAAATTTCCCTTCTCATAACTTGCTTCTGTGCATGCGTGTTTTTTTCCCCATCGTTAAAGCCTACACACGACCGTTTTTAATGACCAATTTAAAAAATTGCATTTTTCTAGTGATGAAAAATGGTCATGTGAACGCGGCATAAGAGTCAATTATACAAAATCACAAGCCCTTAACGTCTCGCCCCCCCTTCCTTACTGAAGCAGTCATTTAAATTTGAATGGCAGGACTCTTCTATCAGATACCTAGGCATCACACTGACAGCTCGCACGGAGACCCTCTATGATCACAACTACCCGCCACTATATAGGAAATTGGAAAATGATCTTAAAACCTGGTCCAAACACGAATTGTCCTGGCTGGGCAGGATAAACTCAATCAAAATGACTTAAAATCACTTTAGAGCAAGATCCTCAAGTATATTTGGGGTACCACTGGCTACCATATAACCCAGAACATTCTATTTCTTCACAGACGCAGGGGAGGTCTAGGTCTCCCAGATTTACACAAATACTTTATCGCAGCAAGATTAGCACAGCTCTCCTCGATGTTCTCAATGTCTGAACAACCAGATTGGATCAAGATTGAAAATCAGGCAATACCCTGCTTTTGCCTTGATTATCTTTTATGGTGTCCACCCAAGAAACGACCACCTATAATGGCTCCTACCCTTTCTCAATCTTTTGCTCTTTGGGACAGATTTAGGAATCATCTGGCTCTTGTCTCTACAGGAGGCCTGCTAGAACCTCTATTCAGTAACTCAGATTTTCCCCCGAGTCTAGATTTTGAGGCATTCAAATGGTGGACGGATAGGGGACTATACCGTATAGGAAATGTCTTTAATTCTGGGGTTCCTATAACCCTTAACCACTGTATCAAAATATTAAAACTCCCATACTCTGAAAGATTGCGCTTCTGTCAAATTTTACGATTCTTAAATCACCTTTGGAGGTATAAACCATTACCGCTCCAATTTACGAAACATGGTGTGGTCGAGCATTTCAGTGATATACTCGTCCCTCACTCACACTACAGCAAAGACCTCTTATATGAAAGCCTGGGAAACAGACTTCCAATACAACTGGGACCTGGATACCTGGCATAAAGCTTGCTCAAAGTCCTTTAAAGGTATTCTGAACATATATCTAATGGAAGCTAATACCAAGGTTCTAACCAGATGATATCTTACCCCCACTAAATTAGCTGCCATATACCCATCATTAGACCCTTCTTGCTTTAGAGGATGCCAACTTTCAGGATCTATGGCCCATATCTGGTAAGAATGTCCTAGGATTCACCACTTTTGGAGCAAAGTTTTTAATTTGATCCTCCGGGTGATTGATTGTCAGGTTTCCAGGTCTCCATCTGTAGCTCTTCTAAATGCTCATATACCTCAAATAACTAAGACTACGCAAACATTAATCCATTTTATTCTCACAGGAGCCAAGATAACTATAGCTAAGGCGTGGAAGAAATCGAAACCCTTCCTTTCAGATGTCAAATGAAAAATATCCCGAAATTTGAAAAAGAATGGGAACCATGGGCTAGTTATATTGGGATTTCACTTAATCAAGATGTTCCATTGTTCTCTCATTACCCAACAACATTAAGCTAGGCATGTACCCTCTCTCTTTTTCTCTTTCCCTTTCTATTCCCAGTTCTCTGCTTTCCTTTTTATTGTTTATTTTATGATAAGGATTCCTGGAGATGTTTTTAAGGAACATATTTACATATTTTTTATCTAATATTATTGGATAGTTGCGTCATAGATTGAATGAGTTACAATCCTATTTAATTGGTTATATCTTTTGTGAAGAGAGTGGGGGCTACACTGTAAGTCCATGAAATAGACTGGGGATTCCCTCTTCGGGCACAGCATGATCCCTATAGGGGTGCCCCGGAGAGATATGGATCTTCATTATTTTAAAGGACGGTTTAAAAAGGCCTTCTTGACATAGCCTAACCTTACAAATAATTTTCAGAATATTTAATGTTATAATTTATAAGATCCTCTCTTCTTCTTCTTATTTTTTTAGGCTATTGAATTTCATTCCTACATTATCATCCTCCGGGATGTACCATTTATGTAATGTAATGTCTTATGATTTACTTTATGTTTTTTTTTTCTAAATAAAATATTTTGAAAGGAAAAAAAAAACATACTTCCCTTTTAAGTAAGGTGGTTTACCTATCCAGCATTCACATAAATTCAAATATCGATTTTGGTACAGACAGGCTCTTTAAGCTCAATAACAATTGTCCTCTAGGCTTTGCATGTCAACTTTATTTGTCTTCTGTGTTTCAGCTATGTTCAGAATGTAGGATGATCTCACCAAAGGATTTCTGATTGCCAATTACCGTACTTTGTTTGATCCATTAAAATTTTTTCCTATGGGTCAGGATAAAGAGAACATTAATCTCTGTGTTTCGTGTTTGCCTGTTGATGTTTACTCTCGACTTTCTGTTACTATCACCAGCCAGATCCTTCACTGCCTGCATTTACCCTGATTACCGCTGACACTAATTGGAGGTCAGGTTCAGATCTGTGGAGGCGGAGGTCCTACATGCCTAGACCATTATTACCCCCATTATGGGTAAATAAAATTACATTCCATACACAGGTGGGTCTAAGTCTATATCTACTGGGCTGGGATTAGAGACAGGATCAGTCTCATACCGTAGGCTTATATCTATGTATTCTTAAAGGGAAGGTCAAGGCTTTTTAATTTTTTTCTCATACACTTGTAAATGAAATCAGCATAGTGTAAATAATTTGTGTGCAAATATTTTTTTATATCTTGTTTCTATGTAATTTGTAATGATATATGTTACATGATGGCAGTTATATTCATTCATTCCATACGCAGCCTTTGCTTTCTGATCAGTGGCAGCCCATCCATAGGGGCGCAAGAGCGCCGCCCCCCCCCCCCTTCCCGTAACTAGTCACCAAAAAAAAAAATGTAAAGTTCCTTTAAAAAACAAAAAAAAGTCCTTTAAGTGCACTGTTTATAGGCACCAAACAAAGTGCACTTTTGGCAGCGTGACGTCTGTGCAATCACGTGATTGCAGATGAGACACTTCATTGGCTGCTTTTGGGAGTTCATTGTGGCACAAAACAATGTGCTGCAACACTGCCATATTGCAGTCATTGTCTTTGTTGTCGGGTTTTCTCTAGGCACCAAGATAGGACATGGGCGTTGCTTCCCTCGAAGCCGCTGCGTCACTTCCGCCTTCTCTGTGCCAGTGTGAAAAGTGTGAAAAGAAGTGACGCCACGGCTCTGTGGATGGAACGCACGGCCCGCGCGGCGCCTTCTTGCAGAATCGGCTGGGTTGGTAGGTTCAGAGAGTGAACCAAAATGTAAAATAATTAATGAAAGAAAAAAATATATCGTCTTTTACTATTTACAATGATTGCTAAGTTTTCTACATGTGGTCAGTGAGGTTTATTTAGGTTTTTGGATGGACATTTACTAATGGTGAACACAGAGGCAGTGATAAACACACATGACAATTCTTTGAAGCTAAGTCCTGATCTGTGAGGCTGAGCTGCATATACCCTGATCGGTGAGACTGAGCTATATACAGTACTCTGTCCTGTGATGCTGAGCTTTATACTCTGTCCTGTGATTCTGGGGCTGTATACTCTGTCCTGTGATGCTGAGATGTATACTCTTTCCTGTGATTCTGGGGCTGTATACTCTGTCCTGTGATGCTGGGGCTGTATACTCTGTCCTGTGATGCTAAGCTGCATACTCTGTCCTGTGATTCTGGGGCTGTATACTCTGTCCTGTGAAGCTGCGATGTATACTCTGTCCTGTGATGCTGGGGCTGTATACTCTGTCCTGTGATGATGGGGCTGTATACTCTGTCCTGTGATGCTGAACTGTATACTCTGTCCTGTGATTCTGGGGCTGTATACTCTGTCCCGTGATGCTGGGGCTGTATATTCTGTCCAGTGATGCAGAGCTGAATACTCCTGACACTATGGGTGTAAGCAAGTGGAATACAGGGGACGGAGTGGGTGCCCCCCCATCCTAAACCGTAATCAGCCACCACTGTTTTTCTGATTTGTAGCTCTATACAACAGTTGTGGTTTACTGCTCCTTCTCACAATGCAAGTCAATTGTTCTTGCCAATCCAATCTATTAACCTTCTATGAAGAGGTTAGCTGCCATCTAGATAAAGGAAGTGTCACGAAAGGAGATTCCGCAGTCCTGTCAACGTCAGGGGAATTCAGCCCCAGCGCGTGCGCATTGGCGCGCGTTTGCGCGCGCATGCTTGCGTTCGTGTGCGCGGTGCGCGGCGCGGGAGTGCGCGCGCCCGCTGACGGCGTTTGGCGCCAAGGAAACGCTATTTAAACTGGTCAGTCCCTCACCATCTTGCTGACCAGTCTACAGCGTTTACCTGAGAACCTGCATCTGCTACCTATTGTTCACCTGTTTACCTGACCCGGCTTTCCTTGACCTTCCTTGTCTGCAACCTGCCTTTGACCCCGGCTTCATCTGACTACGGCTCCTGCTCAATCCCTGGCTTGTCGCTGCACGCCCGTGTTACCGACCCGGCTTGGACTACCACTATTCTCTGGACTTTCCTTGTTACCTGAACCACTTACCGGTGACCCGACCGGCTTACTTACCTGCCTGATCCCTGTACCTGCAAGTGCCATACCACCATCTCGTCTGCTGCTTAAGTGCCCTGCCTGAACCAGTATACCTACCTGCTACCGTTCCTGGACCACTACTCAGCTTTACCACCAGGCACTTGTGTCCCTCCGGACTCTTGACCCTCTGTCCATTCTACCAGGAGGTCTTGGGTCGGAGGCTTACGAGAGGCCGCTCCCTGCACGTTGGGCTCTATAACCAGGTACGTGACAGGAAGGCCCGTAGATGTGGTGTATATGGATTTTGCAAAAGCATTTCGATACAGTTCCCCATAAACGTTTACTGTAAAAAGTAAGGTCCGTTGGCATGGACCATAGGGTGAGTACATGGATTGAAATCTGGCTACAAGGGCGAGTTCAGAGGGTGGTAATAAATGGGGAATACTCAGAATGGTCAGGAGTGGGAAGTGGGGTCCCCCATGGTTCTGTGCTGGGACCAATCCTGTTTAATTTGTTCAGGATGGGGTAAACAGCTCAATCTCTGTATTTACTAAGCTCTGGAGCAACTGCACTTGCAGAGTACAACTTTGCGTGCCTATTTGCCTTTAGTAAATCCACCCCAATGGGTCTGCCAATTCATTTTACTGCCCTGCAGCCTCATGTATACACACCCTTTGTTCATTACAAAACAAAAAACTATTTTGGATAGTGTACGGGACTAATAACAATTTTGTCTGTTTTTAATTGTTGTCTTTTACCCCTTATCCCATTTTTCACACATAGAGATTGATTTACTAAAAGAGTAGTGCATGTTCACTTTGCAAAGCAAATTGCCATTAGCTTAGTGAATGAAATAATGTTGTGGTGACCTCAATCATCCAATCGTGTGTGAGTATTTTTTTTTTTTTCATTTTCCTTCCATATGATTGGAAATCCTTTTCAAAGAGAATTTTGTCGTAGCTTCACGTCTATTCCTTTAGTACAGTGGTCATCAACCCTGTCCTCAGGGCCCACTAACAGGCCAGGTTTTATGTATTACCTTGGAGATGCAGACTAGAATACTGCAATCACTGAGCAGCAAATGATATCACCTGTGATGTATTTCAGTTATCTTGCAAACCTGGCCTGTTAGTGAGCCCTGAGGACAGGGTTGATGACCACTGCTTTAGTTCATCAACCCTATAATGCTCAATTCACAAAGTTTTATGTCATGGATATGCAATAATGTCTGGCAGCTTTCCTGTCTCTTCATGTGTTCATTAGAGGCCTGACTCTCTTATCTGGCTGCCTTTATCATCTCTCCTCCCTGTATGGCTCCACCGCAGGCCATCCCAGGAACTCTATATTAACCACTGCACTGCTGGTCTGCTGTGCTGATCAACGTTGTGTGTTAGCATTGTGTTCCTGCTTGCCGTGTGCTACGTTATCTCTGTGTACTGATTTTGGCTTGTCTCCGACTACTCCTGTTTGCCTGTGACCCTGACCCTTGGCCTGTCCCTTGATTATCCTCGTCTGCTTGTTCCCCCAACCTCGGCTTATCCCTCACTATCTCTTGTGTCCTGAGTGGCTGCTTCCCCTCTCACCCTACGGAGCGTGACCTAGGGGACTCCGAGGGCCGCGACCTGGATCCAGTTGCAGTGAAGGCCATCCTCATCGCTAGAGGCTCTGGTGAATACCAGCTGGATCTTAGACTCCGCGCCCTGGGGAATCTTGGGCTTAAGCTTCCTGTAGGTTCCCTGTTTGTGCCCCAGTGAACCTCTCCCCCATATCCACTCTGTGGTCCATCTGCAGCAGTCTGCTATAGGGTTCACTACCTTGTGGTGCACCCCTGACTCCAACGGTGTGCACTTGTCATCTGGCCACAGGTGACCTGACATTTTAACACAAGGTTAATGGCTTAATTTTAGCCATGTGGCTATCATTTTCAATGCTGATTGGCTGAACATACACTATGTTACCAAAAGTATTGGGACACCTGCCTTTACTCACACATAAACTTTAATGGCATTCCAGTCTTAGTCCATAGGTTTCAATATTTCGTTGGCCCACCCTTTGCAGCTATAACAGCTTCAACTCTTCTGGAAATGCTGTCTACAAGGTTTAGGAGTGTCTATAGGAATGTTTGACCATTTTTCCAGAAGCGCGTTTGTGAGGTCAGGCACTGATGTGGACAAGAAGGCCTGGCTTGCAGACTCATTCATCCCAAAGGTGTTCTATCGGGTTTAGGTCAGGCCAGTCAAGTTCCTCCATCCTAAACTCACTCATCCATGTTTTTATTGACCTTGCTTTGTGCACTGGTGTGCAGTCATGTTGGAACAGAAAGGGGCCATTCCCAAGCTCTTTCCACAAAGTCGGTAGCATGAAATTGTCCAAAATGTCTTGGTATGCTGACGCCTTAAGAGTTCCCTTCACTGGAACTAAGGGGCCAAGCACAACCCCTGAAAAACAAACCCACACCATAATCCCCCCTCCACCAAATAATTTGGACCAGTACACAAAGCAAGGTCCATAAAGACATGGATGAGCGAGTCTAGAGTGGAGAGCTTGACTGGCCTACACAGAGTCCTGACCTCAACACGATAGAACACACGATAGAACACAGATGAATTAGAGCGGAGACTGCGGGCCAGGCCTTCTCGTTCACATCAGTGCACTGACCTCACAAATGCACTTCTTCATATTATTATGTATTCTACAAACACATTCCCATAGACACACTCCTAAACCTCGTGGACAGCCTTCCCAGAAGAGATGAAGTTGTTATAGCTGCAAAGGGAGGGCCAACTCAATATTGAACCCTACGGACTAAGATTGGGATGCCATTAAAGTTCATGTGCTTGTAAAGGCAGGTGCCCCAATACTTTTGGTAATATAGTGTAGCTGTCACCATTTTGAAAATAAGTATCTTTATCGTATTTAGCTTTGTGAAGTTAGCATATGGGGAGTCGTTGGTATAGGCAGTGAGGAGAAATTAAATATAATTGGATCCCATACAACAATAATCATCTGAAAGCATTTATATCCCTTCTTCACTGTATTAAACAATGCCTTATTGCTGTTTGTATCTCTTTTTGAAAGTTTTATTCTCACTTTCTGTCCACACACCTACATCCAATGACACAGCATAAGAATGCAGGGTATCTTAGTAGGAATGCTTTATCTAGTCTGTCCTCATACACTAGTTTAGTCCATCTGCAGGGTATTAGAATGTTATAAACAAAGAGGAAAAAAAGGAAAAATAAAAACATTTAGAGCCGGTCCACACTACCGCGACTTGGGGGGCGACTTGTGTTGGCCCAAGTCGCGCGACATGACAAATTACATTAAAGTGAATGAGAGCCATCTTAATGCACACTACTGAAGTCGCTCCGACTTCAGAAAAGGTTCTTGTACTACTTCAAGGCGACTTGTATCCTCTGATTTCAATGGAAGTCGCCTCCAAGTCGGATCTCCTGTCTTAACTGAAGCAACTTTACAGGAAAAAAAACTTGTTTTCTCAGGAAAACCCCTCCCTCCTACAGAGCTGATTACTGTTTGATTGGCCACTGGCAAAGTCGCCTGTCCTCCAAGTCGCGCTGAAGTCGCCTCGCAAAGTTGCGCCCAGAGTCGCGTTGCGCCTGTGTGAACCGACTTTTACACAATCTCTGAATAAAAAAAGACAATAAAAAGCAAATTCTGTTTATTTTCCAACAACTTTTCTAGACCTGATATGGTTTCTCAGATAACCGTTCCATAACACCTCTTTCCAATAAATTCAAATTAATGTTCCTCGGAATGTTTCCGTTACCAGTTAGAAAAAAGAGTTGCATTTCTAATGCCCTTGTTGATATATTCTTTCTGTCAGTGTAATTAAAAATGATTTATCCTCCTCAAAACTGTAGCAACTTATGAGACTCACAGACAGCGGAGATGTTAAAGTGAGTCTGTCAGTTTAATAAGCCCATTACCTTTTCAGACCTTCTAGTGAAGACAGCCAGAGCACAGAGACTTATAATATTAAGATAAATGTATTTCTCTATGTACACAGTGCTATCACATTCTGCATTTTCAAATTATGTATTCTACAGTCACCGCCCCCAAGGAGCTTATAAACTTTAATTTTCAACATTGACATCCGTTCCTGCCCCCGAGGAGCTTGTGGTCAATGCTGGATTTTCTCCTAGGCCCTTGAAGACTGGAACTTTTATTTTCAGTGCAGCATCCTTGGCTCTGGTATCTTTCAGCACAGGACTATGAAAATTTAGTACAACCTCTTCTGATTATGATATTCATAAATAAAGGAGGGGGGGGGGGGGTTGTAGAATTACAAAGTCATTTAGGGGTCAGGGTGCTTAGTTTAAATGCTGTGGTTAATATTAGAGTTTTTTTAGGATTCAGTTAATCCAACTTGTTCCCTAATTGCTCCCTCTCTTTTTTTTGTTTTTTCTTATACTTAACCTTTCCAGATGTCTTTTGACTGGTTGAGTGGTGGGTGATTGATCCTTAAAGTGGTTGTAAACCTTTTACAACCACTTTATGCTACAGGTGGGCCTATATTAACCCTCCTAGCAGTATTCCCGAGTCTGACTCGGGGTGAGATTTTTATACCAAAAGCGGTAACCCCGAGTCAGACTCGGGCTTGCCTCGCTGCAGCAGCAGACAAAGTTACTTACCTTGTCCCTGGATCCAGCGATGCCACCGCGCTGTGTGAGCGAGCGGGACCTCGCTCGATTCACACAGTGTCCTCCTGTGCCGCCGATCTCCATTCCCTGCGACGTTACGACGCACGGGAGCGGAGAACGGCGCCAAATTCAAAAAGGTAAACAAACACATTACATACAGTATACTAAGGGAGCTGCGGTGGCCTAACGCGATTGGCACTGCGCTGACAAGCCATTCACCTCTGCAGCTAGGGGTTCGGATCCCGGTCTCGGCTACATGTGAATTGAGTTTGGTGGTCTCAGCCGGTGGGTGTGCTATGCGAGGTAAGCCTGTGCTTAGTACGCCCACCCCCCTCCCACAAAAACCACCACACGCACTCGAAATTGGGTTAACACACACGCACTTTGACCACGCGGTCTCTAAAAGAGAGGTGAAGGACTAACGGGGCTGGTTGAGCGGGCTAATCCTCTCACTCCCTTATAGGGAGTCCCTCTGCCCCGTTGGGCTTCAAAGCGGAGCAGGTAGGGCGGGCTGTGTGGGAGGACCCCCTCACACACCCGCCATTGCCACCCGGGGCATGGAGAAAGGTGGCAGATTGCCTACTCCCAACTCATGCAATCCGGCTCCTCTCTCGAGTACACGCACAAAAAAATACACTTTAAAAAAAAAAATACATACAGTATACTGTAATCTTATAGATTACAGTACTGTATGTAAAAAATACACACCCCCCTTGTCCCTAGTGGTCCGATTACAGGAAGCTGTGTACACTGTCCTGTCACTAGGAAGACTGGGGAAATGCATTTCCCCCTTCTTCCTCACGTGACACGATCGCAAGTATGCCCACGGACACCGAGTCCGCGGGACCTGCGGACGGAGTCACTGAGCTTGCGGCGCGCGTGCGTCCACAATGCCGCTTCTTAAAGGGCCCATGCCATTCTGCCGACCTATATCTGCGTGCGGCGATCGGCATGTGGTTAATGAAGCTGAGAGGGATGCTGATGACATCACGGTCACTCTCTACATCTTAAGGCTCTGTTTACACCTAGGCGTATATACGCCTGAAGCGCGACGCCGCAGCAGCCCCTAAGACGCTGGAGGGATGATTTTACATTGCCCTCTATGGAGATGGTTCACATCTCCACGCCGAACGCCGAACACCGTACGCCTGCCGCCTGAAAACAAGTCCCGGACCTTTTTTTCAGGCGGCTTTCGGCGTTCGGCATAGGAGATGTGGACCTGGGGGTAAGCTGCATTCACAATCGCGGCGTTTTGTCGCCGCAAATCGCGGTACAAAACGCCGCAATTTGTCGCCGCTTTTCGCGGGACAAAACGCCGCGATTAGGTACGCCAAGGTGTGAATGCAGCCTTATATTCTGAGTGCAGCGTGTTGCGGTGACATTCCATCAGAGGGCTTCTGGTTTGAAAAACTCTGAGCGTAAAATGGGGTAAATTAAGGGTCATGTCTTAAGTGTTGAAAGGGTAATAAGAAATATTAGTTTTGGGTGGGGGGATTAAGGGGTTTAGTTAAACGGTTGGTTAAGTGTTTAGACGTGTTTTACTGTAAGATACTTTTTTTCAGTTAAAGAGAGTTATGCCCTGTACACACGATCGGTTCGTCTGATGAAAACGGTCCGATGGACCTTTTTCATCGGACAAACCGATCAAGTGTGGGCCCCATCGTTTTTTTTCCCATCGGTGAAAAAAAATAGAACCTGTTTTAAAATTTTCTGATGGTCAGAAACCGATAGAAAAAAATGATCGTCTGTGGGGAAATCCATCGGTCAAAAATCCACGCATGCTCAGAATCAAGTCGACGCATGCTAGGAAGCATTGAACTTCGTTTTTCTCTGCACGTCATTGTGTTTTACGTCACCGCGTTGGATACGATCGGATTTTTAACTGATGGTGTGTAGGCAAGACTGATGAAAGTCAGCTTCATCGGATATCTGATGAAAAAATCCATCGGTCCGTTTTCATCGGATGAACCGGTCGTGTGTACGTGGCATTAGAAAACAATTCTGAATTGTGCTTCTATTTCATCCATAAAGCCCTACACTGAAAGCTACTAGTATTGGTCTGGGGTTGTCGTTTGTAGGCACAACATCTAGGGCAAGGGTCTCTAAACATTCTAAACAAAGGGCCAGTTAACTGTCTATTAGGATTTTGGGGGGCCAGACTGTGGCCAGTGGGATTAGAAAACACCTTGGCATCATGATCAGTGGAAGTAAACAGTGCCTTCTCATTGGTTTTAATGGTAGGAATAGTGCCCCAGCAGAAGAAATGGTACTCTATTGTTGGTATTTTATGGGGGGGAATGGTGCCCTATCATTGGTGTCTGTGGGAGGAATAGTGCCCCATCATTGGTGTTAGTGGATAAAATGGTGCCTCAAGGGCCGGATATAGGCAAGTAAAGGGCTGTAGCTTGGAGACCACTGATCTAGGGTGTACAATATTGTCAGGGTTTACAAAGGAGGAAAGAATTTAAACATTGTACTTAGGAAAACTGCTATGCAGGGTACTTTCAACTCTAACATCTGCATCTCTTGCCTTGTACACACAACCGTTTTTCACGACGAGAAAACTGCCATTTTTTATATTGGACGCGAAAACGGTTGTGTGTATGCTCCCTAGCAGTTTTCTCGACAAAAAAACTGCCCACAAAAAAAATGAAAGCAGCTTTCTTTTTTCTCGTCGTGTTTCTCGTCAGTTTTTCGCGAAATTGTGTATACTTTTCTGAGGGGGGAAAAAACACGCGTGCTCAGAATCAAGTATGCAGTCCAAAAGCAGCCCAAAGGGTGGCACCATTTAAAAGGAACTTCCCCTTTATACTGTAGTCCCGTCGTACGTGTTGTACGTCACCTCGCTTTAGTCGGACATTTTTTTGCATGAACGTGTGTATGCAAATCAGGCTGGAGAGGAACCACGTCGGGAAAAACTGCTGAGAAAAATGGTTGTGTGCACGAGGCATCTGTGTTAGTGGGGAATGCTGCCTAGGACCAGTGCAGTCCCACAAGTTTGTAATTGGACTATAGGAGGAAACCCACACAAACATTGAGAGAATATACAGTACCAACCCCATGTACAAATGTGTTTCTGGTGGAAATATATTAAGAAACTCACCTCAAAGGGTTATTAAACTTACAGAATCTCTTTTATTCACTTTAAATATAGGTGATAAACTTTCTAGACAGCAGTCAGAATGGTTTAACCCAACAATCATGTGTATGAATGTAAAAGATTCACTTTGGCTACCACCTGTTTGCACCCAGTGATGGAGAATTGCTTGTCCTTTGTAGTGTAATATTTTAGCTGTCCTGTCAAGCTTTCAATGTTGTTATTGTCTGGGTAAAACCCTTCCCGTAAGAGTTCATCTAAAAAGCAATTGGCGATATGGCTTTTCTCCAACAAAGTGAAAGGGACAATTTCAGCAATATCCCACATTCGGTGGTGCTGTTTCAAAGAAGATTGGATAATGCTTTTCAGTTCTTGCCGAACGTTCAAAACATCGCTGGATGAATTTTGCAGGATGAACTTGGTCACCTCATTTCCTCCAATGTTGCTGATTAAGATGTAGACTGCATTGAGATACTCATTGTTTTGGTTTAAGTAAAAGTAACTTTGTAACGTGTCTAAAAGTGGAAGGGGCATATGCTCCATTTCATCAAATATAAAGACAGGAATTTTTTCCTCAATTTCTGCCCGAGTCACCATGTCTGAGATCAAGTCCACTAAACTGTTCTTACAAGCCTCAATATCACTATCTTTCGGGCAGTTGTGCATGACATAGTATTGTATAACAAAATCATTGTCCATGACTGCACGAAAGTGCTTGGCCAATATACGTCCCATGTGGCTCTTACCAACACCACTAGGGCCGTTCATTGACATCACCAATGGCTTATTATGACAATGAGTTGCCAGGTAGTCCTTCAGGTGATCCATTATTCCCTCAATGGCATACTTTTGTCCAAATACTTCCCGATGCATTGTTTTCTCAAGTCCATCTAGTTCATATTTTATCACATTGTCATCCAAGTTCTCAATAGCATTCAAAATTTGGAAGCAAATGATCCCAACTAACAACATTAGGCATCGTTTTGCTTTGCTTTTCTGTTCCACTGGTAAATACCTTTTGGAGTTTCCTGGATAAAGTACCGCTCTGGACTTCTTACGTTTTTTCTTACGCTTAAGACTACTTAAGGTAACCTGCTCCAAGGTTGGAGTGTCAAATTTAAAAAAGTTAGGTGTTTCACAGCTGGAGGGCCTATAGATGGAATGCTCGGTAGACAGCTGCCGACGAAAAAGGCAAGATTTATTATTATCCAAAGGTCTCTTGCCAGACAGATCCAAGGCAAGATGGCTTTTTTTAAATGTTCGAATTTTTCTGCGTATTCGGATTGCGGCACGAATAGGAGTGACCAGTGAGATTTTGTGTTCTGTGGCTGGAGCCTCTGGAATAGGTTCCATATTGTCCATTTTTACAGTTTGTTGAAAATTGTGGAGCTAGATGTCCTACAATAAAAATAGAAACGTTTTATTGGAAAACTGTAAAGTAATTGGATTTCCACATTTATGGGTTGAATTGATTCTCAATCCGCACAATATCTTACAAGTTTCTGATATACAATAGGTTGAGCATTCCTCTCACTTATCCATTTTTTCCAATCTAGGTTAAAGGGGTTGTAAAGGTAAAAAATGTTTTCCCTAAATAGTTTCCTTTACCTTAGTGCAGTCCTCCTTCACTTACCTCATCCTTCCATTTTGCTTTTAAATGTCCTTATTTCTTCTGAGAAATCCTCACTTCCTGTTCTTCTGTCTGTAACTACACACCGTAATGCAAGGCTTTCTCCCTGGTGTGGAGAAAGCCTCCCGAGGGGGGAGGGGGCGAGCAGGAGTGTCAGGACACCCACTAACACACAGCTTTTTTCTCTATCTGCAAAGTAGAGAGTGTCCTGGCTTGCCTGCTTGCCCCCTCCCCCCTCAAGAGGCTTTCTCCACACCAGGGAGAAAGCCTCACATTACGGTGTGTAGTTACAGACAGAAGAACAGGAAGTGAGGATTTCTCAGAAGAAATCAGGACATTTAAAAGCAAAATCGAAGGATGAGGTAAGTGAAGGAGGACTGCACTAAGGTAAAGGAAGCTATTTAGGGAAAAATAAATTACCTTTACAACCCCTTTAAAGCTAAAGTTTAGTCATTTTGGGGGGATACAGCATTAAATTCAATAATTACATGTAATAGGTTGTATCCATGTCTGCTTCTTGTAAAAATCCACTCTTCATGCTGCCTTCATAGATGTGGGATACTGCCCTGAGCACTTCCAGAGCTGCTTGGGTTAACAGCAGCCACAGTCTGCAGGACATTGGAAACACACCATTGCACATACATTGGAAACACATTGCACATAGCTAATATGAAGGGCTGGATTAACAAAGGGGCTATTGGAGCTGCAGCTTCAGGCCCCTTACCTTAAGATAGGCCCATTTGCCCAAAAAAAAAAGAAGTTTGTGCATCATAGAGACCTCAAATGCCGAAGACCTACCCAGCCACTGGTCAAAATCTGCGACTCCTAGGACCTATGGTTCTGGATATACGAGGCTCCTTGCACAGCCTGTCAGAAGCTACATACAGAGCGGCCAGTTTAAATACAAGCTGGCACACTCTGTTTGTAGCAGACTGAGAGGATGAGCTCACAGTGCCTCTCCTCACTTCTTATCAGAGGCACTGAGCTCAATGGACAGCTTGGAGCCTTGTACCAATGGTAAAGAACCATTAGCCCCAGCTGTCCAATAAAAATGTGTCATAGATAAGGGCATGTGTCGAAAAGACACATGTTCCCTTCCAGCTCAGCCCTCTTAATTAGGAGGAAAAAACATGGGTTTATAGGCATAAGGTTTACCCACAATCTCATGTTTTTCTCACACTGTTGAGAGGAAGAATGAGAATCTTCTGCTGCTGAAAAGGCACTGCTTTAATCAAGCTAAATCATATATTTATATGCTATATTGTATAACATAATAATTTATTATTTATCTATTAACTGTGAAATTACTGGTTTGAAGTTATAACTTCAAACTTCAGTAATTTGTCCGTTAAGCCACATGCTTGAGTAAAGTTTTTAAAAATATATATATTTTTTGGAAAGAAACCGTTTCATAAATAATAATAAAAAAAGATTTTTGTATACTATGAAAGATGATGTTACACCGAGTACATAAATACCTAACGTGTCACGCTTTAAATTTGCGCACACTTGGAATGGCGCCAAACTTTGTTACTTAAAAATATCCATAGGCGGTGCTTTAATTTGTTTTACAGTTTACATGTTTAGTGTTAGAAAGGAGGTCTAGTGCTAGAATTATTGCTCTCACTCTAACGTTCGAGGCGTATATAACCTCACCGCACGTCCCTGACCCAAATCTTAAAAATAGAATTTGACAGGGCTGTACGAATGCCGTAGGTGTGATGCTTTACTTCACAGCTGCAACTTTTTTTTGTAATTTCTTTAGCTGCAGCATCTTTAACTCAGCCTGCAGAGTTTGACAGGCAGCACCGCCTGTCAAATGCGCCTACTGATTTCAATGGGCTCACTCTGCAACTGCAAGCCAAACTCGCCTGCAGTAGCAGCATAGTCCAATAATGTAAAACTACCATTCAGCAATGTAAAAAAAAAAAAAAACAAGGAGGCGGCAGTAGCACCTCATGAACGTCTGTCAGCTGCTGCCACTACCACTCGTTTAAAAGTAATCCACCACAGATCACTTTTCAGAGTGCGGTAATCATTACCGCAAATGTGAAAGAAACTTGAAACACATCATCCATTTCACACTCACCACCAACCAGGTCACTCAACAGCCACTTCCCATATTAGCCACCTCCATTCAACTTATGTCACAGGTCATCTGCAGGTGACAGACCCTACTCCAAAAGATATCACTCCCAGTTTCTCCCCCCATCGATATCCCTCCATGACCACCTCACATCCCCCCACTGACAGACCTCTCTCCCCAGCCTGTGCCCACACACCCTCTCACCTGCTGACCTGTGGATGGGGAATCAATCCAAAGAATACAATGATCAGTGTTGCTAAATATAGCTGGCAGCACTGATTGTTTTGGGAAAAACTTGATAGGCTGGATTTACTCAAGTCGATTAATAGATTGACTTGTGTACAATCAGCTAGCCTATACATAAATCGACTATGGCTGGTCCCTGCCTAATTGGCTTAATTTTAATCCATGTATGGTCCGCTTAACCACTATGCAGTCCCTATATATCCTTCCACAAACCTTTACATTACTTCTTCCCAGATTCCTTCATCCTCCTCACCTGTACATAGTGCCCACTGTCATACCCTCCACACTTCTCTCCTATACTTAGTGTCTACTGTCATACCCTCCACACTTCTCTCCAATACATAGTACCCACTGTCATACCCCCCACACTCCTCTCCTATATATAGTGCCCACTATCATACCCTCCACACTTCTCTCCTATACATAGTGCCCACTGTCATACCCTCCACACTTCTCTCACATACATAGTGCCCACTGTCATACCCTCCACACTTCTCTCCTATACATAGTGCCCCCTGTCATACCCCCCACAATCCTCTCCTGTACATACTGCCCACTGTCATACACTTCTCTCCTGTACATAGTGCCCATTGTCATGTCACCCACTTTACTGTCCTGTACATACTGCCCACTGTCATACCCTCCACACTCCTCTCCTATATATAGTGCCCACTGTCATACCCTCCACACTTCTCTCCTGTACGTACTGCTCACTTTCATACCCTCCACACTCCTCTCCTGTACTTACTACCCACTGTCATACACTTCTCTCCTGTACATAGTGCCCGCTGTCATACCCCCCAATCCTCTCCTGTATATACTGCCCACTGTCACATACTTCTCTCCTGTACATAGTGCTCACTGTCATACCCTCCACATTCCTCTCCTGTGCATACTGCTCAGTGTCATACCCTCCACGCTCCTCTCCTGTACATACTGCTCACTGTCATATATTTCTCTTCTGAACATAGTGCCCTCTGTCATACCCTCCACATTCCTCTCCTGTACATAGTGCCCACTGTCATACCCTCCACACTCCTCTCCTGTGGATGATCCCTGATGTAGCATGGATGAGCCATGGATGAGCATGAATGAGCCATGGATAGGGATGCATGAGCCATGGATGAACCATGGGTGAGCCATGGATGGAGCATGAATGAGCCATGGATGGGGATGCATGAGCCATGGATGGACCATGGGTGAGCCATGGATGGAGCATGGATGAGCCATGGATGGATAAATGAGCCATGGATGAGCATGGATGAGTCATGGATGAGCCATAGATGGAGCATGGATGAGCCATGGATGGAGCATGAATGTGGATGAATGAGCCAGGGATGGGCACAGATCAGCGCTGTGGGAACTTCAGATCCAGCCCACAGTGCTGCTGCACCCGGCTCTCCCACTCTCCTCACACGCTGTACCGATCAGCGTGAGGAGAGGGGAGGAGTCGAACCGGACATACTCCGGTTTCTTTAAGTGATCATGTGGTAAAAGGCTGCTTTCACTGGCCCTTTACCCCAATCCGTGACACGACGGGTCTGGGAGACCCGACGGTCACGGACATTCCCGATTCTGGGAGGCCGTCATATGACGGCTGGCCAGAGTTATCCGACCATGCTGTAGCTGTCATTCGGCTATGGCCTGGTCGACAACTGGTTAAGAAACATATAAAGTCTCCCCTGACATAATAATATAGTAAACTTGGTGTTGAAATATTCGCTTTAAGGTCATCACAGAGGACAGGGGGGCAGGGCCGGCCCTAGCCCAAGGCAACATGTGCACTTGCCTTACGGCGCCGGCAGTGGACAGGGCAGAAAATTGAGTGGGTGTGCGGGGGGTGCGGCCGTGCAGGCACTGCTAACACCGCCCGCTGCCCCACACTGATCAGCGCCTCACTCTGTGGAGCGTATTGAAGCCGCCGGCGCCTCCTCCACTCTGTTTACATCCAGTGAGGAGGAGGAGCCCGAGGGACACATACTGCTGTGTGTATATCCGCGGCCACGCTGTTCTGAGGTCTGTACGTGTACTGTACTATTTTAAGTAGATGGACATGTGCGGGGGGGGGGGGCTGTCTATGCTGATGGAGGGCGTGTATACTGCGGGGGTCTCTGTACTAAGGAGGGATTCTGTACAGCGGAGCAACAGACGGACCAGACCAGCAGGCAGTGCGGCATCATCCTGAAGGCGACAGCGACCTGTTGAGAGACTTGGGAGCCACCCAGTGCACAGATTTGGAAGTTGGAACCGAGCGAGGAGGCGTTTTCGGTTCACCCTCTCATGGTAACAAACCCCAGACACATCGGACTTGTACCGGGAATCGGGATTGGGAGCTGGCTGAAGTGGGAGCGGTATGTAATATAACAAAGACAAAGTGCACATGGTATGCTGCATTGTATTGTATTCTTTTGTATTGTATTGTGTTGTGTATTGTATTGTGCATTGTATAATACAGCAGCACAATGCTGAACACCAGCAGCTATAGAGGGACAACAAATCCCAGCAATAATACATTATACAGGCTGGTTAATATATTATTGCTGGGATTTGTAGTTCCTCTATAACTGGTCAGTGGTAATCTGCATTGCGCAGTATAATCATTATACAGTGCAATGGAGAATACCACCAGCTATAGAGGACTACAAATCAAAGCAATAGTACATTATATACAACGCAATGCAGAATACCAGCAGCTATAGAGGACTACAAATCCCAGCAATAGTACATTTAGGGAACAACTGTTGATAAAATGCACTTTACAAAACCACAAATAGTTTGTTTGCTTTCTCTGTAAAAGATAAATAAGTTCAACGATCACTTTAAGCATCATAACCATTAAAGCTTAATGAAGCACAGATAAAATGTATGGTGTGTGTGTGCGTACGTGCATGCCGGGGGGGGGCAAATGCACAAAATGCGTCAAAATGCACCTTCGCCTGAGTTGGCAAAAATCCTTAAATCCTTGCACCGGCCCTGCAAGGGGGCACTCTTTACGTCTGTTTTCCCCATAACTCTGATACTCCCATATTTTATTTGGCCATTTTCCCAGGAGCTGATCGTATATAAAATCAAGCAAAAGACAGTTATCTCACTAAACATGCATTGCAAACAATATCTACATTTTTCAGAAACAGGAAGGAATGCTTTGCCACACGTCCACATTCAAGACAAGAGGAGCCAATACCGCAACTGACAAGCTTTATCTCACAATAAGAGAAACACAAGTTAATATTATCCTCTAACAGCTTTAACGTCCATGTGTATGTGACAACATCACTTCCTATTTTAAGTTCCTGAAGAGGACAGCAAGAGCTTCAGAGCAGAGACAGGCTGCGGAGTTACATAACTGGAGCTGAATAAACATCCCACCTTCATATTGTACTTTGCAACCTTTTGTTCTCAAAGAGAACCATACAGGAAAAAGATTAACCACTTAAGGGCCGGAAGAATTTGCCCCCTTAATGACCAGAGCACTTTTTACAATTTGGCACTGTGCTGCTTTAACTGGTAATTGTGCGGATAGAGCTTTCTTTTGGTGGTATTTGATAACCTCTGGGATTTTTATTTTTTGCAATATAAACAAAAAAACGACTGAAAATTTGGAAAAAAAATCGAATAAAATGTTCTACTTTTTGTTATAAAACCAAAAATCAAATAAACTCAATTTTAGTCATACATTTGTATATATATATACATGCGTATATTTATTGGTTTGTGCAAAAGTTATAGCGTCTACAAACTATGGTACATTTACTGGAATTTACGCAGCTTTTAGAAAATGACTGTCTATCTAATTTTTTGAGGTGCTAAAATGGCAGGGCAGTACAAGCCCCTCCTCCAAAGGACCCCATTTTGGAAAGTAGACACCCCAAGGAATTTGCTGAGAGGCATGTTGAGCCCATTGAATATTAAACTTTTTTGTCACAGTGACACAAAGTTGTCACTGAAATGATATATTGCTCACACATGCCATGGGTATATGTGGAATTACACCCCCAAAATACATTCTGCTGTTTCTCCGAGTACGTGGATACCACATGTGTGAGACTTTTTGGGAGCCCGAAAACCAATCACCACCTTCAGGCTTTCTAAGGGCGTAAAGTGGTGATTTCACAGTTTTAGAGGACCTAAAGTTATCAGATAGCACCCCCCCCCCACAAATGACCCCAATTTGGAAAGTAGACACCCCAATCTATTTGCTGAGAGGCATGTAATATTTTATGTTTTTCCACAAGCCCATTTTGACACTTTTGTTTTGAGGAAAAAAAAATTTACTAGCAAATACTTTGAACCCTATATATTTTTTTAAAGCAAAGGCCCTACAGATTAAAATGGTGGATGTTGCAATTTATTTTTTCACACAGTATTTGCGCATTGATTTTTCAAACTCAATTTTTTGGGAATAAAAAACTTTAAATTTTAATGCACTGAAACACACTTGTAACAGGAGGTCCGTGGGACCCAGAAACTCTTACACAGATTGAGCCAGGAAATAAGGGACATATGTTGGATTGTTTTAACAAGAATGTCTGCAAGACCTATTTACAGGTTGTTCATTCAGAACCCAACAGGTCAACAGAAGAGTGGCTCATTCAATGTGGGAACACAGACTGTTAAGGGGGTAATTAAGTCTGCTACTGTCATGTAAACTAACCTTAGTCTGGCTTCTAAAGACCTTTCCATTGTGTGATGCTAATTAACACTGTATTGTGTGAATTCCTATTGATGATAAATGTGTATTGAACAGCAGGTGAGAGGAGCCGTAGTCATGATGTCTGTCTGACTTGTCAGCTGTAGCTAATTAGCTCATGTGGATTGTGTCAGACCTGGCACCAGAAAGTCTACCCAAGATGTGTATTGGAGGCTCGTTATTGTATGATGTTGTGGTATGATGTATGTGGGTGGAGTGTGTCATTGTCCCTTTGATTACTGCAGCATGCTTTTTGGTGTATATAAGAAGCCTGAGTTTCCCATTAAAATCTATTTGTTTGAACCAGAGAACAGAGCTGTGTGTGTCTCGTTTCTGGGGAATCCTATGGGTCGTGTTCGCTGGATTGTGGAGTGTCGATAAGCTGTCGTGGGTTGGTGGAATGGAATATCGTAAACGGCGTTAACCCCTGACCGTTACAACACTATATTGCCCAAATGTTTGGTAAAATATAAAAAGATGATCTTATGCCAAGTACATAGATACAACTACATAGATAGTACATAGATACAACTGCAGTGGCGACAAACTACATGCATTTTTAAAAACCATTACAAGTTACCACTATGGAATTACAGAGGAGGTCTACTGCTAGAATTACTGCCCGCGGTCTGACGTCCGTGGTGATACCTCACATGCATGGTGCAATTGCTGTTTAGATACAACACGAGACCAACGCTTGCGTTCACCTTTGCGTGCGAGCACGGGACAGGGTGCTTTATTTATTTAACTATTTATTTTGCCTTTTTATTTTATTTTTACACTGTTCCTTTCATTTTTTTTTTATCATTTTTATTGTTATCACAGGGATGTAAATATCCTCTATGATAGCAATAGGCGGTGACAGGTACTCTTTTTTGAAAAAAAAAATGGGGGCCAATTAGATTCTAGATCTCTGATTGGAGCTGTTCTGGTCTCCGATCAGCTCTATGGTCAGCTGGTGGAACCACCGGCTGCATTCTCGGGTTCCCTGATGGAACAGGAGAGCCTGAGAAAACCATGGCAGACGGCGGGGGGTAAACATTCTATCCCACTGATTGTAAAAGCAGTCTAGCAGCTAATTAGCTGCTAGGATTGCTTTTACATGAAAGCCGACCACTTGCTGAAAAGAACGATACCAGGATAATACCTAAACCTGCAGGCATCATTCTGGTATAACCACTCAAAGTCCAGCAACATACCAGTACGTCACTGGTCCTTGTTGAGCATATATTGTAATGTTCTTTTTTTTCATGCAGCCCGTAGATAAAAAAAGAGAACCTAACAGATTCCTCCATTCATATTGATCAATCGGTGGTATGCCCACCATTGGAGTACCAACCTGCATCTCACTTCTAATGATGGGCATACATGCATCATTTTTTTTAACTGCGGTGGTGAAATCACCTCCTACAGAGCTGGAGTCGCTGATTTACGTATAGTGAGAGCAAACCCTGTTCCTGTCAAAATAAATAAATCAGTTCTGCAGCTGAATGGCAAACAATGGTAACAATAAAAAAAACAATCAAATAACAATAAAAAAAAACTCAATAAAACAACTTTTTTTTACTGCAATCTGTGCCAAAAAAAGAGTTAAAAATATATGCCGAAGCATGGGGGCAATCTGCCCCTAATGTTAGCGGCAAATCACCCTTCCACCCCTGCCTCCATGCTTCGGCATATATGCTCTTTTTTTTAACTGTGGTGGTAAAATCACCTCCTACAGCACTGGAGTCGCTCGCTGATTTACCCCTGTTGCTGTCAAAATAAATAAATCCATGCTGCAGCTGAATGGAGTACCTGAAAAGCAAAGAATGGTAACATTAAAACAACTCAATAAAACAACTTTTTGTATTGCATCTGTGGTGGTGAATTCACTTCCTACAGTGCTGGAGTCACGGCTTTACATATAGTTTATTCTGACAGCAAACCCTGTTGCTGTCCGAATAAATAAACCTTTGCTGCAGCTGAATGGCGTACCTGCAAAGCATATAATGGTTAACAACAAAACAAAGTAACATTACAGTATAACAGTAGGACATACCATACCTGCAAAGCAAATACAAAAAAACACAGTAACAATAAAACATTACAGTTAAGCATAACATACAGGAACAATAGCTAGAAAACAATAGAGAGAGAAGAAAAATAAAACGATATGGGGTGAAATACTGCAGCTGCTGACTTTTAAAATAAGGGCACTTACCTGTCCAGCGCGCCTGCGATGTCAGCACCCAGCACTGCTCGGATCTCGGATGCTATCTTTGGTAAGGGAATTAGGCTGGTTCCCTACTGCGCAAGATTGAGTCGCGCTGCGCGATCTGAATGGTCTCTGCTGTTTTCTGGGACCTGTGTGTTTCCCAGAAGACAGGAGGGGGCGCCGGACGTGGCGTACATACCCGCAGATAATGCAGCTATCTATGCCCGGAAGTGGATGCAAATACCTGTCTGAGGCCCCGTACACACGATAGGATTGATCCGCGGATACGGTCCTCCGGACCGTATCCGTGGATAAATCCTCTGGCAGATTTGGATCCGTTGGCATGTACTCACCATCGGATCCAAATCTGCGCGGAATTCAACCGCGGTGACGTGTCGCGCCGTCGCCGCGATGATGATGCGGCGACGTGCGCGACGCTTTCATATAAGGAGATCCACGCATGCGTTGAATCATTACGACGCATGCGAGGGACGGGTTCGGACGGATCGATCCGGTGAGTCTGTACAGACCACCGGATCGATCCGCTGGAGCCGATTCCAGCGGATAGATTTGTTAGCATGCTAACAAATTTTTATCTGCTGGAAATCGGAAATATCCGCGGATAAATATCCGCTGGAACGTACACACCAGGGGATCTATCCGCTGAAACCGATCCGCTGAGATTTTTCAGCGGATGGATCCTCTCGTGTGTACGGGGCCTTAGACAGGTATCTGCTCCCCCCTAAAAGGTGCCAAATGTGACATCGGAAGGGGGGAGGAATCCGGACAGCGGAGGTTCAATGTTTGTGTTGACCCCCGCTTTAAATTATTCTGAGTCTGCATGCTCTAGAAGTACAGCCCCCTTCCCCCTTAAGGGAAAACTCCACTTTCACTAGATAAGTATGTAAAAGACATGTAATAGCCACACATTATTTTGTAATTCAAACATATTGTGAAGTAAGAATAAATAGCACTTTACAACATCGGGGAAGACAGTACAATCACAATACAATTCAATACAGGACAAATCCGAGGGCCCTGCTCATTAGAGCTTACAATCTAGAAGGGAGGGTCAAGTGGAACAAAGGGTATTTTCCTGTGAGGGATGATCAGATGGACAAGATGAAAATACAGTTGTTAGGTGTGGGTAGGATAGGCTTCTCTGAAGAGAAGGGTTTTCAGGGATCGTCAAAAAGCTAATAGAGTAGGAGATAAACGGACAGATTGGGGTAATGAGTTCCATAGACTTGGAGAGGCTCTGGAAAAGTCTTGGAAGCGAGCGTGGGAGGAGGTGATGAGAGAGCTAGAGAGTAGGAGGTCTTGCGAAGAACGAAGAGAACGATTAGGTTGGTATTTTGAGACTAGGTCAGTGATGTAGGGGCAGGGAATATATTGTATATATTGTATATAATATATATTGTAGAAC